>NC_134195.1:4965166-5312804 GCF_964188355.1 Buteo buteo | reverse complement strand
GAGCGAGAAAACAAAGTGAAATCTGGTCTGTAATCCTCCAGCCCCAATCTCCTTGGAGAATAAAATGAAGGGATGTCCTGGTTAGTTTTGATTGATTATACTCTTTCTGATGGACTTTCACTACAGAGCTCTAGATGTTGTGCTTAACCGTCTGTTCCCTAGTTACGATATTAACCCTCTGCGTGCACCGCCGCTCCGCACCTTCCCCTGCCTCCCCCCCCCTTCCCCCCCTCTAGCCCCCCCCCCCCACCCGTGTCCGTGTCCCTCCGCACCCACGCTCCCGGCAGGTGCCCGGTTCACCGGCCCCGGCCCCCTCCCCGCCCAACGGGAGACCCCCCCCGCCCGCTTCCCCCCCCCGCCCCAGCTCCGAGAAGCCTTTGACAACAGCGTCTCTGCCTCTCCTTTACAAATCTGTAATATTTTCGAGAGCTTTCCTTTTTTTTCCTTCCCCCCCCAGCCCCCCCCCTTTCCCCGAGTCCTGGTGTTACAATAATTAACAGTGCCCAGAAAAGTGAAGTAGTAACCAGAAAGACTTTCCAGCGCTGAAGAATTGCTTTGCTGCCTTGAGCTTTGGAATGAATCCATGCTTTTTATGTAATATTTCACTAAGGTGCTTTTTGTTGCTGGTGGGATTTTTTTTTTTCCTTTCCCTTTCCCTTTTTTTTTTTTTTTTTTTTAAGCCGGTTTCCTTCCAGGCAGTTGCCATGGGTTTCCCTGTCTTGTCCTAAGCTTTTGAAAATATACATCCAGAAGACTTTAAAGAAAACAAAAGTAGATAAAAAAATGTAAAACACTTACCGGTCATACTTCCAGGATTTAGAGATTTTTTTTTTAATTTTTGATTTTAATAAGGTGACAGGGGGGAAAAAGCATGTTCTCAACTCCAGCGAAACGATCCATGTTAAGATTTTCCTTTGCACTGACTCCACTAAGCCCCGCTCTCCACTAGTCTATTATTTTCACCAAAATATATGAAAATTTATGCAAATGAAAATCAGCACTAACTGTTCTCCCCTTGTTATACTTTGGATTTTTTTCCAGACAAAACAATCACACTCTGCAAGGGAGGGGGTGGGAAGAGTTGGGGAACTAAGTTGGTTGGGTTTGTGTGGTTTTTTTTTTTTAAATAAAAGACATTACTCCAGCTCGAGATTTATTTTTTGTTGTCGCTGTTATGAGGGTGTACTTTTTTTTTTTTTTTATTTGGGGGGGATTTCTTCCCCCCCCCCTTCCTTTTTTATTAAGAAAGTAGATCTGTTTGCAGAGGCGCTATCACGTTTCATCAGGCCACCTGAGACGGCTTTTGAAAGCGTGTACTGTGAAATTCATAGCAGTAATTTAGACAAAATCCTCACTGTATATTAATGAAAGACGGCCCCATGGCACCGTTCCTATCCTCCCCATTCAGTGTAAACAAAACCACGAGACTCACTCGGTTTTTGAGCCTGATCCAAGCAAAATCGGCTGGAAAGGAAAACATGGGGTTCTGGCACTGACTATTCAAACGTCTGCACCTGGAGATCTCAGATTTATTCAATGAAATCTGTGTTGGATCTTTTATATATAAAAAAGAAACCTTTGGAGGACGCATGGGAACAAAAAAAATAAAAAAAATATACAGCTATAATCGTTATGTTTGGGGTTTAGTTACCAGTGCCCTTCAGATCCGTACGCTTCACTTTAATGGTTTTTTCCTAACCCGACCCACGGTGGTATTTTTTTGTATTTTTTTTAATATTTTTTTTTCCCCGTGCCAGCCCAGGGGGCTGCCCGGAGCCCCAAACACCGGTTCCGCGGGTGCGGAGATGCGACCCGCAGCTCACCGCCTCCCGGACCCAAATCATTCAGCGTGCGGAGGAAGGGGAGGGGGGACACACGGGGGGGACACGCTCCCCATTTTAACACCCCTTTTCCCTCCGCGGATCCCAGCGTTCGGGGGAGAACGGGGAGACCCCGAGCAGCGCCGCGTCCCCTCGAATGTCCGCCCGGTGTTATTGCACCGCCGCTCCCCCGGGAGCGTTCAATTTGCCCTTGTTTTTGTTGCCACTTTCTCTTTTTTTTTTTTTCTTTTTCTTTTTTTTTTTTTTCCGTGGTTCACTGAGGTTGCCTGTGCGCGGCGTTTCCGCTCGGTCGCATCCCCCCCCCCCCCCTTAAACCCCCCTCCAGGCTTTTTTTTTTTTTTTTTTTTTCCCCCCGCCTCCCTTAACCCTTTCGGCAGGACGAAAAAATAAAATACAACATTTCATCCCGCGGGGGAGAGGCCGGTTCCTTGCCAGGCCAAACCCGGTCCGTCCCCCCCCCATCCCTTTTCCCCGACGGGGCGGCCGTTCTCCGGGATAACCGGGAAAGGCTGCGGGGGGGGGGGGGGGGCGGACAAAGACCGGGGGGGGGAAGGAAGGGTTTTGGGTACCCCGGGGGTGGCACTCCCGGCACAAACGCCCTTCCTACCCCCCGCCCGCCTTCGGCGTCGGGATTATTCTTAATTATTATTGTTATTAATTATTACCGCTGGTTCCCCCCCCCCCCCGTGGCCCAGCGGCCGGGAGAGCTCCGAGGTGCGTGTGTGTCCGCCGGGCGGGAAGAGTTAAGAGGCGGAGGGAGGAGAGGAAAGAGGGAGGAGGGATGGAGAAGGGAGGGATGATGGAGGGGGGGGGCAAAAAGGGGGGGGCACTTCCAGCTCCGACGCCGCTTTTGCCTAAATTAAAAAGCAGCCAATCGGAACGGCCGGAAGGGGGGCCGAGCGGCTGTCCATCAAGGGGCGAGGAGCCAATCAGCGTGGGCGGCGGTGGGGCAGGGTCGTGGCGGCGGGCAGACGGCGGGAGGGAGAAGAGGAGGAGGAGGAGGAGGAGGAGGGAGGGGAGGAGGGCGCGGGCACGGCCCGGGAGAGGGAGGCGGGGAGAGGCGAGCGGCGGGACTCCGGCACCGCCAGTGCGCGCTGCCAGCCCGGCAGCCAACTTCCCCGCTGGAGTTAGTGTATAAAGGATACCATATATGCACACACACATACACACACCTCTCCAGCAAGGCGCTCCTCCTCCGCCTCCTCCCTCGACCAACTGCTGGAATTAAAATAAAAAGCAAAACAAACACCAAAAAAAAAAAAAAAAAAAAAAAAGAGCCAACCAACAAAAAAAAAAAAAAAAAACAACAAAAAAAACAACAAACCAAGCGAGAGAGCGAGCGAGCGGGAGAGGGAGAGAAACAATTCGCGAGGTAACGAGAAATTTCAACTTTTTTCTTTTTTTTTTTTTTTTTACTTTTTTTTTTTTTTTCCAACCGCCTAAAGGAAAGGTAGAGAGAAAAAAAATGTCTTATCCAGAGCGTGACTCTAGCAAGAAGGCTCCGGCAGGACTCTTGTTTCAAAGGGGACAAAGTGCTCCGGCAACAGCACAACTTTGAGAAATGCATCATCACCACCATCACCACCATCATCATCACAGGAAGTTTTCTTAGGACACCAACAAAACTTGCAAATAAAAGAGCAAAAGGAGATCGAGGAGCCGAGGAGAGAGAGAAAGACAGAGAGAGAGACAGAAAAAGGAAAATATACCCACACACAAAGCCTTAAAGGAAGAAGAAAAGGAAAAGTTTCACTCCGAGAGGGGAAGGCTGAGAGGTGGAGATGTACTCCTAGGGGAGCGGAGGGGAGAAGGCACGGGGGCTTTTTGATCCTCCCCCCCCCTCTTTTTCGCTTTTTAGCCTTTGTTTGGTTTCCTCCCTGCGAGCAGCAAACTCGGGCGAGAAGGCGGCGGAGGAAAAAAAAAAAAAAAAAAAAGACATGTACCGCTAAATATTTCTCCTCTTTTTTTTTGGGAAAAAAAAAAAATAAAAAAGCAAGCGGACAGCAAAGCCAAGCGATTTTAAAAAGAAAGAAAAGAAGGAAAAAAAAAAACAAAAAACAAAAAACCCAAGGCGAAGCGAGAGAGCCGGCGGGGCTTTGCCAAGAGCTCGCCGCAGGAGCGGAGCGGAGCGGAGCGGAGGCAGGACGGGCCGGCGGACGGGCGGAGGAGAGCGCGCCGCGGAGCGCTAGCAGGTGAAACCCCGCGCCCCGGCGCCCCGGCGAGGCTGGGAAGGCGGCGGCGGCGGCGGCGGCGGCGGCGGCGCGGGCGGCGGCCCCGGCAGCGGCCCCGGCAGCGGCGGGCAAAGGCGCTCGCCCGGCAGCCGGCGGCGGCGGCGCGGCGGCGGCGTCGCGGCGGGGGCGAGCGGCGGCGGCGGCGGCGGGCGGCGGGCGCGGGATGGCCGCGGCCACCTCTAACCCCTACCTCCCCGGCAACGGCATCCTGGCGGCCGGCTCCATCGTCCACGCCGACTCGGGAGGAGGAGGAGGAGGAGGAGGCGGCGGCGGCGGCGGCGGCGGCGGCGGCATGCAGCCGGGCAGCGTGGCCGTCACCTCGGTGGCGGGCGGCTACCGGGGCGACCCGGCGGCCAAGATGGTCCAGAGCGACTTCATGCCGGGCGCCATGGCCGCCAGCAACGGCGGCCATATGCTGAGCCATGCCCACCAGTGGGTGACGGCCCTGCCCCACGCCGCCGCCGCCGCCGCCGCCGCCGCCGCCGCCGCCGCCGAAGCGGGCTCGCCCTGGTCCGGCAGCCCCGTGGGGATGACGGGCAGCCCCCAGCAGCCGCCGCCGCCGCCGCCGCCCGACGTCAAGGGCGGCGGCGGGCGAGACGACCTGCACTCGGCAGCGGCGCTGCACCACCGGCCGCCCCACCTGGGCCCCCCGCACCAGGGGCACCCGGCGGCGGCCTGGGGGGCGGCGGCGGCGGCGGCCGCCCACCTGCCCGCCATGGCCGGCGGGCAGCAGCAGCAGCAGCAGTCGCTCCTCTACTCGCAGCCCGGGGGTTTCACGGTGAACGGCATGCTGAGCCCCCCCCCCCCCCCCCGGCGGGCAGAGCCTGGTGCACCCGGGCTTGGTGCGAGGCGAAACGCCGGAGCTGGGCGAGCACCCCGGGCACCACCACCACCACCACCACCACCACCAGCACCCCGGGCACCACCCGGCGCACCACGGCGGCGTCAACAGCCACGACCCGCACTCGGACGAGGACACGCCGACCTCGGACGACCTGGAGCAGTTCGCCAAGCAGTTCAAGCAGCGGCGGATTAAGCTGGGCTTCACCCAGGCCGACGTGGGGCTGGCGCTGGGCACCCTCTACGGCAACGTCTTCTCGCAGACCACCATCTGCCGCTTCGAGGCCCTGCAGCTCAGCTTCAAGAACATGTGCAAGCTGAAGCCTTTGTTGAACAAGTGGCTGGAGGAAGCCGACTCCTCCACCGGCAGCCCCACCAGCATCGACAAGATCGCGGCGCAGGGGAGGAAGAGGAAGAAGCGGACCTCCATCGAGGTGAGTGTCAAGGGGGCCTTGGAGAGCCACTTTCTGAAATGCCCCAAGCCCTCCGCCCAGGAGATTACGAACCTCGCGGACAGCCTGCAGCTGGAGAAGGAGGTGGTCAGGGTTTGGTTTTGCAATCGGAGGCAGAAAGAGAAACGGATGACCCCCCCGGGGATCCAGCAGCAGACCCCCGACGATGTCTACTCCCAGGTCGGCACCGTCAACTCCGACACGCCGCCCCCTCACCACGGACTGCAGACCAGCGTGCAGTGAGGGGCACCGCGGGCGGGCCGGGGCGGAGTGGAGCGTGGAGCGTGGAGCGTGGAGCGGAGCGGGGGGGGAGCCCGAGGGGACTGGGGAGGGGGGGGGGGGGGAACGGGACGAGGGACGGGACGCTGGGGGGGGGGGGGGCAGAAAGTGGGGAAGGGGGGGGGCGCGCAGCGCGACCCGGGCCGGAGCCCGTAACCGGCCCCGGTCCCGGCCCCCCCCCCCCCCCCCCCTCCCCGGGTCCCCGGTCCCGGCGCGCACACCCGCACCGCTGACACGGACACACTCACCCGCACACAAACACACGCAAACACACACGTACACGCACGATCCGGGCTCGTTCAGACTGCTTGTGTTTATATATATATGGATAGGCGCGTGCATCTATATATATATATATATATATATATAAGGTCGATACCGATAGGGAGCGGTGGAGAAGGTCGATCCGAGCGAGAGCGTTTAGACCGTGTTTGGGGGGGGGGGGGGAAAAACCACAAAAAAACAAACAAAAAACGGGGTGGAGATGCGTAATGCACCAAAACTGCAGATGTGCCGGGGGTTGGTTGTGGGGAGAGGGCTTGGGAGGGTGGGCTTGGGCTTTTTTTTTTTTTTGCTTTTTTTCTTTTTTTTTTTTTTGAATTGCTATTCTTTTTTATTTTTCGCTCTCCAAATTAGCCCCCTCTCGCAGCCAGGAACACCACTGATGCCTGCACCTCTTCTCTCCCCTCCTCCCCCCCCCCTCCCCGCACTCTCCCCCCTATCCCCAAAAGGGCTCTCTCCTATGAATCACAGAAACTTTTTTCCTCCTTTCTCTCTCCCTCTTGTTTTGGTTTTATTTTTTTCTTTCCTTTCCTTTTCTGTTTTGGTTTGGGGTTTTGTTGTTTTTTTTTTTTGGTTGGGTTTTTTTTTTTTTGAATGGGAGCAATCAAAAAAGAAAAAAAGGGAAGCAGAAGCAAAATAATCTGGTTAATCAGAGGGTGCCTGCTGCATTCCAGCACCCTGTTTTTCTTGGCCAAACCGTAGACTTTTGGTGCAAGGCAGACATCCACTCTGAAAACATATATATCTATATATCTATATATTCTGCAAAATGAAAGGGGCCACTTTTTCCAGGAAAAAAAAAAAATAAAATATGCACACAGCACTAAAAACAAGCAGACTGCATAGGGGAGCAAATACATATATATATATTTATCTATATATATAGGTATAGCTATAGAACAAAACTATGGAAATAAATGCCCGCACGCCGAAAAACTGACCCTGAGGAGAAAGGGGGGAGGGACAGACGCCGGGGGGAGGGGGGCAGAAGGAGAGGTTGTTGGTCCCTAAAGTTCGAGCTCTGTAGAAGGACTTTGCATGAATTAAGGGAACCAGCGAGAGAAAGGGAAATAATTTAGGGCTGTCAAAGTCCTGCTCCTGACGGCTGCCAATCATCATGGAAGAGTCATAAAAAAAAAAAAAATCCACTGCTAATATTTTTTTTATTAATATTTTTATTTTTTATTTCTGGACTGATTCAGATAAAGGGATTTAGAAGGACTGAGCATCTGCAGCTGCACTTATCTGAACTTCTCCTCTCCTAAATCCGTTGCCAACTTTGATTGAATGGGTGCTGTGGATGTGATTATATAATACTGCCATTTCCAAGCAGTGTTTTTGGTAGGTTTTAATAAACAGACTTTTCAAAAAGACGGCAATATAGAATTGTTAGATCCGTTGTTGATCTAAAAAAAAATTTGCTTTATATTTTCATTAAATGACTTCTTTTAATATTTTATTCAGAATACCTATGAACTGCTGCAAAACGGTAATTTATTTTTTCCCCAGATCTTGTATTACGTGTTTTTTTCAGACGAGCACAAATCAAAATGAAATGAAAATATGGACAGTTGTTAGGTAATAAGGGTATCTTTTGATGTGATAATTTGATTGTAATTTAATTTGAGTAGTGATTCCGTAAGAGCTGATTGAGAAAATAAATTTGTTAGAATGAAATAGTCTGTGTCTGATGCATAAACGCTGTGTCGAAGGAAAAAAAAAAAAAAAAGTTCTCTGGAGGGAAATACTGCAAATGCTGAAGTGAGGAGTACCCAGGGTCCGACCTGCTCTCTGCAGCCCCCCCCCTCTCCGTCTCCCCCCTCCCCGCCCTCCAGCATCCCGGCCCCGGGGCTCTCCCGGTGCCCGTCCCTCCGCCGAGCAAAGGTCCAGCGCCTCTCCCACCCCCCCCACGGCCCCCCGGGTCGTGGGGAAGGATAGGCGAAAATTAGGGGTGAGCGAAAGCCACCTTTTCACCCCCCCAAAAAAAAAAGAAAAAGGGAGGGGGAGGCTGTGTCCGTTCCGTTTTGCTTTGCACCTCGGTGCGGAGAGCGGGGATGTTTCCAAAAGTTCTTTTTCAAACTCGGGGGAAGGGGGGGGGGGGAGAGGGGAGGGAGGCTAAGCTATCATTTCTTTTGACGCATTTTATGTCTGTATAAATATTGTATTTAATTTATAATTGAAGGAGAAGGTACTCTCTCTTTTTTTTTTTTTTTGCTTTGTTTTCCCCAAAAGGCTCTATAGAATAATACTTCCAGCATCCTACGTGCGGTCCGCCTAAGTTCACCGTTTCTGTTGTTGCTGTTGCTGTTTGTTGTTGGTTTAGGGTGGGGTTTTTTTCCCCGCTGGGGTGTGAAAGTGCTGTAGTCTAGTTTTCTCCTCCACTCGTGCCCTGCCGTACCTTCTTTGCAAAACACACGCGTGTGTCGGTAACGTTGGGGGTGCCAACAGAGGCACTGCCCGGCCTGTCATATTTATCCGCTATAATTTATTGCAATATAGGGACAAGTGAATGACCGGTTCAACTCTCTTCTTTTTTGAAGCGGGGAGGTTGTGGGAACTAGAGAGCAGCACCTAACGCCTCCGCCCGCCCCCGCTGATAGTCTACGGGAGAAAAAGGTTTTTTCTTTTATGATCCATCTCGTCCGTGGCTCCTTCCTCACCTTCCTCTCCCTCCCCTCGTCCGCGTCCTCTCCCCCCCCTTACCCCCCTCCCTCCCCGCCTTAGCTTCTCTACGTGCTATTGAGGCAGGGGTTAAACACCCCCCCCCAAAAAAAAAACTGCTGTAGGAACAACAAACATTTCTTCTTTTCAGATAGGCCTGGTGTCGGTCCATAAATCAAAGCCAACCTGAGAGCCGTGCACCGGGCTGCGTTATTTTAAAACCACCTCGTAGTAAATATCACCGGCGGTTTGATTTGTGAAATGCAAAAGGCCCTTACTGACACGGAGGGGGGGAAAAAAAAAAAGGGGGGGGGGGAAGGGGGAAAAAAAAAAACCAAACAAAACCAAACCACAAAAAAACAACAAAGGGAAAGAAAACCCGAAAGGGTAAAGGACGCTCTTTTCTTTTGTTCCTTGGAGCAGGAGCTCCTGGCTGGTTTTGCAGCTGGGGGGGGGGGGGGCAGGCTGAAAATGTGACCCTTGATAGGAGGTGAGGTGGGCTCCCCGTTTGGTACCCACGGAGGGGAGAGGTTTATTAGGGACGGAGGAGGTCTGTGGAAATTTGGGAGCGGTGTTCGGTGACCGGCTTTGGATGGCAACAAAGGGGTTCGCGGTGGGTTTCGCACCGGTGTCTGCGAAAAGGCAAAAACCTTTTGCGGGTTGCTTGCCTGGGAAAAAAAAAAAAAAAAAAGAAAAAAAAGCCGGGGTTCGGGCTGGGGGGGTGTGTGTGTAACGTTTGGGCGGAGGGACTGGCAAAACGTGGACTTGTTATGCACAAAAAGTGAGGCCATGGGCGCTCCCCCCCCCCTCTCCCCGCACTCCCCCCCCCCCCCCGCCCGCCCCCGAGAAACTGAAGCCTTTGAATGTATTTGGGAGTTTCAGGGTTGTGAGGCTATGAGATAGCAAGAGGTAGATAATAAGTGAGAGGGTTTGCGCTTAGGGTTATATTGTTACACGTGTAAATAATGAAAATATTGTTATATATCGCCAGATCTCTTAATGAATTTAGTAATTGTATTCATTTATAATATCAGCGTTCTGTGCTTGGTGACTGAGTCGGCATCGTCTTCCTTACTCTTTTTGTTTTTTCTTTTTTTCTTCTTTTTTTTTTTTCTTCTTCTGCCTAAAGGAAAGCCAAATGTTTTACAAAGTTATGTTTGATCAGTCTGGGTAATCCCGAGATGTGATTATTTATAGTTCGCGTTCTCATATCCTGCGGTCCTCTACTACGCCCCAGTCTTCTCCCTCACATCCCATCCTTCCCCCGTCGAGTCTGTACACAATAAATCATTTTCAGGTGTATTGGAAATAGTCATCTCACTGCTGTTGATCCGCATATTTCCCGGAATTTAGCAAAGAGCTCTCCCTTGGTTTTAAAACTCAGCGGTTCCTATCGGAAAGTGATCTTTACAGAATCCTTATGCTTTACTGTAGTGACTCGTGTTTGCACATGACAATGCTCATAACTTGTTTTGTATGAATGGTTTTAAATGGAACGTTCGGAGAATAATTGGTTCTACTATGAAATGCAGTATATACTATTGATAATTTTATCAATAAGTGTAATATTTTCAATAATTTTAACAGCTCGATTTGTTTTTTTAAATTATATATTTGTAAAATATTTATCCTGTTGAAAGCAACAATATATTGTTGTATTTATTCGTTTATTTTTGTAATAAATGATCGACACCTTCAAGCTACAGCCAAATCGATACTTCTATATATTTCTACAGGGCTACCTTTTTTTTTTTTTTTTTTTTTTTTTTGAGGTGCTTGTTCGGATTGGCACCAGGGTGTAAAGATTACCTCTGTAACTGGCAGGCTTGCAGGACCCAACTGTAGGCGTGAGCTGCTTCGCCACATGCACTTTACTTTGCTTAAGTTCCCGGGTAATTAATCAAACTCTAAAAAGGGATGCAACAAGTTCCCGGCCTCGGAGGCAGGCGTGGAAGCGAGCTCTTTGGGACAGGGACGGATTTTTCTGGAAGCGGGGATTGGCGAGGAGGATGGCGAGGAGCTCGGTAGCCCTGTGGCGAGTTGGCTGGTGGCTGGAGGGAGCGGAGGAGCTGGATGCAGGGGGGTGGTGGTCACCCCACCGGTATTTTCAGTTGCAGTTTGCGATAATGGAGCGGGGGCAGCCTTCAATAGCCGGCGGGGGGGAGAGGGGCGAGAAGGGGGGGGCGACCAGTAGCCCCGCGGTATCAATGACACAGCAGTAGGGAGCGCTTTTTTTTTTTTTTTTTTTTTTGCTTTTTTTTTTTTTTGGCCCAGAGGCTTTGGCGAGACAAAAAGCTAAAGGGGTGAAGGCCGAGCTGGGGCGGGGAGGAGGAGGAGGGAGGAGGGGGGGGGAGGAAGGCTGGCCGCCCATCCCGTCCCTCCCCGACGCCAAAGGAGCAACCGGGGCCACGGGGGGCGCCCACGGGGACGCGCCGGCCACCCCCCCCTCCAAAAAAAAAAAAAAAAAACCAAACAAACAAAAAAAACACGTTTCCCTGAGGGGGGTGGCAGGGCCCGTTCCTCGCCCCGCGTGGGGAAACAGGGGTGTAAGCGCCTTTCCCCACGCGTGGCTGGTCGGGCCGGGGTAGAACCGACGGGGCGGGCGCCCGGTGGCCGATCGCGTTCCGTTTGTGGCGGTGGGACGGAGCGGACCGGGAGGGGAGGACGGGGGGGGGGGGACACGGGACACGGACACGGAACCGTCCCGTGGGGGGACGGGGGGAGCCGTCGGTCGGTCGGTCGGTCGGTCGGCAGCTGCTGCGGGGTCCCACAAGTTGTTTTTTCCTCGTGGCGACCATTCAGCAAAACGCAGGATTCTTTCTCCGAGATTTAAATTTCGCGGATGAATTACCATACAGCGGTTGCTTAGCAACTAAATTCAAGCCGGGCTAAGAATATGCAAGCTTTTTGTATTCTCATTAATAAAAATGCCACTCTGACACAGCAACCTGACTTTGGATCACTGCAACTT
This sequence comes from Buteo buteo, assembly GCF_964188355.1. Classification (NCBI taxonomy): domain Eukaryota; kingdom Metazoa; phylum Chordata; class Aves; order Accipitriformes; family Accipitridae; genus Buteo; species Buteo buteo. The sequence goes on along the minus strand of NC_134195.1, from coordinate 5,301,247 downwards.
CTGTAAAAGCCATAGGAGAATACAAACCGGCTCCTCCATTTAATTACAGATCAGAGTGGCTTGAAATGTGATGTTTTGTTAATCTATCTTCCTAAAAGCGATGTAAAAAATAACGGCTTTTCAAGAGCAGTGGAAAACTACTTTTTTAATGGAGCTGTCTCCTGGTGCTACTGATGGCTGTAAAGCGAAACCTTTTTTTTTGAGTCACACTTTCAAGTAGCATCCCCCCTTCCGCTCTGAGTTTCCTGAAATCAAAAAAAACATTAAGACATTTGGAGCCACAGGAGGGGAAAAAAAAAAAGGAAAAGAAAAATAAATAAGCTGCAGCCGCCCAGCGCGTTAGAGAGGCGAGCATCACTCAGGAAAAGGGGGGGAATTCAAAATGTCAAGGTTCAGCCCCATCCAGGCACAACCCCACGATCCGGGGTGCAGCCTGTCCTTGCCCTTGCTTGCACCGAAATGGCTCTTTTTTGGGGCATAAAAGTGTGTGGGTACTTCGGCCGGGGAGGGCAGGAGAGAAGCCTTTGGGGACACCTCGTTGAATGTTTCTCTCCAAAATTTCTTTCCCCTTCTGCTAACATTTCCTTTACATTGCTCTTAGATCGGTGGAGATAAGAGCTTGGCAGTAGATTCTGGCATCATGCACCCAATCTCGTATATATGGGAGAATGACCTCATCAGAGGAGGACTGTGTGTATAGATAGCATTATTTAAACATAGACTAGACACCTACATATAAATCTATATATAAAGCTGTGTGTGTATGAGATATATATATATATGTGTGTGTGTGTGTGTGTGTATGCCTTTAGCAGTACCAAAAATCTTCCCTGCCAGCCCCGAAGCCTCCAGGCAGGGCTGCCTTCCCCCGCAGCATTTTTTGGGGGGGGTAGGTGACCCCTCTCTGGAGGGCAGGAGCCCTCGGGCACGACAGCAGCAGCAGCACAAGGTGCTGGCAGCCGGGGCTGGAGCTGTCTCTCTCTTTTTTTTTTTGCCTGCCATGTTGTGTGCGGGCAGCTGCCTGCGGGAAGTGTTAGCCTTTGGGATGGGGCACTGGCTGTTGGGGGCCGCTGGTTGCTTTTATTTATGGCTGGGGGTTTGGTTGCGGTGGGGCTTTTTTAGCAACAAAGGGTTAAATCCAAACTTTCTTCTCCCCTCTCCCCCTTTTTTTTTTTTTTCTTTTTTTTTTGACCCCTTGATAGTGCTAAAATTGAGCCTGGATTGTACAAACCCCAAGCCACGTTAAAAGTTCAGGCATGTGGGTTGGGTTTTTTTTTTTTCCGACGGGGTTTGTATGCAGGAGGGGAAGGGGAACTTGGAGGTCTGTCCGAGCCGTGCAGGTCACTGAGGAATCAGGGGGTCCCCCCTCCTCCCCCCTTCTCTCTTTCTCTTTTAAGGTTTTCTTTTCTCCCCTGAAAGGGGGAGGATGGCTTGAAGGGGGGTGGTCGAGGGGGGTAGGCATTTTCCAAACGTGAGTTTGTGATGGAGGGAGCTCGCTCTCTCAGCAGGATTTACTCTCTACTCACTTTAAAACGTAGAACAGCGGACAAAAAAAAAAAAAAAATCCCATATAACAAATACCAAGGGAAGAAAGGCAGTGAAGTGAGAACCTGTGAAGACTAGAGTCCCCCTGAAACTCAGGCTCACCCAAAGCTTTAGCAGAGTGTTTTGCTTCTCTCCCCGACGGTTATAGGATGAGTATCACAAGGCTACAGCATAACTAATCACGTTCCCTTCCATTTTGCATCTCTCTCTCTCTAACAGAGTTGAGATTAAAAGCCAAAATCCGAGCACAGCCCTTACAGAGCAGTTGAATTGTGCCAGTACATATGTTTCTCACTCACGTGTTGAAAACTGTACCTTCAAACATAGGCTTGTTTCTGATAGCTTGCATTTCTTCAGCTACAAGGGGTGAAAAAGCTAAACAGAACTTTTCTGAATTGTTCCTATTGCTCACATCAGTGGGGTGAAAAGGCAGCGTTACATCAGCTCAATACCTTCAACGCAAACAGGGAAGGTTTAGCAAGACAAGCTCACCGGCATACCACAACGGAGATCTTTATTTTTGACTTGGGGTGGTTTGAACCAAGTCGACACCAGTACCGAGCACCACAAAGTATTTGGTTTGGGAACAAAACTTCCCTCGGCGGTAGCGTGAAGCGGATGGCTGCTCCGTGGAGCCAGATGCCTGGTCACTCCGAGTGTCCCCTCGCTGCCTTACTTGCAAGGCGCGTGATACAGAGGAGAGTTTCTACCCACAGGGATGGTGCTTTCGGATCGGGATGCTGCACCATGCCTTCCAAAGTCCAGGCACTGGGTCCCAGCAGAATTATTTCTTCCTCGGAAGGAGCCTAGGACAAGAAGGGGGAAAATGGATTAGAAAGGGGAAACCAGCTGGGGACTCTTACCCTCACTGGTAGTAGGCCTGCTCTGAAACACAACGTCAAGGCACCGAGATACGCGTGTGAAATGACAAAGACAGGCGCTATTTCTTCCTGAGGTCCACGTTGAGTGGAGAAAGCCAAAGGGTTGTTGACTGCCTTGCGTCCGGGGCCATCCTTTCAAATTGAAATGAATTGATTTAAAAAAGCAGGGACTGGCTAATGGGGAACCGCATGGCTGCTATATTTATGTGCATCAAACCGAAATTTAAACAACTTGAGGCAGTGTGGGCTGTATTAACGTTTTATATATAGTAACCTTTTTGTTATTAGTTTTGGAAATGCTTGGTGCTACTTCCCTGCCAGCGCTCCATAGAGCTGACTATACAGCATTCAGTCTGCGCTACAGTCGAGCGGGAACTGTTTGCTCAACAACTCCAGGCTCCATTTCCAACTGGAGCACTAACGTACACCCTGAGCTGGTGGCGTAAACCCAGGTAGCCCGATGCGCGCAGACCAATTCACCGAGCAGGCAGCTAAAATACAAAAAGCGAGCGCGTAGCTGTAGGGGAGGTGTGGGCTGGAGGGTCTTCTGAGTGGGTTGGTTTGGTTGGTTGGATTTTTTCCCCCCCCCCCTCTGTGTGAGTGCTGGCGAGAGCCAGAGGATGGGGACATCCTCTGAAGCTGACTTTGGGCTCATCTCTCCACCTCCCCTCCAAGTTTGAGACATTGCGAGTATTTACCAAGTACAAAAGAAATGAGAAGTGCTGGGTATGGATCATTATTATATCCCTTCCCCGGCAGAAAACGGGCCCAGGGTAGCAGAGCTGAAACTAATCTTTCTAAAGGGGGGGGGGAAATGGGTTGGTGAAGAATTGTGCTGGAGTAACATACATTTCTTTCGTCTTCTGGAGCTCTTATTCAAAACAGGGGCCCATCTGCCCGAGTGGGACATTTCTCAGAGAAATCTAATAGATATTTGTTCCAGAGTCCACACTAAAGCCACAGATCAAATGTAAGGTGCAAAGCTCTCCATTTGTTTCTCTCTCTCACACACATCCCCACACACATGCAAACATACACTCCCTTCTCTTCCTAAAATAATAAAATATCCTCTCCCTGGTTCTGCCGCCTTCTCTATTTTATGCAGATCCATACTCAAATGTGTACCAAAATTCTTAACTCAGTTTGCTGAAATCGCCTAGATTGTCGAGGAAATTAAACTAAATAAGGAGCTGTGTGAAATGTTGAACTTTAAATACCATCCACTACCTCAAGAAGAAGAAAACGAGTCAATAAATGCTCAGGTTTCTGCTACTTTTAGATTATCGTAATGAAAAGAACTATTTTGTTAGGGGTTTGGGGGGTTGTTTTGGGGTTTTTTTTGTTGGTGTTTTTTTGTAGAGTGGTGAGAGTTCCCTTGTGCTCTGATAGTGGGTATTTGAAAATAATGCCTTTTCCCTTTTGGTTTTGGACTGAAGGACAGGGTTATGGTGTCTCCCCTAGGTGTTAATGATGGATACGGACGTGTTTAATCTTACGAACGGTACGTGTATTTCTGTGCATGCCAGGCGAGATGACAATATCATTCTCAGTACCCCAGAAGAGGCATGTTTTACCTGCAGAACTGGGCTTGGGCTGGATGCTGCTGTTGCTCTGGGTTTTGGCTTTGCTTTTTAATTGTCCTGCCTATTCTCTCAAGTCAATATTAATGCCATACAGCACGGCTGAGGCCAGGGCTGAGCGAGCCCCGTCATTAACAATAGCATAAACAAAGGAAGGGGACCAGTTACCTTGACATTAGATGCCCGCTTTGTTCCCGAGCCTCCAACTGCATCCTGAAGCCCATACAGGGAAGTATTGCCTACGGGAATGAATAATCCACTCCAGCTATTGTCCCAATCCCCTGGAAAACAAAACAACACAACCAAAACAAAGATGACAACATCCCCTCCCGGCTCCGCACGGAGCCTGCGAATGGTTTCATCCCCCTCCTGCCTTGCCCTGCACTTCTCCTGCCCACTCTCACTACCGACCCCTTCCCAAAAAAGCCCACGGGAGCTCCCCACTTCGCGCAAATACCCCCGGCCCGCTATTCCCCTCTTTCCACGAGGGAAGGGGGTTGGAGAACCCCCTCCCTTCTCTATCTATCCATCCTTCCCTTCTCTTGGGAAGGATAAAGCAGGGAGCGAGGGGGGTCTCTGCGCTCCTGAGCATCTGCAGCCCGGCTGGACCCGGGTGGGGGGGTCCACGTTAGACGGGGCGGCCCGGCGGGGTGGGCTGCCCACCCAAACCGTGTCCACCCCCCCCCCCCCCCGGTATGTCAGCAGGGAGAAGGGATTCACCCCCTCCTCTCCTGGGGGAGGGGGGGGCAGCACGGCATCCCCCCGCATCCCCGTGGGGATGCGGGGGGGGGGCACGAACATGCCTGTGTGTGTGTAGATCTTCATTGTCCTTCCAGCATTGTCCTCCCGGGGAGGTTTTCCCCGTGGAAGGGCCTACCCGCCGCTGCCACCCCTGCCTGGCAGACCCCACTCCGTAGCCCCCCCCCGTATTTGGCAGAAAAGCCCGGAGCAACCCCCCCCCGGCCAAAGGAGCCCACGTGGAGTGGGAACATCCCTTTCCTCTGCCAAAATAATTAAACACCCCCACAGCCAGTTTTGTCTTCTACACCCTCATGCTGGCCGTCGGGGCAGAGGGATGGATAGCAGCTTCCCCCCCCCCCAAAAAAAAAAAGTTTGCGGGGGTGGGTGTCAGCTTTTGTTCCCGTTGTTTTGGGAGGGGAGCAAGTTCAAACCCCGGGAACCGTGAGCCTTCGGCTGGTTCTCCGGGAGAAGATGAAGGAGAGCTGGTGGTGTAGCCCGAGGTAGAGGAAGGCCTTAGGAGAGAGATGCATCCATCCCAGATCCATCCTCGCAACGTGGAGGGGTGTTTGTGTGGAAGGGGGGGGGATGTCGGGGGTAGCGGAGGAGGCAGCTGGAACCCAAAGTCCTTGCTTCAAAGGTTAAGAGCTCCCTCGTCTAAACCTTGCCAAACGCTACTGGGCTGAAGAGAGGGGAGAAGAAGGCGGGGGGGGGGAGAGAACATGAGCATTACTGCAAATTTCAAAGCACTGAAAATAGCTCTAAGAAATCCCGAGGATCCGCCACCGGTTCTTTTTTTTTTTTTTTTTTTTCTTTCCCGGGACACATGCATTAGGGGAAGCTTTTCTCGGAGGTTCTTGTGAGCAAGGCCAGCGGGAGACGGGGGGGGGCTGCGGGCTCTGCCCCCCCCCCCCCAGCACCTGCAGCCTCTGGCTGAGCTGGGGACCCTGCTGCTGCCGGCTCTGTGACACCCCCCCCCCCCCCCCGCCAGGAGCAAACCCACTCGAAAATCTCCCGCCCCCCCCTTCCCCGGCCGCCCCCGGGCCGCGCTCCCGCTGAGAGCCGCGGCGGTCGGGCAGGGGCCGGCCCCGACAACCCCTTTATGCGCAGCGGTCAGCAGCCGGGTTGTGGGTTTGCAGCTGCATGCAAATAAATCCCCGGCAATAATCTAATGCGGGTGTGCTGCCCCGACGACAAAGTGCCGCCACAAACGCAAGTGCCTTTTTTTTTTTTTTTTTTCTTTTTTTTTTTTGACCACCTACGTCCCGCAACCAAACGAAACAAATAAAAATAGGGAGGGAAGGGGAGAAAGTTGGTGGGTACGCATGTTTCATCAAACGCAGCCTGCTTTTGTGATAAAGGAGAGCCGGGGATTGTTTCCTGCACCTCTGCGAGAACATCATCACCCGCCCCAGCCGGAGAAAACGATTCCACGCGTGATGAGCAGGAACGAGGTGTCCTACCCACCCGGCCGCCCTCTGCCACCTTGTTTGTTCCGTTCCCACGTGGAAAATGCATCTCTTCCCTCAAGTTTCATTAAATTACAGCTGTATTCGAGACGGGACGGGACGGGGGGGGATGGTGGTGTGATTTTGTACAGTATCTTCTCTTGCAGGTAAAAGTTTTTTTGTTTGTTTAACTGCTTTCCAAGAAAGATCTGTTTGCACGTATAGGGGGAGGGTTGTCTGTTTTTTTGCTTGCCTGTCTTAAGCAAAAGCTCAGCAGACTCAACGAGATGAAGGAAGAAAAAAAAAAAAGAAGAAGAAAAAAAATAAAATAAAAGAGGGTGAATCTTTCAGAAAGAACCGGAGTGGCAGAAGAAAAAAAAATCAAACCGCAAAATACATCCCAGCAACCCAGTTCCAGAGAGGATGGAAGGGAGTACAGTTTCCCAATTGCCATTCTGCGGACTGCCATAAAAAAAAAATATTAAAAAAATTCACATTGAAGGGGGGGGAGAGTTTTACTTTGCGAAGTGTAAGTCTCTAACGACAAGAAATCCTTCCTGACACCTGGTGCCCCCCCCGGGCAGGCTTGCCCCCCACCCCCACCCCCGGGGGGGGCCGCTGGAGGCCGAGGAGCCGGCAGGGTGGGGTGGGGGGACACACGGACGACGACACGGGGGACCACCGGCTCTCCCTAGCGCAACCCACCGCTCTCCCCTTCACGAGGGGGGGGGGGCGTTATTATTATGGAAAAAAACATTTCCCTAGCAGAAAAGGGGCAGCTGGACCCCCCCCATGCCCCCCCAGGGGAGGGGATGCTTTCCCGCAGCCCCCGTACTGGCCACAAACGGGCCACCCTAAGCCAGGCTGCCCAAATCACGGCCTTGGCAGTGACCCCCCCCCCTCGGCCCATTGCCCCCCCCGGGTATTTTCCCAGCTTTGCCCTTCCCAGCTCCCCCCCCCAGCCCCCGGGGAGCAGCAGGGCCGGGGGGTGCCCATCCCCTTGGTGTCTCGGCTCCCCTCCCTGCCTCCCCTGGGTTATCCTGCCCTGGCCTCCCCCTCTGGCCCCCCCCAGCAGGCACAGAGCCCGGCCCAGCTGCCTCTTGTCCCCTCAGGGGGGCTTTTTTTTTCCTCCCCCCCCCCAAACCATCCTGGGCAGGGGCTTCATCCTCCAGCCCCACTGCCCACCGGTGCCTCCTCGTCCCCGCCACCAACAAAAAAGCCCCCCCCTGGAGCAAGGGGGGGCAAGCAAAGGCGGCCCAGCAAAGCCCACGACCCGCTGCCCATTCCCATAAGGGAAAATCCAAAGGGAAGTCTCCCTTCGCTCCTCATCCCGGGAATCCCATCACCTTTGCAGCTTTGGGCAAGGGAAAGAAGAGTTTGGAGACCCAAGTTGCCCCCTCGCACCTTGGTGTGACCGGAGGAGGGCACCGGGACAAAATCCCGACGGGTTCTGCAACCTAAAAGGAAATTTTTGGGCACGGGGGTCGGTGCTGGGGGCCGGGGAGGATCGCCTACACCCCATAGACAACCTCCTCGCCTCTGTCTTTGAAACTGTGTTTAAAACAGCAGCTGAAACACAATTAATTGTAACTGATTAACATGGATTAGTTTGGCCTCCAAAGCACTTTAAGTCAATTCAGCAGCCATAATAATAATTAATTCATTAATAAGTACTATTGGTGCTTCATCACTAACGCCAAGAAAAGTTTCCCGGCGAAGTACAGGTGGCAGGGAGTGTTAAAATGAAAACATTTGCATGCAACTTTTTAACCAGAAGGGAAAGCACTTTGGTTATATTTGGAGACATGTGTCTCACACATTTCCCCCTTTTTTTGTAAACTATGTAAGAATAAACATTACAGCTCTGGGCTTTTAATTTCTCCAGATGGAATCATAAAGTACCTAGTAGATTTTTTTTTTTTTTTCATACTATACAATTGAGGACACATGTCTGCTTTTCCCAATGAGGACCGAGAAGCAACTTAATTTGAAGGCATAACTACTGAACCACATTTTGAATAACACACTCGAACAAGTTCACTTTAAAAGGCAGGAAACCGCTAAGAGCACAGCACTGAAAGTTGCTCCTTCCCACTTGAGCTGCAGTGGAAGATCGCCCGCCTGACCTTCCCGTACACTTTGTCGTTTCGTATCCCTACAGAAGTATCCATCCACCCATCCATCCATCCCTCCATCCATCCCTCCCTCCCTCCATCCATAGAGGTGGCAGGGTGCCTGCCCGTCGAGGGGGGGGGCTTTTTCCCAGGCGCTCGCATCCCCCGGGGGGGGCTTCCACCCTGCTTGCTGCAGACTGAAGGGGCTGCTCGGGGTCTTGTGTCGTCCCCCCCCCCCCCCCAGTGTGGTAGAGGAGCCCTCTGATGTCCTGGTGATAAGAAAAGTGTCCTCCTGTCCCCCCCCGCGCTGATTTACCCACCCGGGGTTGATTTACCCACCCGGCGCTCCTCTCCGCTCCTCCCACGCACACTTGCGCACCCAGCAAAGCGGTTTGGTGGAGGGGAAAAGGAGGGAGGGAACCCAGAAAGTCCCCCCCTGTCCCCCCCCGCTCGGCTACTTTAGGGATACACGCAATGCTGAGGGAAAGGGGGAGGCAGCAGCCCGTGGGGTGGGCGGAAAATAATACGGAAAAGAAAACAAGAAAAAAAGAAAAAAGAAAAAAAAAAAGAAACAGAAAATGAAAACAGAAAGAGAAAAAAGAAAAAGAAAAAAAGAGAAAAGAGAAAAGAGAAAAGAGAAAAGAGAAAAGAGAAAAGAGAAAAGAGAAAAAGAAAGAGAAAAAAGAAAAAAGAAAGAGAAAAAGAAAAAGAAAGAGAAAAAAGAAAAAGAAAAACAGAAAGGAAAAAGAAAAACAAAAAAAGAAAATGAAAAACAGAAAAAAGAGAAAAAGAAAAAAGAGAAAAAGAAAAAAGAAAAAAGAGAAAAAGAAAAAAGAGAAAAAGAAAAAAGAAAAAAGAGAAAAAAAAGAAAAAAGAAAAAAATAAAAAAGAGAAAAAAGAGAAAAAAAATCCAAGGAGAAGATTTCTTACCCTAAACTGTATTATCAGTTTGGGGTTGGGGGTTGGTTTGGGTTTTTTTTTGTTGTTTGTTTTGGTTTTTTTGTGATGGGAATGAACAAAATAGCCCACTCATCTCCTTAACTATCCTCCCCCTCCCCGTCCCCAGCCCCCCCCCCCCCGGTTCTGACTTACATGTGTTTAGAGCAATGGCGAGGGGGACACACACACATTTAAAGCGCGGATGATTTACTCCCCTACAATTCACGTCCCGCGTGTGAAGCCTCCAGCCCCGCGTCAGCTGGGCGCTGCAGACAAACCCCGTTAAATATGCATAAGGAACAGTTCGCTTGCTTAAAGGAGAACTTACTCCCCCCGGAAAGTTGACAGCAAGGGGGGGGGGGGTCCTTTACATCGGGACAGCCCTAACCCCTTCCCAAAATATTCGCCTACCCCCTCAGCGACCGGGGTTGGGGACACTCGGCCGCTTTTCTGCTCGGGACCGGGCGGAGAAGTGATGCCGAGTGGGTCGCTGGACCAGATTTTGCAACGTTCTGTCCCCCCCCCCCCCGTCTCCGACTCCTCTTCATCTTCCTCGGCCGGGATGGGGCGAGGGGCATCGGGCAGCCCCTCTCCGGCGGGGCCCGGCTGCGCGGAGCGGGGGGGGGTGTCATAAACCGGGGGAAAACGCGGGACTCGGGGGGGAAAAAAAAAAAAAGAAAAAAAGAGGGGGGGTGATGAAACAACGCAGATTGCCTGAGCAGCTTTTTGGAAAGGAAAAGTAACGGGGGGGGGGACACAGGACGGGAACCTGCGCGCAGGTTTCTCCAAGCTCCCCAGTTGGGAACAGCCCCCCCCCCCCCCGAATTTTCCTCCGCAGAGCCCCCACTTGCCCCCCACCCCCCCTTTCCCCGGCCGTCCCGTCGTTTCGGACAATAAAAGGGTTATATTTTTGGTTATTATTAGTCTTTATTTTTTTTTTTCACCCCCCTCGGTACACGCTGACGTAAGTCTGTAGCGCCATCTACGGGAGGCGCCGGCTGGGCCGCTCCGCGCTGCTCCGCGCTGCTCCGCGCTGCTCCGCGCCCCTCCGCGCCGCTCCGCGCCGCTCCTTTCCCCCCCTTCCCACCGCACTCGGCGGAAACGCCAAAGCTCGGGGTGGGGGGATTTATTTGCTTCCCTCTCCCCCGGTTGTGTTTGGTTTTTTTTTTTAGTTTTTGCCTTTTTTTTTCCCCTCCTTTTTTAATTTTTTTTTTCTTCTTTTTTTTTCCTAACCGTATAGCACACCGATTTCTTTAATGGCATATCCCCACGTAGGGGTGCAAGGGGGAGACCGTGACCCCCCCAGGAGCGGGGCATTGGGGAGAGGGGCTGGGGTGGGCATCGCTTTTGGGAGCGAGGAGGTGCCCGTGGCAAAAGGAAGGGTGCTGATGCTCTGCGCAAAACCCACCAAAAAAGTACTTTATAACCCAGTCGGGGGGGGGTATCCCCCAGGAGCTTCCCCTGCCCTCTGCACTTTTATTTTTTATGTCATTGTAGCTGTGAAGAGCTGGTGGAGCAACTTTTTTTTTTTTGGGGGGGGGGGGAATGAATAAATCCCAGCAAAGCCAGTCAGAGGTGAGGGTGGGTGGGAGGACACCCTCCCAGCCCGGCGTGTTTGACTTCATTCCCTTTTCTGGGAGGTCAGGGAGGGCCCCAGCCAGCTGCTGCATCTTACAAGTGAATAGGGTCCCCACTTCTGCTGCTTCTTTGGTATCCCAGGAAGCTCTCTGTTCCCAAAACTTTTGAGCATATGCTAATTTTTAAGGTTAAAGTATGATGCTGCCTTTTTTTTTTTTTTTTTTTTTTTTTTTTTTGCTAGGGCACTGCAGCCATGCCTGTGTTCACAGCCAGAGCGACGGGTATTTTGGGTGGCAGCTGACCCGGTCACCCCACTTCATTTAAGGCACCAAGCGAGTTGCCCAAATGAGGAGCCTGCTCACCCCAGGCCCAGGGCATGGGCAGCAAAAAGAAACAGAGACTCTCCAGGACAGGTCTGGGCTCACATAAGATCACAGCCAGTCTCCGCAGGTGCCTGCCTCTCTGCGGCTCTGGCTACCTTTAAGGGCTCAAGTTAGAATTAGAGAATACGGGCATTTCTGCCGAACCAGGAGAGAGGTTTTTCTTTAGGTTTGAAGTTTACCTTCATTCTGCTCCTGTGCTTCTGTTACAGACACAGAACATGCGCTACACCTTCAATTACACATACCGGTTTTGCTGTGTTTACCTAGGTCTTCTGTACATGCGTGTTGGCAGGGAGTCCCAAAGAAGCACAGAAATCTTTCTGTCTGTGCCTCAAGTCATAAAATGGTAGTGTAGCCTTTGGCTAGCAACAACTGCATTTGCATCAGCCACTCAAACTGTATTTATTTTGCAGCCCGGGTTGTCCAATGCCCTTGGATATCACTTCTGCGAGTGGCAAACCCTATGTGACTTCGATGGCCAGGTTACATTTGCCAAAGTGATTTTGGCAGATTAGGTACCTGAGTGCTACTGACATCCACTGACTCCCAAGTTTACCACTACTAACCCGGTTCACCCACCTAGGCTGCCTGTGCCTTCTGAACAGAAGAACGACTAAATATGTCAAAAAACCCTACACCTTGAAATTCAACTCTGACATCCCCTGACAGCCAGAAACAGACTTTTTAGAGCCTCTTTCCTGCTTTATCATATGGAGCAAAAACTTCCTACGCACCAGAAGGAATCTGAAGTGCAAGGTGACCGGGACTTTATCCCTTCAGATCGTGCTGCGCCACAGGCCACTACATAAACCAGACAATTAAGCGTCAGTAACGGCTGCCTGATCAATTCTCTGCTGCTTGGTCAAATTTTATCAGGTTTTGCATTTTCGGAGGTGAAAGTGTGATTCATAGTCCCTGTCCCATGCAACCTTCTGACACGTTATGAGCACTAATAATTAAAAACAACACACATTTATTCCGGTATCAAAATAAGGCTTGTAAATACAAACTAAACTTCACATGACAAAAATGAAATAGAATACTGTCACTGAACTGGTTTTATAGACAAGAAATTTTAACGTGTATATGCACAGGCAGGAATAGATTTTCATTCCTGAGTCTGGGCATGCTCATCTTGTTCAATGGCTGGGAGGAAGGGCAGTTGCTGAAATAAGAATGCATTTTTGGGTGTGTGGACAATAGACAACCTCTGATAGTCAGGTTAGGATGTCTCAGAGTAGGCATGAAAAATCAGACACTCTCCAGTTCATTAGCCTCTAGGCTAGAGAGGCTTATGACTAGATCCAGTGAAAGATTGACATATCTTCAAAGTTTGTTGTCTCAGTACTTAACTTTCGAGTGCCTTACCCTGACACCGGCATCCCCCATGTTGTGTTTGGCACCAGGGCTCGCTATACTGTGAATGGAGAAGGTGCGTATAGATACATCTTTTGTGCCTTGTCCAAAGCCATACTGTCCAGCAAAGGACAGGAACGGCAGAGAAGCCCAGGCTTGTGGTTACATTGGGAAATGTGAATTATTGGTTTGAACTGAGAGAATCTTTTAAACTAAGAGAGGAAAAGTTTTTCCTCTGCTTTTACGTGAAGAGTGATGGAAGGACAGCTGCCCGATGTCTTTCAGACGGAGGATTCCCCGTGCTTGTTCTTCAGTCACCCCACAAGGTGTGTGAGTCCAGAAGGATGGCAGATGGCACATTTTGCTGTCACAACCTCCAGCTTAGGAAAGGTCCTTCCAATATCGGTGAGGGAGACCTACTTTTAGCTCTACAGTAGCAGATATTCATTTGTTTCTATCAGGTGGGACATCAACATTGTAATTCAACCTAAGATATGGCACCTATTTTCTTATACTATATGATCTAGAGTACCTTGGAGTTTTCTTTATCATTCAGAGAAGTTAAGCTTTGGTTTTGAAATTATTTCAGTGTTGTGAGTTTTCTCATACTCGAAAGATGAGAACAGCTCCTTGAGCTAACTCAAGGCAATGGATTTCCCAGGTCAGCCCCAGGAGGACCACAGGCAGGATCAGCTGTGGCAAGTCAAAGGTACCTTTCACTGTGCAACTCACAGGGGTTAGCCCATCCTAAGCTTTTGATCCTGAACCTGCTGAAGTTGTGGTGGGAGGTGTCTGTTCCTCCAAAGTCCTTTTGCTGAGCCATTGGCGAATTATGCGACGGGTCCCTTTGGTGTTTTTTTTTTTTTTGGGGGGGGGGGTAGTTCTGATTCAGCTGAAAAAACCTCTGTCAGCCCCAAAGGCTTCTTTCATTGTTCTTCTCTTTCCAGTGTAGAAAGATAAGGGATCAAACTCTTTTGGGGTTTTTCCAGTAAAGCAAGGAGCACATGAACTCCTTTGTACAAAATTGAAGCAGCTTCAGCCACATGAAGGTATTTAATTAAAACTGGAGTAGTTTTCAGAAGTGCTAGGGAATAAATAGACTCAGTGGGTGCTCAGTCCCTCTGTAATTCACGACCCCTTCATGTAGATGCCAATGTTTTGACTTGGCTGACTATCTTTAATATTTGGGTTTAAAACTTTTGGCCCATGTGTTCTGTTTCCTCAGGGCCCTCTAATCTTTAACTTTTACCATAGAAAAATCTTAATGCTTTCAAGGTTCCACCTTGCTAGCAATATGGTTTGAATCAGATACACTGCACAGAGACTATTTTGAGTTTTAAAAAGAACAACCTTCTGGTTTTATTTCTGCAGGTATGAATAAAAATCGGAGAGACCCTGTGTTTAGAGCTTGCCTTCTCTTGATAGCAGACAGCATGAGCACTGTGATATGGATCAGTGATACAACATGTTTTCCTTCATTAGAAACACAACCTAGACATTAAAAACAGCCTGCTGAAGAATCATATTCATTTAGTAATCATGTAATTTCACAATCAAGGGGTTACTATCCCTCCCCCCGCCCCGTCCCCCCTTTAGGACTGCCCATTTATGGGGAACATCTGATCCCAATAAGCTTATGATACCTATTTCTAAAAGCAATGCCTGCATTTCAAATGTGGCTTTAGCAGTTGGGTTATCAGATCCAGCGCTGACTGCAGATGGGATTTATCTTCGCCGACTTTAGCCATATACTGGTTAATGTGTAGGCCAAGTCTGGGCTCCCTCTGTATTCGGTGGAGAAAGACGGAGGGCGATTCATGCCAGCTGACTTAGGCACCTATTAAAGGGAGGGATGAGTCACCTTTTGAAGTTGCCTGCATTGCTCAGTCCATTATAGCAAGAAGCCAGACAGCTAGCTTAGTTACAGCGTACCTGACCAGATGGCTGAAGTTAGGGTAGATGGATCCTGTCCTACCTCTCTGTAGGCAACGCAGACAAGGACGAACTGCATTCAGCACTGTCTCAGACTCAGGACTAGTCGAGAGGAGCTGTTATTACTGAGCGTGAACGCGTTTTGCCCATAACAACATCTCTTGGACAGGCTCACTTTTAAAAGAGGGGCCTGACTTATACTATAGCCAGTGGCAAAATGCTCAGGAAACACAACCCCAGCTCATTTTGCAGCTCATTTGATCAATTTACAGTCATGCCGACTGAAATACTTTGGCACTCCTTTATTTGCCATCCAGGCTGTGGTGCTTCTCCAAGACATGAGGTCTTCTAGTTTTTCTTCATGACAGGGTGAGTTGGACCCTCCCTTTTGTTCAAATATTTTCTGCATAACCATATGAGTCTAGGAGCCAGGCATTAAAAGAAATGCCAAGCAGCATGAGACTGGTCATAAAAACAAAACAAAGACCTCCAAAACCCAAAACGAAAACGCGGCAGAAATGAATATAGGAATACGTCCCCATGTGGTTGCGCTGGGGTGAAATCCACCCATTTACTGAGCACTGGCACACATAGCTTGTACAGAGTTAGATTTACACAAAACTAAACTCAAACTTCTCTCTCTCTACCCAGTTAGTGAGACCCCATGAACTGGGAGGTACGAAGGCAAGGGAGCTGCTCTGCTGGGACATGTTGGAAGAGACATACATACCCCCAAACCTTTTTTCTTGTGTTTCGCTCCAAGGGTTTGTGTGTCAGCTGGAGCCGGGTGGTGGGGGGATCAATCACACCTAGCTGGGGAGGTCAGCAGCCGGAGACAGCCTGCAGCGCTGGGCTGGAAACAAGCACGTTGCCAGAGCCATGGTGCAAGATGGGGGCCGGACAGGTGAGTCTCAAGAGTAGAACATGACACAGGGAATGGCTGGTTAACAATGGCAGAAGCAGAAGAATAACCAAGCACCTTTCTTCAGAAGAACATATCTCGAGGGACTCTGTCACCTTTATTGAAAATTTCACTCCAAGGACCTCTCTGGAGAAGTGGCAGAAGCAGATGGACCCCATGGACAGAGGAGAAAATACCCACGTGCTCAGCTATAAGAAGTCCGTACATATTATCCCAGTGAAGCCAATGGGTAATTTCCTACGACCTCCTGCAAGAGGAAGCCTAAGCCCTTAGCTCTGCAAGTAGGTTTAGCTTCAAACTGGCAAACAGCAACACTGCATACATATGAGATGGTAATAAACACATCCTAGGCCACTTTGTTTGCACTTTTGATGTTTGGCTGGCAGGCAGGTAGTGAATGGGGCTTGTTCTCTACATAGGACATAGCCAGCCTGAATATTTCAGATGGTAAAGTTCAGCTGAGTAGTCAGACAAGTCTGAGAAAAATGTTTTAAATTTTACATGAAAATCCACGCTCTTCCTCTTTCACCATTCAAGCTACTGAATATTGCTCAAACTTGAAATTAGAAGTTTTTTGCAAGATTTGGGTCTTTCTGTTTCAGTTTGTTTCGCAAACTAGCAAAAGTTTAGAATTGAGACGCAGCTAAAGAGTTATCAAACACTGAAGGAGACCTGCGGTCTTCTCACATCACACAAATCTCTCCTTTTAATCTCTCCCTCAGATATTCAGCCACAGTTAGGCCCACGGGACTAGAAGAGGCTTCTTGGACCAGCAAGACCTCCTCTTATCACAAACACATAGATTTGCTTTCAACGATGTGTCAGGTTCAGTCTTAAATGCCATTAGATTCTTGGTGCTCACTCTCCCCCACAGCAAGACTGATGACTCTAATGGCTAGGGAATATTTTCTGATTTTGCTGATTTCTTGTGGCTAGCTTGTACCTTCTCAGTCCTCCTGGTTTGTTTTTTGGTTTTTTTTTGTTTTTTTTTTTTTTTCTTTTTTTTTCCTAACTTAACAAGCCGAGTTATTCAGGCCTCTTCTTGTTTCCTCTTGGTCAAGTCAGCTGTGTTTCTGCACAGTGCTTCCAGCTGGAATCAAGCTTTCCTGCCCAAGGGTGCTTAAAGATGCACACAAGGTCTCATCAGGTTTTGTGCTAA
Organism: Buteo buteo; assembly: GCF_964188355.1. Lineage (NCBI taxonomy): Eukaryota > Metazoa > Chordata > Aves > Accipitriformes > Accipitridae > Buteo > Buteo buteo. The sequence continues at coordinate 5,284,672 of NC_134195.1, read as the reverse complement.
AGGATTAACACTTTCCGATCTCTCTCTCACTGGATTTTAGTTGCCTGTTTTGAAGGCTGGGTCATACTGTAGTACAAGAGTCACCTTGGATAGTGTGGCCAGGTATTTCTGCTCACGTATAAGCTTGGATCAACCAGGGGAAATTGTATTGTTAGTTCTAACTTTGCATTTAATTTTTTTTTTTTTAATCTTCACCTGTTTTCAGAGTCTTGATATGCTTTTCATTGCATTAATAACACCTCTCAGTGTTGCATCATCAAAAATTTAAAAGTCTGTATTTATGTCAGGATCATTTATGAAAATCTTACAGGAGATTGGTCCCGACACTTAGTTCGAAGAGCTCTCCTAATTGCTTCTCTCCAGCCTTGTAATGCTGTTTTTTTCAGTGGTGTCTGTGTGCTGTAAGGCAGATCCTTTTTATACATACAGTTTTTCTGCAGAGCTCCAGCTAACAAATAACGCCTTCTGTGCTACTGTGTCAAATGCTGTAGTGAAATGCAAATAGACAGTATTTACCCTGTTCTCTCTGTGTAGGATATCATCTTGTCCAAGAAAGCTTAGGAGGACTTTGGTGTGATCTTTCCTGTCACATTTTAGCCCATTCCCTGTTTAGCACTTGGTTTTTCTTTTAAAAGAGGTAAGCCAATGTACTAGTGCCTCTCTTGAAGTGGTTATAGAACCAGGTTTTCTCTTTTGCCTGTTACGCAGATTCCCGAAACTTTTAGTTGCTCAGACCTGTAGAAGCTCCAGGCCTCTTTCACGTTTTAATGCCAGGACTCTGCAATCCATCTGACTTTACTAATCAATTCCATGAGTTTACCAAACTTTGCCCTTTTGAAATGCAAACCCTTATTAACAGACTCATTTATCTGTTCCGTTTAATTAGGAAGTGTCAGTCCCTGACCACTTGAGCCGAGGTCATTTTTTGCTGCAGTCATCAGTTACCAAAACCAAGTCTCAATCAGCATCACTTTTTACTGGTTCTGTGAGAATTTTATTAAGAAATTTGCTGACTACTACATACAGAAGCATCTGGATTCTGTCATCATTAGTGGCATTTGTTCTTTGATCCGTATTCGGGAAGGTAAAAATTTCCCTGCATGACACAAACCCAACAGAACTTGTCTCTCTAATGGCATCACTGCTGATTTTACCCATAACCAGAACCAAATCAGGGGGCTCACACTTTCCAAGTACTCTCTTTCACCAGCTTTCCCCAAAGTGATTTTGACTGGAAGAAATTCTGCTTTTTGCATGCTATCCCTTCTGCACATCCTTCTTTGCAGTGTTTCGTATCATTAATGCGCAGTTCTCTGCCACCACCTTCACCTTTATCTCTGCCTTTCTGAATAATGCATCTGCTTCGAGACCAGTGCTCCAGCCGTGATTGCTATTCTGTTGTGTTACCAGTGTATACCTGTCCTGCCTAATGCCCTGCCAGCTTAGTTCACGCTCTTCCCTTTTCTGGTACATATATTGTTGTTAAGTATTTCTGTACCCCATACCGCAGCTTTGTTAAGACCTGCTCCTGACACTGACTGTATTGCTGACTTGGAAGCAGTTCTCCTCACAGTTTGCACTTTCTTTCTTCTTATTCCCCACCATTCTGATTGCTGGAATTTCTTTATCCTTTGGCATACCCTCGTGTACCTAGGCTTTCTCCTCTGGTGTTCTACGGGCATGTGGAGATTATTCAAGTCTTTCTCTCTGTACCCTTCATTTCTTAGTTCAAAGTTCTGCTTATCAGTTCTGCCAGACTTGCTTCCAGAAGGCTATTTCCACAGTTGCTCAGATGGAGTCTGTCCTTCAAAAAGGGTCTTCTTTCAGTAAATACATCCCAATGGTCAAGCACTGCCAGTCCTTTGGCTATCTGCTGATCTTCCTCAAAGCACCTTTTTTTTGGCCTAGTTTTTATTTCCTATAGCATCAGGAAATGCTAGACCCTAGTGCTCTTTATAAATAAGCAAAATTAAAAAATAATAATAATGACATTTGCCCCAAATCTCCAGTAATACAGTTCTAAAAAGAAATTCCCTCATGCAAGCAGCCAGCCCAGAGAGACAACTGAGAGGCAACTGGAACCAGCAGTGAATATTCTGTTCCCCCCCCTCAGGATTTCTTGTCTACGCAGAGTTTTGCCATCCTTGCTGTGTCAGTCAGAAGCATGAAAACGATTGCCTGAGGTAGACAGAACAACATCAGGGAAAAAAAAGGGGGGTGGTGTTGCTGGTTTATTATTTTGTTCATCAAAACAGTTCCACTGAGGTGGCTCTGTTGGTGTTATATTAGTGCAGCTTTGCTGGCAAGCCCTTTCACGTATAGTGAACAAGGTCTAATGGAATAGCGGAGAGCAGGGACTACACCGTGTCCATTCTGCTTTGGAGGGTGATTCAGTGCAGGTGGCTTTAGGACTACAACAATTTGGGGTAGAAATGAATGCAATGTGAGAAAGGGCAGGAACAGCCCCTGTGGAATTAAAAAAGGCTACGGTGGATGCCCTCATGAATGTCCTCTGCTCACAGAACTTCCTCAGGACTCAGTGTTTCTGAGCTGTGGGTTCAACACAAGCTCAGCAGACACTTCTGGCAAACTAACATTTTGATCATATTAAGGTATAAAAAACTACCTAGAATACGAGTGACTTCATAACAATGGCAAATATATAAGAAAACAACTGACTTAATTGTAAGTGAACCTGAAGAAGTAAGGTAGTCACTTGACTTGGGCAGACAAAATGCATTCCGGGTTTGCTTCCCCTCTTCTTTTCTCCCTCCCTTCCTTCCCTTCCACACTCTCCTTTTCTCCCTTCCTCCTTTCTCCCTTCCTTTCTCCCTTTCCTTCTCCCTTTCTCTTCTCTTCTCTTCTCTTCTCTTCTCTTCTCTTCTCTTCTCTTCTCTTCTCTTCTCTTCTCTTCTCTTCTATTCTCTTCTCTTCTCTCTCCTCTCCTCTCCTCTCCTCTCCTCTCCTCTCCTCTCCTCTCCTCTCCTCTCCTCTCCTCTCCTCTCCTCTCCTCTCCTCTCCTCCTTAAAAGGCTCACATTTCTGTGGAATGTGAGATGACATGGCTGATCTAAACTCACAGTAAAATTTGATTGAATGAAGTGGAAAAATGTATTGGCACTACAAACAAAAACCCCATGATATTTCTGGAAATGCCAGCCCATTTCTTTAATGCAACAATTCTTGTTAGTTAAAGTATCACTTATGGAGTCAAAACAATGTAATTTTGTAGAGGATCACCATCATAAGCACATACTATAAATATTGAATAAAGTTCTGTGAAGAAATAGCCCCCTTGGTATATATATCTGTGGATTACACCTCTAGATGTAACAGTAAATTAGGTGAAAGTAAGTGCTGGCTAGCCATTGAAAACAGAGAATTAGGACTGTGTAGTTTCTACATCTGGTTCAATTCCCGGTTCACTCTGTGGACTTCAGGCAAGTGATTTCAACTCTTTGTCTCATTTGCAGTATCTGTAAAATCGGAAATATGCTAATATTTATCTGTCCTTCTGGACCCGTGGAGGGTTCCTTAACAAATCCACAACACACTGACATAGGTGTAAAGCACAGTTGTTGAATAACTATGATCAGCGTAGGAACAGACCTGGAAAGACTTGAAAAAGTTGGCCATTAACCACATTTCTGTCAACTATCTATATGTACTCAGAGACCACCCTGCTTAAAGGTATCTGAGGAGCGTGTTTCAGCCAGGGCATCGGCTCCCAGGGCTGCAGCTGGTGGGCTGTATGGTCAGCCAGGTGATGGGCTGGTCTTCTCTTCTCCTGCCTGTTTGGAGGGAGGCTCTGGGCAGCTGCTGCCACCCTGTTTCCCCCCCCCCCCCCCCCCCCCGCTTTCTGCTGCCCAACAACTGGACGGTTAGCTGAAGAGTGAAGACCAAAAGTTGGAATCGAAGGTTGGGTCTGTCTTTCTTGAACGTAGGGTTGGACATGCCCCTGAAGCTTGATGGAGCCCATTTCCTAAGGGTGACTCCGAAAGTTTCCAGCTGTTGGATTTCCCACTCCAGCATTTTTCCCTAGAAGAAACATAAGCTCTTCATTATTTCTACCTTTAAAGGCTGAGGGAGAGAATCCCAGAAGAAAAAAAATCCATCTAGCCGTATTAAATACAAAGATACCACCTCTGGCTCAGCTTGTTCTCTAGCTGCTAATCACTAGAAGCTAGGAGGGTGTATTGGAGAACAACGGCTGCATTTTTTGGCTTTGTATTTTTCCCTAAACATCTGCTATTAGTCACCATCAGAGGCAAGAGTCTAGAGGGATGTTGGTATGATCCAATATGACCATTCCTACATTTTGATATTACGTTCTGATAATTTGGCCTTACGCAGCCTCAGGAAGCCAAGACATGGTACTGTCTGGGCAAAAGGGCACGGATCAAACATTGCTATCAAAGCCCATTCACTAATATTTTGGAATAAGCACATAATAAAAATGATGAAGAATCCACCCTTCAGCTTGGCTGTTTGCAGCAAATATTATAAGGGTATTAAACTAAACAATAGCTTGTACTCATCTGGCTCTCCAGATGTTTTCTATGACTCTTATTTTCTATCAATCAGTTAACCATGGTTTTTGCTTTCCTTAGCAACGTATTTCCAAATCACAATCAAAGAAACTAACGGCAAATAATGAGGGCTAGATTGTATTTGATTGCTGCTAGTTGCTCATGGGAAAGGAAACTGCAAGAAGCACTGCCAATCCTTCACACTGGCAGACCGGCCAGGAACGCTTCCAGCTCCCCTGACCGCCCCCCCAGAGCGCTCCACGCCAAAGGGGCTCTGCAGCGGTCGCGTCTGACGGGGAGACCCTATGGCTAGGGATGGAGGGAGTTGTGCGACTGACTGCTACGCGGGACGGGAGATATGGAATAATTTATTCTTCTTTCCATTCAGTCCTTTATTACAGCCTCCCCAACTCACTCATCGACGCAGCAGGCTGCAGTCGTTTAGAGTTTAGCAGTGGGTGTTTTTAGCCTGGCTCCATAAGGAAGCAGAGCTCAAATAATTGCAGTGTGTGCGCGCTTGTGCACATGGTTGTCTAATAACTTTTGAATCCATTGGCCAATTGTAGCTAAACCTGGCAGAAAGGGAGAGGTTTCAGAGATAAACAAGTTCGTAAGTTTTTGCGAAAATAGAAAGCTGAAGAGTTTTCCTACTGACGGAAAGGCTGCAGCCCACGCTCAGTTCTTGTTTGACACGGAGCGAATCCACCTGGGAGAGAGTCTGGATGTATGTGAAGGAAAGCTTCAGTCAGAGCTTATACCTTATTAGATATAAGGGAATCCACTCCGCAGCCAAGGCTTCTCTCCCCTATGGATTCTCCGGTGTCTGATAAGGGCAGAATTCACATCGCAGCAATAGTATAATTCATTTAAAATGTCAGTCAGCCATGAAACACTAACTCCATTGGAAACTAGGCTTCCGGAATAATTCCGGTATTCATGGAAATACTTGTTCCCTCATACACTGCAAAGCTCCAGGAGGAATTATGGGTGTTTCTCCATTGCTTCCAGTCTCCAGGCTAGCGCTCTCGGAGCTATCTCTGCCCAGCAGTACACTGGGTCTTTCTAGCACCCGCTGCCTCTAGAGGTTTCAGAGAGGAAAGTTATATTTCACTTCTTTCCTCAGAGCCAGGCTCATCAGGCATAACTCCTCTGAAGAACCTGATTCACAAAAGAGCTCCCCTTTCTCTTTTAGGCACTGAAGAGAATAAAAAAAAGGCCAGCTTTCTCAATGGCTTCCTGGCCAGAAAGAATTGCTGGCTGCTGAGCACTTGTGGAAAAATGCTCTATTGAGAAGTGTAAATGAGAATGGAATCCTTCTGAAAATCTGGATCCAACTGGGGACTATCGGCACTTGAAAATTTGGCCCTCATTGCTTTTGAAATACTTAGCTCTTAAATGAGCAAAATCAGAAGTGACTTTTCAAAAGCCTCCTGCCTTCATTCGCCCTTATTCCCAGGTAGCACTGAAAATAGTTGTGGTATTGATGTCAAGCATTATGCTCAAACCAGGAAAAAAAAGAAAAGGACACATTTCAGTCGGCTGAATGCTCAGATTTCCTCTAGATACTGTTTTAATAACAGACTCATTAGGAAATTCCCCAATTATTTGTATTGTCTTCCCATGTTAAAAGACAGAATGTTATTTCTTAATTTCAGTATTATTACTGAATAGGGATAGCTATTCCCTGCAGAATGAACAGATTATTCTGGTCCACTCAGGGATCAGCATTATTTCTGGCTGCTACATTTCCCTGGGAATGAATGCTAATATCATGACAGGTATTTGACAGCGGTATTAAAAAAAAAAAAAAAAAAAAAAAGGACAGAGACATATCAAGTCATTCGATTAGTGATAAAGAGGGAGCGAGAGATCAGCACATGGAGACACATGCAAGTTTTCCCGTCAGAGAGAATCCTGTCTAAAATGGAACAATTCTGATGCCTGATCTTGGCGGAATTTAAGTCAGTGCCAATTTGCCAGAGTTCTGAATGGGAGCAGGGCCCAGTGACAAAGAAAGCAAAATTTATTTCCCATATAGCTACGCAGCGTTGTTTGATTTCAATAGGTGTTGCAAATACATGCTGGGAGTTAGACTCCGGCTCTGTTAAAAGTCAGGGTTGCAGGAGATTGCGCTGAGATTGTAGGCAGGACAGATCAGATATTACACGAGCAAGAAGGAAATACAAACCTCACAGAATTAACATATATTGTCACATTCTATTAAGGTTTTCTGTAGGGCTAGATCAGATTAAATGCATTGAATCCCAGTCATCTTACAGCATATGAAAATATTGTCATGGATAGAATTTTTCATTAGTGAATAAAATGCAGAATAATGAACAGTAGACAAAAAAGAGAGAAGATGTAAAGCCAATCAAAGGAAGGGCAGATGTTTAAAAAGTCTTTTGCTATTCAGGATTGTGATCCAACAAAAGCAATTATGTTTCTGCTTTCTCAATTTCAAAACAGCAGAAAAGAGCTTTGAGGTTTTTCCAGTGCTTATGGCCTATCTCCACACCGTTAACTGAACAGAAGGTAACATAATACCAAACATAGCCAAAGGCAACTGATTCCATGCAAAGCTTATAATTTGGGACATCCAGTGAGTTAAAGGGGATCGTAATCAAGAAGGAGAAATATATATATATATATTCAAAAATTGCCAAAGAAATCTATAAGAAGCCTAATTAAATTCTCTTATAAATCTGGAAGAGGAATCGTAAAAACAAAACTGAATCAGTGCCTACAGGTGGAAATTACACTTGGTAACTGCCCTCTGAACCCATGAAAAAAGATAATGTGTGGAATTTTGTTGAGGAACAGCTGGCATGTGGCTGCAGAAAAACAATGGTGTCTCTTGGCAAAGTGCTGAATATTATTTTTGCTCAAAAATTGTGTTATTTTTGAATGGAAAAATATCAGAGATGTAATTATAAGTACAGCCCACCACATTCCTCCCCCAGTATCCCTAGCCATGCACCTAAACAAAAGTCAGTGAGGCTGAATATGGTAATATTCAGTGAATTCAGCATATGTATGGCCCCAAATGCAATAGAATAGAGAGGAACGTGACAGAACAGAGAGGGATAAGATTCAATGCCAGCCATTCTACATTGTGAGAGAAACACTTTCTTAATAATACAATACTCTTCCTGTATTACCTGACGCACAAGGCCTGATGTAAAGAGATGCTGCTTGCTACTCAGAGTGCAGGTACTGCTCCATAATAAAAATGGAAACGGTCGCATTCTGCCCTTTGTAGCAGTCACACAACTTATTAACACTGTGCCATTGAAAGGGGTCTGCGGTCAGACACAAGGACACGCAACCATAGAATAGAAAGCTATTGAAATTGGTGGAATTTTTGCCAAGGACTTCAGTGGGGCTGAGATTTTGCCCACACAGTTTGCCTTCTCTTTCTGTGGCTCTTCTTCTGCTGTCCCATTCAGACAACACAGGATGTTTCCTGCTGCCTCAGCTCCCCCACCGAGGGAGTAGGAAGCATAAAGTCTCATTTTTGCAGGTAAGCAGGCAGAATTTCTTCAAGGGTCTATGAGATGAACCTTCCTTAGGTGCCTGGTACAGTCCTACTGTATGTGTTCAGCCATTCCTGCCCACAGCTGGCTCAAGCAAAAAGGAGCATAGCCTTCCTGCAGGGAAAGGAGCTGGGGCTTGTTTTCCCCTGCAGCAGAAAGTGCTAAGGTACAGTGAAGGCTAGGACTGTAGAGCCTGGGGCAGGACAGGAGAGTTCAGGAGAACAAGGCTCTCGGTCCTGCCAGGGAAATAAAGCAGCAGAGGCACCAATTACTGCCCCAAAACGTAGACTGCTGCCTCATTTTCCTGGGCTCTGTCTGAAGCAAAGTGGTGCTATTGCTTTTTGTTTATTTGGTTTGGTTTGGGTTTGGGGGTTTTTTGCAACAAGAGGCAGAAAAAGCAACAGCCGGCTTGTCTTACATCTCGAACTGGCCCTGCTGCAGGATTACAAAGCTGAACTATTCCTATTTCCTTTCACAAGCTGGGCCCTCCCTACCTCATACCCTGTTGGGTCAGAACCATCGAGGTTTGCCCCAAAGGTGCACAGGACCAGAATGTAGGTCTGCTCTGGCTTTTGACAGCAATCGAGAGCTCCCCTGCTTGTTTTCGGGGGCACACGGTGCTAACTAGAAGCTTTGGAACATGAAGCTGTGTAGTTGCATTAGCTCAGGATCAGCTTACAGGAAAGCAGTTCCCCAGCTGGCTTGCAAAAAGGACAAAACAGGCTCACCTCTGTTTGCAAAACACCATGTCAGCATAGTCTCATACACTCTTGGTTTCAGTGTTCTCAGGCAGTTCCTTTCAAATGCGACAACTGTCTACCTTTTGTGCAATTGCCTGGCAGCTGGAACACTTTGGGAAATAAAAGTTTTCAGTTCTCTTTAGCCTAAGGTGTGGGTTTGAAGGTCTCTTAAGGAGACTCTCATTGAGAGAGAAGAGGTAGCAGGGGACAGGACCATGTCATACTTCACGCTGAAGTAAGCCACAGTGCAGCCGAAAAGTCAGGAGCTGCAGAGCTAGAGCAAAGGTGAGGTACTGCTTTTGCATTGTGTGTAGACAGGCACGGACTGAAAACCAGGGTTCAGAGCTTCCTATTCTCAGTGGGAATACTCATTACCTATGACACTCGCGGCACTCCTTTCTACTCCCTCTGGCTCTATGAGCTGGGCCTTCTGGGCTGCACAGTGACCCATCGAATACAGAGAAAACAGAAGCACTCTCTCACCACTATTCCCACTCTCACCTAAATCCTTCTGATGAGACCCCCTTTCTCTACCTTATTGTAGAGTCTGCTGAGGTAGGGCTGGAGTCCTGCTTCTGGGGCATATATTCAACAGGCTACTAGCTAAAAGCGGTATCATCACCAGCCCCGTCCCAAAGGAGAACAGAGATGAGCCACTTGTCTCCAAATGTGTGACTAAGGTAGCTAAACACAGGACAGCCCAGTCGAGAAGCTGGCATTCAAAGACACACTTAACTGCAGCTCTGATGGGGAGAAAAACTCCCCTCACTTGGATCTCCTCTTGGCTTTGGTGGCACACTTAGCTTGCTGTGCCCTTTCTTAGGGTATGTTTACATAAGTGGGTATGGACAGACACGTCTGGTCCATCCATGGTGCAGGCCAAATGGATATATGGCATTCTGGTCCAGGAGATGAAGCTTGTGAGCTCAGCGCTGTTGTTGTATGGGTACACAGCTGTGAGACCGGAGCTGGGTCACCATCCATGACAGGAGCAGGTGTATGTCGCACTGTACCCATCTACACATGGTTACTTGGTAAGTGCTAGCTTTCCTCAGTCGATGTCAAGGGAATTTAAGCTTTATCTACCTGCATGTTGCCTATACCTCAGCCCAAGCTTGTGACCTAACTCAGGAACTTACTCACTGCTGATCTCTAAAGCCAGAATGCGCACACTCTCTAGCTTGGATCTTCAAACTGCCGGGTCAGTGGAAAGGCAGTCTGTGTGGACACATTTGAGCTCTATCGAGGGCCAGCTGTTAGCACAAGCAAAGTGAAAGCGGTGGCTTAGACTGACCTTTGCCCGGGTTATAATGGGCTATTACAATAGCCATTTAACCGGTGTCCTGCATCCTTGAAAGCCAGGCTGTCTGATGACGCGAAGTGAGAGGTCAGAGTATGCATCAGGGAACCCGCTGCTCCTCCTAGGATCAGCAGTCATTCCCCCAGTTACCCAGTGACAGCAGTGTCCAAGTAAGGCTCTCCGACACATTTCACTGCTTCCCCTCCCCTCTTATAGCTGGGGCAGCCCTGGGGACCTGCTCTGCTTTCTCTCCCATGGGGCAAGAAAGCCAGATTCTGGGACGCTGCGAGGCACCTCTCGCTCTGTCCCATGCACAGTGCGGTACGCTGTCACACTCCGAATGTGCCAGTCGCACAGAAGCTCAGGCTGAAAGACAGAAGCAAATATCTGAACTGTGGTGTTAAAAAAACCCAATACAAAACCCCAACATGTCCAGGCTCTCCCTCAGCACGTAGCAGCCACCTCATTGCTGAGATAGGCTGACTGTGTGGACTCTGTCCCTGCTTTACTCCAGGGGAGTGTGCACCCCAATTCCCCACCAGCCTGCCTGACCATGGCTGAGAAGGAGGGGACATGCTCCTACTGTCAGGTGGCAATGTAACAAGCGGCACCAGTTGAGAAGTGGTTTAAAAAGTCATCCCTTACTACCTCTCAGCTAATAGTTGGTGCTTTCGAGCGGAGATCCCTGCCAGAGTACGTGCCATTTTGATCACAGCGCCAGGGGGTCACAAAGCTCATCAGGACAAATCCATAGGCAAACATCCAGTGTACACAGAGCTTTAAGGTGTCTTGCTCAGCACTGTGAATTTTGATTCAAGAGCTAAGCACCCCCTTCCAGGTATCACACAGCTAGCGTGACAGCACTGAAGGCTGCTATTAGACGAGCTCTTCTGACTTCTGCTGATCAGGGTTAAGATGTGGATGCACTCAGCCATGTCCAGAAGTTTGTCCCCTTTCCGCCTTTCCCCAGAGGTTACTGCTCAATCAGTTTTGCAATTTAACTCTTTGTCTGATTGCTCCTTGACAATGACTTCCATAAAGTGATTCAAGTTAAGAGAGAAGAGCCTTTGGAGCCGACCTTGTCCGCACGGCTTCTTGGAGTATCCCAGCCAATTTGTAAAAGCAGCAGTGGGCGCAGCTCAGAGGGACGTGAAGAGTTGCAAGGGAGCCCGTTGTAGCTTTCTGTTTCTGGGATTCATGCTGCACTTTAACAGGCTATTGCCCCCATGAGGGTCTTGGAAAGGAAAAGGGAAAATGCAGAAATACCTCAACTGCACCCCTTCTCTGCCCCCACTAGGCTCCTCTAAACGGGTTCTGCGGGAACAGATGGCATAGGAATCGGCTCTGTCAGCTTTGTACGAGCTAGGAACTCCCTCGTGCCAAGGGAATCCTCGAATGGGGAGATTCGGCAGCTCTCCAACTCTTCCGAAGTGGGTCAAAATGATTTAAGAATCTGGCCCGTTGCGGCCTCACTTCCTCTGTAAATCGGCTCAAACGCCAGGCATGATGGAGTGGTGAGAAGGTAGAGAGTAAAATTTCAAGGAGGATCAAAACATGCCATTTTAGCTTTTGTATGTATAAACATGCATAATATGACATTTTGTTTAGACAGCTATTTAAAAAGAAACTTACAATCTTTTTAATTAAAATGAATGCAAAGGAATAGACTATAAATATGAACACAGGAAGGTAGGAGTTGACAGCACACAGCCTTCCAGACAATCTTTTTTCAGTTGTTATGGAGTATAATAAAATTTTGTTTTCCTTTGCAATTTTTCCATAATGTTTATGTTTGTTTTAGGTAACAGATTAACTGTAGGTGACTTTTTTTTTTTTTTTTCATATATCATGTCATGTGTCGGAAGCCCTCATTTTACGGCTAGCGTGGGAACAGTGAATGAGGTTATAGGAGGAAAGAGAAAGAGAGAGCGAGGTGGCCATGCGGGAAGACCATGCCCGAATCGTGGATGTGATACCGTCTACACTTACACTGCCGTTATTATTAAAACATCAGCGGCTCCAAGTCTCATTACCTTACACCTTACCTCTGCCATTCCCCCGCTGCCTACTTCGCTTTACCTCTGCTGCCTGTCCACCTAACTGGTGAAATGCTAAACAAGTTTTGATATTTACCTGTTTACGATTAAATTGCAAAATGATCCGCTTAGTTCTGTTCTAAATTAAGGTCTGCGTTAAATGTCATAGCATTTATCTTTCATAAAACGAGACAGCAAGGACACTAATTTCCCAGGTACTCAATCACTGCCCCGTGCCACTGGAGAGCGGCCCGGGGAGGAGCGCGCCCGCCGTTCACAGCTCGCTGACAGCGCTGAGGCGGAATCATAAAAGTCAATTAATCATTAAAAGCTGTTACCAGCCCGTATTGAACTGCTCTGGCGCAAAATGTTAATCAGCCCCGCATCGATACCGTAAATTCCTGCAAATTGGAGCGGTCGATAGCGCCGAGGCCCGGCCGGATCGATGGGAGGGCGCCAGGCCTCTCCGCCAACATGGCCGCCGGGCGACCGCCACGCCTTTCCCGGCAGGCCCTGCGCCCCGCCGTTGCCACGGCGACCGCGGGTCACCCTCCATTATCCCCCCTCTAGGGCCCCGGCCTAGAGATGGGTCCCTCCGCCTTTGATGGGTCTGTCAATAACACTTAGCAGGGGAAGGGGGGCCCTGCCCGGCGCGTCGGGGCGGTTTAATGGCTCGAGGCGCCGTGTGCCGCCGCATACGCGCGGGGCTAAGCGAGGGCCCGGGGGCGGCCGCCGCCCCGGGGACGGGCTGTGGCGCCGTGTTGCCATTAACCCGGGTCGCTGCTGCGGGAGGAGTAACCCCCCAGCTCCGCGGGCGAGGAGACTGTTCTCTGTAATATGTTACTCATGAACGGCTGACGAGTTGTTCATTAATCCCCGCCGGGGACGGCGTTTTCCTGCGGCCCCCCCCGGGGGTGCGCGGGTGCTGGGCAGCCATAAAATGGCGCCGGCGCGCCTGGAGGTGTGGGGAGCGGGGATGGCGGCTTCTGCTTTGGCACCCGCCTGGCGCCTTTTTCCACGTAACCGCGGCCGCCCTGGGAGACGGAGGGGTACAAGCGAGCCCCCCCCTCACCCATGAGGCGCTTTCGGCCGTTCTTTCTCAAAGCGTCCACGCGCGTTCGGCGAGCCCTCGGGTCGCGTCCTTGCCGCTCTCGTTCCCGGGGCGCGCTCCCAGCCTTCCCACCCCGACGTCCGGGCTGGATCGGGACGAGCGGACGAGCCTGTGGTGGAGGATTGAGCGCCACGGGAAGGACCGCGTCCCCAGTGGGAAGAAGGACTCGGTCCCCCGAGGCCGTCCCTGCGGTGCCTCCGCCGCCTTCTGCCGCCGCTTTTCCCCGGAGGGCAGAGATCCCTGCCTCCCATCCACAGGGCTGCCGAAGGCTCAGCTGAGCCCAATCCATTTATCTCCTGTTACTGTTATTAAATCTGACCCGCAGTGGGGGAAAAATAGCGTTTTTAGGATTGCGGGATATTAAGAAGCCTCTTTAGAGATGAAAGAAATGCTGGATACCGTTACTCCAGGGAAGGATTGTGTTCCACCAGTTTCATTGTCATTTAACGTAGAACATAAAGGTTAATGCTGAATAAAATAATACCCATGTTGATTATTTTAATAGTCTCAAAGTATAACTTTTTCCCTGGACTGCAGTTATCTAATCCATGTGCTGTACATGCACCGGCAGTATTTTGTACTTTTCCACAGCGCCGAGATGATGGTTCCATTAAGTCCAGTGCTGAGAAGCTATTGTGTGTATCTCTCATACAATCGTTCCGTACTCTATGGAAAATGGAAAATATATGGATCCACAGACATGCTAATTCCCAAGATTTGTACATTTATAAAGATTAATAAAAAAGTCCATCTTATTATTATCTGAGTTATAGGAAACATCAAAATAAATTAGGAATCTTACTGCAAAGAAATCTCCCATTCAACATATTGAGACAGGATGATGTTATGAGTGTTCAGACAAAGGTAATACAGTGCCTCTATTTAATTGCCCTGACACCTTGCTCAGTTCCTCCAGCTATACTCTGAGAGCTAAAAAAACCCCTCTCATTGTTATTAATTGTATTCCTTTTTAAATGTAATGTCATATCGCTGCAGGCTGAGCTAATGAAACATACCCATATTACCAAAATAGGCATATTTCTTTTTGTACAACACATTCTATCAAAACTGTCTGCTAAAGACATTGTGTTAAAGACCTTTCATAGAGCAATATAAAGAATATCTCAGCTACTCCAACATTTCTATTACATGATTATTAAAATGCCCAGGAGGACTAAACAATATAGTGTGGATCCAGTTATCATATAAGACTTTAGAAATATTGTTAATTCCTGCCACTGATTTATGTTAATACTAATGCTAGATTACATGCTATGGCTACTAAACAGCCACCGCATACCAATTCACACAAAGAGAGTCTCCCTCCTCTCTATGGGAGCTGCACTCTTCTGTTATAATGAGAATCTGAATTATTTATCTCTCTTTATCCTACAGTAGTTCACTTGACCACAATCACTTTTTTTTCCCCCCTGTTTCTACTGCACATCAATGCATGTAAACATGACACAATAACAACTACTGTCTTTACCTATTTCAGCCGCTTTAAATCACGTGAGATCAGTCAGAGGATGGAAGCAAAAGTATTGCGCGGTGCTGAGGAGGAGAGGGTATGAGGTTGCCTAGATGCTGAAATGACAACCCCGCCGCGAGTTTTCTTCAGTATATTTAAATACAGGTCCAGTGTAAATCACAAACTGAGCAATACAGAAGACTTCCTTGCTGATGGTTTCCACTGATGGCAGCGTGTCCTAGGTGCCCGCTGCTTTTCGCAGCTCTAGCTGGGTGCGAACAACTCCTTGGCAGCACGTGCACAGACTCTGCTACGTCCGAATGGGACTCCAGGCAAAACCAGCAGCGTGGGTAGGATCAACTACTGGTCTGGTTTGGATGTTCATGTCAGAAAGCAGCGTTCAGTTCCATCTTCTTCCTAATCAAGAGCAGGGATGTGGCCAAAGCTCTTCTACGTGAGAGGTGAGTACAGGGCAGTCTGTGGCATGTCTGTGAAAGTATTTTTAACCTGTCTATAACACCTGTTCCACAGTTATTATTGCTGGGTTTATGCATTATTTGTCAGAATGCATTTTGCCTCCTTCATACGCGGCACACGTAAGTTTTAGTTGAATGCCCCATGTGATATTTGTGTGCTGAGCCCTACTGCCTGCTGTCTCTGCACTTTATCTGGCCTTGGCTCATCAGGAGGGTAGGAATCCAACCCTGCTGAATTAGTTCAGAGGGTCCATCTGGAGAGCTCCTTGGGGAGGGTTGGTTCTCTTATTTTCAAAATAAAGAAGCTCACACTATATCTAGGACGCTATTTCAGCAGTAGGATACCAGCGCATCTCAATGCTGCTTCCACGCCTTTTGCAACAGCTGTGAAAAGTAAGATGTTCTTGGTCATGGTCCTACAAGTGTCAATGTGGAGGCATGCAGGTTCACACTGCGTACTGCTCTGTGACCCAGGCTCCCAGCAGGGTTAGAATTTGCAACGGCACATGTTGCTTGCTATAAGGAGTTGCAGGCTGCCGTTTTACCTGGTGGCAGGACAGGTACGGACCTGATCTGGGCTGCTAAAGACCCATGGCAGCAACAGAGGAGCAGGCTGTAAATGAAGGGTGATCAGCTATGGAAAGAAGGAAAAAGACAGCGTTTGTGGAAATTTGAGCCACACCTCAACTGATCATCTCAACTGATGAGGAAGGTGACTATCATAATTCTCAGGAAATGCTGAGGAAGGGGTTGTAGAGGTTATTTGGAAACTGACAACCCAAATTACATTTGCTAGGCAATTTGATGAAAAACAGAAAGACTGCTTACAAGGTGGCATGTGCCGTCTTGTGCTGTGCTGCCCGTAGGTATTGGATGCACAAAGCTTGAACTCTGTCAGGGCCATGAGAAGACCTGTATCTCCCTTTTCTGTATTCTTGACCTCCCAGTTACACATCAATTGAGAGGCATATTTTTGCACTGTGCTTTTAGCTGTTGCTGTTCACTGCACTGTTTCGATGCCATTGCCCCCAGCTAACAGGACATACCATGCCAGGTTTTTCCATAGCTCTTGCTTGTCCAGGGCTCTGTAGTTATCTCGGTTTGTCCTGTCAGCTAAACCTATCAAGGCCAACAGAACCGTCATGCTATCCACTATCTGTCTTATCTCAGTGACCCTTCGCTGCCAATTTCAGCCACCATCTAGAGCACTTAAATTTTCACCAGAAAAAAACTGTGGAGTGGAAATAGAAGGGTGGGGTTTTTTTTCAATTCTAATCCCCGCCCCCATTTTTCTAAGAGCAGGATGGTGGACTTTCCCTGTCATGCTTGAGACCGTATTCTGTACAATGCCAGCAAGACCAAGGGGGAATAGTTGGGAGAAGTTTGGAGGAGGAGACTGAGGTGGAGTCACACACCGTGAAATCACATTTATTTACCCAGCAGAGCCAAATGAGTTAAATTGCGAAGGATGTTCTGCCCACGTGTTCTCTGCAGATGCCCTGACCACAGCTGGAGATGCTGCGGTGCTGTATGCTTGTTGCTTTGAAAGTTATAAACCCTCATTGTATGCAAGTCTTGATCCCAGTGTCTACTTCAGCTTGTCCTTGCCCTTGCTGGATCCCCATCACCTGCACCTGCAATGAGTACCCATCACTACGTCATTATCCTGGAAAGGCAATGGGAGAAGAAATGCTGAAGAGTGAAGAGTGGGGCTTTGTTGTGAGAAGTGACTAGTGAAAAAAGAGAAAGAGAAAGGAAGGGAAGGGAAGGGAAGGGAAGGGAAGGGAAGGGAAGGGAAGGGAAGGGAAGGGAAGGGAGGAATCCATTTAAAGGGATTGATTAGGCAGAATCGTTTGTGAGTAAGTGTGACTGTGTGGAGGTTTGAAACCATGGAGGTGGGTATATGTGTGTTATTAAAAGCCACGGTCATTGTAAGGACTTGAATCTCAACAGGGGGGACTTCAGAAGTGGTGTTGACCATCTACTCTGGCCACTTCTGGTCTCAAGAGGCGATCACATTGAATGGTGTGACACTGACCCCCTCACACCTGGCCAACAAAACCTCTCTTTCTCTTGATCAAGGAAGCCTAGCCCTGCACTATTCAGTGGTGTTATTGATATGGTGCCTCACAGGTGGACATTCTGATTTCCAGTCAGTTGTAATAATTAGTCAAGTTCAGTAAAAAAACCCAAAGATGGTATTTTAATTCAGGAAAACAGAAGGTCAGATTTTATGTGGTATAAATTAGCCTAACTCCAAACCCTTTGGTGTTGCTGTATTAATTTCTATTATCTGACATACTGGTTTTGGTTACACTGATTACCATGGCAAACCATTTTTCTTTAGGGGAGTAGAAGTCTAAAGACAGACTTTAACCTTCATTATGGCAGTCTAAACCTAGAGTAATTCTACTGAGTTTGAAGGAGTTACACCAGATTTACAGTGTAAGAAATGAGGTCAGAATCGAGTCATAAAGCAAGATGCCATTTAGCATCTATCGGAGTTGATGAGAGCTTACCTTGTAATATTTAAAAGCACTGGTATTTTAGTCAGATAGGGAAATGCACTCTCAGAGTTCAATTTAACAAAGTCTAATTTCAAAAAGTGAAGCCCAATTCTCCTAATCTGAGTGACTTTAGATACATATGGGAATATCAAAACATGATTGCCCTGAAACTCAATCTTCTTCTTTTTAATTAAAGAAAGAATCCTATCTTAGCCACCTGAGAATCTGAAAGATACTCTAAGTATTTGACACTCAGAAGAACTTTTAAAAGATAAATTATGAGGACAAGAGACAAAAGCCACCATCGATAGTAAAAGCAAATTTAAAATAAAACTAAAGATGCTCTAGTAATTCTGAAAAAAAGAGCTAACCAATCCTGATCTGCAAATCCTTCCTTCAAGCCAAAAATAAACCCATTGCAGGAATTAAGTTATAAAAAGTCGTGGCTAGATCTTCAACTGATGTAAATCAGCAAAGCTCCACTGATTTCAGTGGAGCTCTACTAAGACAGGTCAGATGAGAATCTGACCCTCAATTGCTTGGTAATTTTTTTCCCCAATCAACAAACAAAATAAAATTTTTAAGTTAACATAGAATCATAGAATGGTTTGGGTTGGAAGGGACCTTTAAGGGTCATCTAGTCCAACCCCCCTTGCAATGAGCAGGGACATCTTCAACTCCATCAGGTTGCTCAGAGCCCCGTCCAGCCTGACCTTGAATGTCTCCAGGGATGGGGCATCTACCACCTCTCGGGGCAACCTGGGCCAGGGTTTCACCGCCCTCATTGTAAAAAATCTCTTCCTTATATCTAGTCTGAATCTACCCTCTTTTTGTTTAAAACCATTACCTCTTGTCCTATCGCAACAGGCCCTATTAAAAAGCTTGTCCCCATCTTTCTTATGAGTCCTCTTTAAGTAGGGAAAGGCTGCGATAAGGTCTCCCTGGAGCTTTTCTCTTCTCCAGGCTGAACAACCCCAACTCTCTCAGCCTTTCCTTGTAGGGTAGGTGTTCCATCCCTCTGGTCATTTTTGTGTCCCTCCTCTGGACCTGCTCCAAGAGGTCCATGTCTCTCCTGTGCTGAGGACCCCACAGCTGGATGCAGAACTGCAGGTGGGGTCTCACCAGAGCGGAGCAGAGGGGCAGAATCCCCTCCCTCGACCTGCTGCCCACGCTGCTGGTGATGCAGCCCAGGGTACGGTTGGCTTTCTGGGCTGCGAGCGCATGTTGCCGGCTCATGTCCAGCTTTTCATCCACCAAACATCTGTCTTAAGCCCTTACCATTTCTCAGTCATAACCTGATGTTTCTTTTGTAACAGATCTCCCAGTTTCTCTGTTTTGACAATTTTAGGAGTAAGACAAATCTTTAAGAAATGTTTTTTTTTAATCAAGTTGTGCAGCCTTGATAAAGTATATGTCTTATACACAGCACCACCTTCTCCTGACTTTGAAGGAAGAACTGGACAATGCTAAAGGATTAATCTCCTGGCAAAATTTCTCTGGTGTCATTCAGGCTAACACTTAGGATTGCACATATAGTCACATGCCCTATATTGCTCGACAGGCTTTTGCTGGGAAAGTTTTACTGGGCACATCCTCCTTTTCCATTTTTAAGGTGTGCTTGCTCCCAAGAATGTTGTAGGGAAAAAGTAGAAATGAAATACAACTGAGTTTAAATAGAGCACACTGATATTAAAACTCCTCCAATCCCTGCAGGCAAAAGCTGAAAAAGCAGTGCAAACTCCGGGCTGATGCTGTGAGCGCTCTGCAGAGACTCGTGCTTCCACGGGATGAGGACTGGTGCAGACCCGTCCAAACACGCCAAACAGTGAACAAGGTGGGGGAAGCAAGATCTGCTTTTCCCACCAGATCAATTCCTTGAGCTGCTGTACTTCATGGCCTCATAAACACCTGGCTAGGCAAAGCATTGCGGTGACGTGGAGCTGGAAATGAGTAGCCGAGGGGCTGGAGGGTCAAAAGCCACCTAAGGCCATCTAAATAACACCAAATTTGTCACCAAATACGAAGCCACACAATCTGCTACACAATCTGCCACGCCATACCACACTAAACTTTCAAGAGCAGTTCTACAGCCTGAATTACAGACCAGAAGCAAACAGGAAGCGTAGACAAATGGTGGAGCTCTGGTATCCTATGCCAAACCAATTAAGCAGTCAGGCCCATCGGTAAAATTGTCTGGAAAGAAAACAGCTTTGTGCCCTTCCTGAGTACAGCACAAAGAGAACTGGGAATACTGCGGGGCTGGAAGGAGACCCAAGCCAACCAGCAAATTGCAGTGTGCTGGCTACACTGATTTCTGTCCCCTTGGTCCCCTTGGTTTTACAGCTGTAGAGGTCCCCGAATCGCTTCCTAATAACTTTCTACTGAAAGCTGTGAAAATGAAACCCATGTAGTTTTTCTCTTGTCGATAGTGAAGCTTTTAAAACTGAGGCATCCAGCAATTCAGTTCTATTTTGTGCTGTATTCTTTTCTGCTTGCAAGTGTGGTTTATGGTCATAACAATGGTAGAAGAAGGATTGAACGTCCCTTATCTATTAACCATCAGGCTGCCATTATGAACATTAAATGGCTTCCTGACTGCTTCAAAAATAAAAAGCACCAGCAAATATTTAATGCTATACAATAATGAGAAAAGTCTGGAATTGTCTCTCATTCGTTAACTTTAATCATATCAACCTGTTCACATACATTAGCGTATCAAATGCCAAAAGCCTGCTGGGAACCCATCCCTTTGCCAGCTGGTATGTACTGTATTCGACCAGGACTCCTTTTTGTATGGGAAGCAATGGAAGAGCATCCACAGTG
Source organism: Buteo buteo (assembly GCF_964188355.1). Taxonomy (NCBI): domain Eukaryota; kingdom Metazoa; phylum Chordata; class Aves; order Accipitriformes; family Accipitridae; genus Buteo; species Buteo buteo. The sequence goes on along the minus strand of NC_134195.1, from coordinate 5,264,144 downwards.
GTTTGACAAAAAACATGGAAACCAGCAAACACATCTGGAAGTTTCTGAGAACAAGCACACACACTGTGTGTTCATTTATTTTCCCACAAACAGGGAGACAGACAAGAGGATGTAGCTTGTGAAAGGACAATATCATTGGGGCATCGTATTATATTACTGCAGAGAAAGCACACGTACTTCCAGTTTTCACCAGGGATTGTGGCTAACTGTTAGTCTGAATACATGGAGTGAGCCACACAGATTGACAAGGAATTTTGTTACCGAATGTTCATCACACCTTGAAGAAGTTATGTGCTTTGCTGCACAGCGGTATCCTTTTTTTTTTTTTTTTTCCACAGAAAGTGGAAAGAAATTTGGTATAGTGGAGGAGCAGACCAGCAAGCAAGAGGCCCAGAGTTATGCCCACAGATGGCCTCTGCAGCCCCCGAGGTGGGAGAGGGAAAAGGGGCACGTTATCGCTGCCTGGCTCCATACACATGCTCTGAGCCACACAGGTGCAGTCAGTCACCCTGTTGCACGCCTTTCCTTCCCACAGCTGAATCATTTTGTGGCTGAAAATGGAGTAAATTCTACATTAGAAACTTTCTCGTAAGATACAACGTTGGCGAAAAACAAGTGGGATGCTACATAATATTATTAGTGCATTTTAGTCTAAGGTTAAATTTAAACACATGTCCTTAAATTCTTAATTTCTCTTATTCTTACCCTTCTGGTCTTGCCTCTTTCAGCCTTGCCCGCTGGTTTTGCTCTTGACTAATATGCCAGCAGCTATTTCCCTCCTATTGCTGCTTTTTCCCCGGGTAGGTGAAGTGAGGTCTTTCTTAGCACTGAATTCTGCACTAAATAAAACTCTATCTTTTCAATAATGAATCCTTCACATTGTCCCAGGGGCCACGCACACAATTAAGAACAATATGAAATTTAATTAACACAGGATAATAATAAGGGTATGAATGTCACAGTGAACTCTGAGTGAATACAGACCCCCACAGTAAATGGTTTGGGAACTGGAGTGAAAGCCAGCTGCTAACACTGTGGTCCCAGACACCCAAGTGGCATTTCAATACCTGACCTCAAGTATCAAGGTACTGGAAGGGAAGAAAAGATGACTGCCAAGCAATTACGACCCAAAGGCTACAGATCTTTATAGGGTAATGCTAAACCAGGGAGTTATATCCGTAGGTGGTGATGGAGGGAGCGGAGTCTGGGCGCTGAGTGCTCTGAATGCCTGCAGCCTGCCCGAGGCATCACCTGTGGGCGCACCACAGGTCACATCCAAGGGACGTTGCTCAAAGGGTGCTCCCGTGCTAGTCACTATGACGGTCACAGGCATGTTCTTTAAACTGCAAAACTCACTTCTGGTCACATAAGGTGGTGTCTGTCTTGCCAGTCTATCCTATGTATGTCTATGTCCAGAGTGTTCCTGCAGTTCTAAAGCACTCCCAGACATTGTTTGGGAACCCTAAAGAGTACACATTAACTAGCATCGCAAGTACAACTTGCATTATCAAAACAAAAAGGCTGCTACAAAATAAGAAAGTAGTGGAGCACAGAAAGGAAAGAAATGACTGACTGCAGCCCGTGTTTCCATTAGGGAAAGGACTCACTTGCTAAGATTTAGATAAGTCTTCGTTACAAAATCTAAGTACAAAGGTAGACATCTGAAGTGTGGTTAAAGTGTTTCCATCCCCTTGCTTCTCCTGCCTTTTCCCCTCTCCCCAAGGAGCCAACACAGCTCTGGCAGTTCACACTGGCTGAGAAATGGGCTTCTCTTCCTTAGACTGCAGTCATGTGCGTGCGTCTTCTCATTTAAGCTCTTCCATTCTGTTTCTCTCAGAGGTGGAGAAATCTGCTTTTGGGGAGAAAAAAAAAAAAAGAAGTGGGGAAGCTCATTAGCAGTTTGTTTAGAATTTGAATGTCACCGTAGTCGCTTATGTCTAAGTGACTGAAAAATGTATGCGAGTCCTCTGACTTTCAGCAAGAGATCCAGTGTTCTGACATCAGAATGAACAATATAATTACTGTGTGTATGAAGACATATTGGTCTCCGTATAATGAGGTATTCAAATCTGCTCTACTTGAATCAGATCACAGAGATATATTAAACACACATGGCGAAAGAATTCAGTGTAAGGGTAACCATGTGTTCTGCCAAGTCTTTCTATGCATGAATGGGCTGCCAGGGCACCATAGGCTACAGACAAAGTACAGGAGAGCTGTGTTCAGAGGTAGGGAAATGAGGTTGCGAAGGTATTTCCTCTTCATTCCCTCGAACATGCGAGTGTCTCCCATTTCTCTTCCTCTTTCACAGGCTGGTGCACCTCAAAAGCAATTCCACCAGAATTTACTGTAACATTACTGTATCATGGTTTCTTGGTACGGTTTATTACTGTGTATTTATAGCACCCAAGAGTGAGCTGGCTGCCTGAGAAGGGGTAGCGATTGCGAAGGCTATTCTCAGTTTCAGTTGCAGAATTGTTTTCACAAGTTCGCAACATTCTGGAAAACATGCCTCCTTTTCCAGCGTCGCTGCAGCTATTTTCAAGCGGAGGTGCTTGAACTTGCTGGCTAGCGGCAGCGTGTGTGTGTGCCTGATAGGTGCTGAGGATTGATTGACACGTCGGAGAGCCGAGGCTTGGACCCCTCGCTGTGCCTGAGATCATGTATTACTGTGTATGATCAGGAGCAACCATTGTCAAAGCAGAAGATGTCAATTTTTTGGCAGTGTTATTTCAACATCCAGATACTATGAAAAACATAGTAAGATGAAAACAGTAGCTGTTTTGCTTACTCGTAGAATTGTCTAAGCGTGGATACCATAGCAGATTGAGTTACGCCCAGCTGCCAAAACAGACACGGCGAATGTTTCTGTGGGTCACGAAAAAGTCTGTGCGCCAACGCATGCCGTTCCTTGGGTGGCTTAGCTGCTGCAGAGACCTCGGTGTGACAGATCAGAAAAACACAAACGACTCAAGGCCATGATTTCAGTCTTTACCACTCACAAGTGAGCGCGTGGTTATGTGGACAAGTTTCTCTGCTGAGAGTGCTGACTGATTTTAAAGGGAATTTTGTCTTGCTTTTTGTTCCCGGGGCATGTGTGGTATATATGATGCATTAAACATGCTTTTCTCTGGGTACAGCTGCTCATATGCCTGTTGGGTACACGGGCATTTTCAGAGGATGCTTCTCTTTTCCATGTGTCGATGGAGCCAGAATTTCAGGGTGGCAGGAGCAAGCTGGGAAGGCAGGAGGAGTCCAGTCCTTGCTCCTCTCTTGGCAGCCACCGTGACTGCGTTCTGCAGAGCACTTACCAAGATGAGGATGGCAATTCACACAGGAGATAGGTTCTGGGGAAAAACACCACTTCATGTGGCTGCCAGTGATACCAACCTGGGAAGAGATTTATCAGAAGAAGCCTGGCCATTTTTAGGAAGTGAGAACTCACTGTTTCGAAGCAGAAAAGAGAGTGAGACCTATCTGTCTCTTCAGGGAACCACAGCTGCCAGAAGGAAAGGTGTCAGATAGATGTGGTTACCAAACCCAATTTTTTAGAGGCTTCGGTGGTAACTAGGGAAGGGGAGAAGGGGCGGAAAAGATTTAATGGGAATTGCATACGCACAACATCTCTTAGAATAAAGCTCAGGCTTTGTATTTTATTTCACTTAGAGATGGACTGTAGAGTTTATTTTCGCAGAATCAGTGAGGTAAAGCTGCAGTTTTAGAAAAACCAAACCATGGATGGTTCCTATCCTCTTTTGTTTCATACAACTCTTTCAAGTCTATGTGAGGTTTCAAATACTAGGCCAGGATTCAGATGCCAAGCTCAGTTTTTAAGTCATGTTTAAATTAATCGCTCAATGTAGAGCTACACTACTGCAAGAACCTTTTCTCACAGCAATATTCTAATATTGAGATCAGCTATAACCCTATACTGCAACTTCAGTGCAAGGAAAACCTACACCGTGTTTTAGTCTGAAAAAAAGACATGTTCTGGCTTTTTAAAAGCAAATGTAGTAACATTTAGTTAGCACAATGGTAGATTTCTTCTTTGGGGGCATGAAGTTGCCTTTTAGGTTCACCAAATCTATCTTTGAAGGGTGTGGAAAATCAAAAAGAAACAAATAAGCAGATAGTTAAGCTGGATAGATATATTGACTTCATCAGACAATGTTTGGCTGGCTAAAAACTCTCTTTCATCATTATGAGAGTCAGTTCATATCCTCACCCTGTGGAAGTGGTTAGCTTTTAATTCATTCAAGAGATGCTATCAAAAAAGAGGGAAGTATTTTTTACAATCCCAAACCCAAAGTAATACTGCTAAACAATACATAATTCATATCTCTTCAGAATTCTGTATGTGGTCAGAAATAAATAGCAGCACAGGCATTTAAGAGCTATTCTCATTGAAAAATGTAATTAATTGGTGTTATCCGCAAAATATTTCTTTGAGGGGGGGAGCAGTGTTGCTTTAATTACAAGTAATTGTTCTCAAAATCACGCAGCTCATAAGTTTTGCAGGCTAGACAGTGATTATGCGTCAATACACTAATCTATCACCTTCATTATTTTAGTCATCTGGGTGTGATCATCAAACTTTGGAGTGTAACCCAGACAAGAAACCAGACATATCTCATGCTTCTATTCTTTCCAAATCGGTTTGTTTTAAAAGAAAAAATTTGCACTGGTGATACAGATTTCAGTGCTTTTGTTTCAGATGGAGTCTGTAAATTAAATTAAATTCCCCTTTGTATGTTATTAGATGATGACAATGGAAAGGATGTTCTTGTGACTGCACGATAGCCTGGGCGGCTCAGGACACTCCAATATTTCTGCATTCTGCCACAGACTGTCTTTGGGGACAGGAGATTTCACTTTTTGCAGTTTGTTCGGACTGCCTAGTGAGCTTATTGGGAATCAGCTGCTGGAGACCAAGCAGGCTGACCAGCTCATTGCTCTCTTCATCTTAGACACCGTAGTGGTGTGATGCTCACACCGGCCGTCCTTAGGTGCTCTGCCACCACAGAAGAATGACCAAACCTCCTCCCAGCTTGGGAATGCAGGGAGCCTTAAACCATTAGTGTTTCTACAGCTTAATACTTGATCTATTGAAATGAAAGTAGCTACCTAACTGGAATTTATTGTCATTACTATTATTGTTATTATTATTACTAGATGAATGCAGAGCTGAGTTTGTTATTAATGGAGGCACTGCTCATCCCAGTCTTTAGTCATCCCTACCCGAGATATCACATAAGCACCCATGTAAATCAAAGTTAAGCAGAGGATTAAGTGCTGTCCTGCGTAAAGATGGCTTAAGTACATGTTTCCTGAATCAGGGCATAAGCTGTTATTTTACTACTGTCTCTGCAGTACTGCTTTTTCTACCTCATTAGAATGAGAGAATGCTTGCATAAATTCCTCATATTGACACACAAGACTATGCCTGTCTCCCTGAGAATTTGGAGATTTCTTTCCTTTTCCCCCAAATTAATAAGTGCTGTCACCTGCATCGCTAAACACCGATTTGCTGCTTACCGCTAACAAGACCTCCACGTAACGTAGCTAACAGTAGTATTTCAAAAATAAAGCTCTCCTGTTCCCAGCATGTCTGACAAGAATACATTAGAGGCACCTGTCCCTGGTACCAATATTTTGTTTTCTCTTCTTTTACGTGGGAAGGAAGAAATCTAAGCACTGAAATTTTCCTTGAAATCAAAGCAAATGTGAACACAGAAATCTCTTTTCCCATCCTGCATCCCCTCTTTCAGTCCTCTCCATCCGTAAGGAAATTTTCAAAAGTAAGTAAACATTAAGAAACATATCCATTTGGGTAAACCCCTAAAATTATCTCTTTCTTAATAATTTTCATTTAAGAACCATCAGGTAGCAGGAATTTTTTAAATTATGTATGAAACTATGAGACTGGCTCTGTGCTTACCAAGCCAAAGACATAAATACTGCGATATACCACAAATATACTGCAAATATCAGCAATCTTAAAACAAGTCCATCGTACCCATTATCTGTCCGGGTCAAGACCAGTAACAATGGTACAATAGAAACCCAGGACCTGTAAAATCTAGATGTTCCCCACCTCAAAGGATGTGAAGCGGCGCAATATGCTTCTGTATCCTTTGTTTGAATTGCAACAGTAGTTCTGTAGACTTTGGGATGGGCTCCTCCAGTCCTTAGCTTCAGACATTTCTCCTGTATACCTTGACACCTGAGGTAGATTCCCTAGATCCCTTCAACGTCAACAGAGGAAAATAGGTGTTTTGAAGACTCAGTTCATCTGGTCAGATGCAGGTGTCAGCCCTAGGAGATGATGAATAGGTACCTCCTAGAAATGCCTATTTCTCTGTATTGACTTCAAAAGGAGCCTTAAGCGATGTAAACATCTCGGCTGGAAGCATCTGTGTTTAGTTAGATGAATCCCAGAATGCTGGGTGCTCAGATGCATCCTCAGACTTCACACGTCCGCTCAGCTTCTTCAGCTAGGCTCTACCTTTGTCCGTTGGCATTAGTTTTGTTTGGTTGTCTTCTATTAGAAAACAACTGACTTGTGCTTTTATCCCTGTGACAATTATAGTATAAACTGACAAAGTAATTTCATGCTACAAATGTCTCTCCTGTTTAGGGTGGTTTGTGAATTCTTTTCAGTTTTCCCTAGCACTTGAGCAGCAGATTTGAATAATCTCAGACATGGATTTAATGCTAGATCAGACTCAGTGCAGTTCCCTTTAAAAATATCTAAAAAATGTCCATTGACCAACAGGGAAACTGGGTTGAGTCTCTTAAGTGTGCTGTCATGAAGCCAGCCGAGGCAGCGCTATAAATCAGTAATACTAATTTCAGTGAAACCCATTGACAGTAGTTGAGAATATAGATGTAAAATTGTTTCCTTTCTTATTCACCTGAGAAATTAAACATGCTATAGGAAAGAAGGGAATAACCAAACAGCACATTGTTCAGGTTTTTTTCCCTGTAATTTTTTGGTGTTGCTGTCATGTGAAGAAAAAGATAATACTGCCTCACTCTGCTTACAGTTTATAGGGGATTTCAAGTAGGAACTCTTGTCTTTTTCCATGTCTGATCTCAGCCCAACCCTATCTTCAAATAATGATGGACAATTTATAAAAAGAAGAAGAAAATATACTGAATAATCAAACCTCCCCAAAAGATTGTTTAACGCTTGCTGCAACTGCTTACCCAGGTTTGATTCTACTTCTTTATATATGTCTCTGCTCAGCTTTTTAGTAGGATTTCCATATACCTGGCTTTCAAGCACCTGGTAGTCCTAAGACACTGCACAAACCTCACAGAAGTAGCTCAGATAAATCTTTATAAGGTAAATGTGTAACAGAATGACCTCAGTCTGAAGTTTCCTTCTTGCCTGTTTTCTTGAGTAAGAATCTAAATGTTGTTTGAAAAAGCTGCTCCTTTTTAATGAGGAGTTCACTTTATAAATAAAAGGTTGTACCCATTTTCTTTTACCAAGTTAGTCATCTTTTGACTATTTCATCTGCTTCTAGATCATGTAGTAATAAGGAATAAAGGCACTTTATGGACCTGATTTTCCAAACACTTACCTCACTGTACACCAGAAGTAACTCCCCTGTAGTCATTAGGTCTGATTTCTCTCATACTTCATTCTTGCCTGGCTTCCAAAAAATGGGGGCGTGGGGAGGGGGGGACCTGGGCTGGGCAGCTCTTCCGTCCCTCTCCTTCTCAGGCTGCTTTAAGCTGGGGCTTACAACAGTGTTGCCATCCTCTGGGATCACACTGATGGAAAATGGCACCAAGCATAAGGAGCCCCAAGCCTTGGAGAGTCCCTTTTTTCACTTATGTACATGTTTTACCATTATATTAAGTCTCATCGTGAAGAAAAAAAAAAAAAACTCTGCACATTGAAATTGGCACTAGTTCGGTCTATAATCTTTTGTGTTCACAGTTGTTCAAGAAAGCAGGTTGAGTCTTCACAAAAATGTTAGTTTGCTGGGAAAAAAAGGCACAGTGAAGTGACACTTTGATTATAATTAAAAACTTTTCAGTTGATTTAACAGTTCACTTTAGGCATTTTTTGAGCTGTGGAAATAGCAGTGCTTTTAAGATAATGAACATTGTATGATTGCTAATGAAATCCACATATGCATACATATATATACACACGCATATATATATATATATGCGGTCTTTATGCTATGCATTTATCCATCTACATACATATATGCTCCTCTTAGGTTTACTTAAAAAGAAATCAAATGGGAGGGAAAGCACATTTTTCAAATGTGGCTCTAATTGTCTTTTGTGCATGTTCTATAGATCATTACTGACTGTTTACAAACCCTGCTTGGAATGGCTTTACGGCAATAGAGAGGGTAACATATCTTCATTGTTTATAAAATGACAGCTCCTAATGGACCATATTAGCTTTAACACAAACTATTAAATCCTTTTCATTAAATTATTCTGCGCTCTATTTTGGAATCTTGTTAGCTCTGGGAAGTAGGTGCAAACTCCTAAGGAAACATGAGCACACATTGAGACTATTATAGATAATGTTTATTAAATAAGCCTCTGAGGATGTTTTTCTTGGGTTGCTCTCAAGCATTTTGAAGGAGTCATGTTCCATGTTTGAGGTCCCATGTTTCTTCCTCTTAAACTATGAGCAGCTGTAGCACATGACCTACTTCTGTAGAACCCTGTAATGATTTCCTTCCTTCAGTGGCTTCAGGAGTCCCTCTTCTGCCCTGTGAAAAAAGGGACAAATATTTTAATCCAAGCAAAATGCTAAAGCAGGTTTTGTTGGTTTCAGGGAAGAAACTCAATACAGCTACATCACCGAGCGTAGGCCTCAAATTGGAACCATCTGGCCTGCAGAAGCACCCTGAGATCTTTGGGGAAGGCATGGATATTTTTGCCTTGGGCTGTAACTCATACACCTGCAGAATGGGTAGACATGTTGGCAGACAATCTGGGCGCGTACAGCAATACAAGCCTTCTCTCACAGCGCTGTGGCAGTGCCGGAGTTTGGAAATTACCCTGACGTGTTTAATAAATGCAATCACTGTACTGCATGCTCTCTGGATAGCAAATATTCAGCTGTACTTGCTGTTAAGTTAATTCAGACAGGTCTGCACTCCAAGGCCCATGTCTTTTCGCCCTTCTCACACAGGCAGCCCCCTTGAAGGCAAAATAAGGACAAGGGAAGGAAGATGGTAAGCACAAAAACATGCATTACATCTTAAGGCTGCCTCTTGCAGGAGGTAGCCTCATGTGATATTCATGTGAACTGGATTAGATTGAGAAGCGATTCTTGTTGGTAAATATTACAGCTCTTTGCGAACACAGAAAGGTAAAAGAACGCAGGTGTCAGTGCAATCTAAAATAATCCGTCCCTCTCGGTGGGAGGTTTGTAAAATCTCTAGGCTGGATGCAGAAAGAAAGAGAAGCCACATGCAGACTCTGAAGGTCGTGACTTGAGAAACTGTCAGAAAGAGGCGGTGTCCGAGCCTAGCCAGAAAATGAAAATGCACACCACAGAAGCAGGAGGACATACATCCTTTGACTGGAATGTTATTAAACAATTAGGATCACAGGTTTTCCCGGAGCTCTGCGCAGCACCCGGCTTTCTGCCTGCAGCCTGGCGGATGGCAGAGCAAAAGACCAGAACGTGACATTTGCACCTTTGTGATCTGTAGTTGCAAATGCTATTTTGCACCTGCAAATTTGTGCCCTGACCCTACGGGCGCTTTTCAGACAAAACTCCCAGCGGTCCCTCGGGGCTAAAAGGTTAAGGCCCACATAGTTGGACATCAATACCGTGTTATTCTCCTTTCAGCGATGTAACGTACACGGCATCCTAGGCAGAATTTCTGATGCCGGGTTAGAAAGTGTCGCTGCTTGCATCATGCTGCAGATACGCTGGAGGGGAACAGGTTTTCCGCAGCCTTCTCCCTCCGCCTAGAAATCACACTGACTGTATCAGTCTTTCCATTGGGAAAGTTTACACCCTGAATCTCAATCTGTACTTTCCCATACTCCCAAAGAAGTCCAAAGAGAACATTTTGGCCCAACTCTGCTTTCAGTTTACTCTCTATTGCTAGCATCTGGAGTCACGTATGTGGGCTATCCCAACCCTGAGCCAGGGAATAAAATAGACAGAATGTGTGCAAGATCGCAGTCTAGTCCTGTGAGACGCAGTATCCTCAGCACTGCTGGCTCCTGTTGTCTTCTCTTTAGGAGGTGCTGAAGTGTTTTCAGAGCCAGATCCTCAAGATGACTTTCTAATTGTTTCACGGAGAGCTAGACTGGGGTAGGGATAAAGGAAGACTACGTACAGTGTGTAAAAAATCAGATGCAAAGTCTCTAGCTCTCCTCTCTTGCACCCCTCTGTAAATGAGAAGCAGCTCTACAGAAGCCAGGGTAAAACGGATGATGGAGAAAGCAAAAGCAAAATTTTTTTTTCTGAGGTCTATAGAGACATTATGGAGATTTGGTGGACAGTCAATTAAATATAACAGGAATAAAGGTGGAGCTATCTCAAAGGATAGCTCTCTGAAATGGCCTCCTTAGTTCCCAACTCAGTCCTGTCTGATTTTGGAAAGGAAACCTGACTTTAGGTACTGACACATAGGAATGATGGGATACAGTATGTGTTGCTGGAGACAAACTTCCTTCTGCAATCGTATTTGATTTGCTTTTGCTTTTCACCACACCATGGTTCACCTCGCCTCGCAGCAGCTCCTCACTGCTGTCCACGCAGCCAAGGTAGCTTTGCCTAATACACAGCTCCAACAGTTTCCAGCACTGTTTCAGCAACAAGATGAGAGTTAATGAGGCTCAACACACTTCCTACCAAACTTTATGGGGAAAACCCCTTGAGTGAGAGCAGGAAATCCATCTTGTAGGAATTACAATGTGGTCTCAGTTCCTCAACTAGAAACTGAAGAGAATATTGATATTTTTCAAAATATCAAATACTAAATGTGGGGGTTCCCCAGCCAAATTTCCCTTTGGTTCAACAGGACAATTTTTCATTTCAGCGTCGTTTAGATTTCTGAAATAATTTATTATATACTTCAAGAATATTGAAAATTTCCTGAAGCCAGATTCTGCTACCTCTATTTACACAGGCTGTGCATAGGCAATCCCGCTGCTGCTAGGAAAAAAAGTGCTATTTGCTATGAAGGAGGGTGGGCAGAATCAGACCCTTCCTAAAAGCCTTCTGAAAGATGGGGAAACGCAAAAGGGCCCAGGTTTCAACAAGTGCATTTTGACAAATAACTAAACCGCCTTGTGATCCCAACCAGCAAACCAGGGAGGCTTGCCACAGCCTTGCCGAATGCCCTTAACAAACAGAAAGTCCTCTATCGCATTCTGGGAATAACAGCAAAAAAAGAAGGAAACCTTTATGAGGGGAAAGCAAATGCAGCTGTGAACCTGGGAGGCCAGGTAAAAGGATATGCAAGCACATAAAGAGAAAAGTACTTTCCCTTAGCAAGTTTTTTTCAGTCTTCTGGCTCTTCCCACTCTCCCCACCCCAGTCCCGAGGGTGATGGTCCTTGCAGCACACTTTTCCAGACACACACCAAACTTGACGCATGGGATGCAGCCACAAGCCAAACGTCTGCTTCCAGATGTGCCTGCCGGCCCCAGCGGAGCTGCTCCCCCGTCCCACAGCCCGCGTCCCCAGGCTGGCAGCTAAACTTTCCTGGGGTACCCAGCAAATAAGTGATTGCCCAAATCCTGATCCTTCCTTAGCTCTGCCCCTGCTCTGGTTTCTAACAAACACCGGGGAGATGTTCCCTGCCTCCATCATGTTTCACAGTGCCGACTGTCCCCTCCCTGTCCAGACGCGGGCGGTTTTTTCCGTGGAAACCACGGTACGGGACAGGAGAAGGAAGATCCATTTTAGACACAGGTCCCATCCCTGCACAGGGCCAGGATGTGGCCAGAAGGTGCATCCGAATCCAGAAGCCAGTGAGCACTCTGGGGCCCCATGATTTAGATGTCATTCAAGTGCTGCTAGAGGAGTCATGCGTATGCAGTTTACAGAAACGGAGCTTTTTTATGAGATACTTTTCCCTTTCCATCAGTAAAGGCAATAGAGAGCTCTTTCTCCTCCGGAGCTTCAGGCCGTGGAGTTCATTTTGAAATGCGCACAGTCTTTCAAGATTGACGGAGTTCCAGCTATTGATTTTCTTGACTTGTTCATAAGTTAATATTTACCATAAACATCTTGATGAGAAAATTAAAAAAAAAAAAAAACAGACATTTTCAAAGCAGCAGAAGCTGGGGAGATAATGAACCAGACACAACTTTAAACAAGGTATTTTAAAAAGCATTAAACCTCCCTTCCCTTTTTTTAATTAGTGAAAAAGAAAATATGAAAAAAACCCAAAACCAAAAACCAGAAGGGTGATAAGCAGCTTTTATTGTTGAGTTCATTACTGTGATTATTTTGGGAGAGAAGACATTTTTCTCTTAATTCATGAGCCAGAAATGAGCTCTTTGGAGGCTGTAGTAAAAAGATCTCCTTAAAAATGACTGCGAAAAGATGACTTTGCTAGAAAATTCCAGCTGGTTCAGCCATATCCAGATGCCTGAGAAGCTTGATTATGGCTCGACTAACTCTCGGCTGCCCTCATCAAAGCACTGCCAAGATCGAGATCTCCCAGGAGCTAGCATCCCACCCGCAGTGGCACAGCAAGAGGAGGATGCGACGGGCTGGAGCACCATAAGCAAAGGCAGGGGTTTCGGCTGTGACAAAGGGCTGTGTCGCAGCAGCCCAACCGGTTGTTAATGTGGGGGGGGGACCGGATCGCTCCCCTCCAGGCTGCGGAAACCAGGGCAGAGCTTGCAGCCCCAACGCAGGTTTGGCTAGTCTGCTGGCCGGGGGTCCCGCGCTCGTTTGTCACCACGCTGTCCTGAAAATGGCAGCGAACGTAACTCTCCCCCCTCCCTTCTCCCCAGCCCCGTGCTGGGGAGAGCTGCCGACAAGCTCACCGACAGCGAGGGCAACGCATGAAAGAAAACACACAGCCGACAGAAAAACGAAACGCACATGGCGGGGAATAATATTTCATTTGTGCGGTAGCGGCCCTGCGCGAGCAGTGTAAATAAAGCAGGTTACTGAGACGTGAATATACCACTGTTTATAAATACTAGCCCTTCTGCCCGGAGACGTGCGTGAGGAGAGCTGGACACTCGTGAGGTCACCCCGCCACATTTTATGATTTACATAAATCATGTCAACACCGCTAGCAGGAGCGGCGGGCGAATGGGGCCGCATGAAGCGAGCCATTCAGCCTCCTGTCACAGGTCTTAAAACAGGTAGAAGCTGTTAACGGGCCCACCAAATCTCTTAAAATGCAGAGGGGATGAGGGATAATCCAGCTGGGGAAGCAAGGCATGCACCCACCCCGCGCGCCTCAGCCGACAGAGGCCTTCCCGGGCTCTGAGGAGCAGAAAGCCAGCCAAAAAGCGGGCGCTGGTGAAGCCCAGGAGCTAAACTTGTTATTAATGTTCACCTTCACAGAGGGTAGTGTGTCCCACTAAGCTACCACTCTTATGAAGAAAATGCCTGAGCTGCCTGGTGTAGGTGAAGAAAATGCCCCATGGCTGCTGCGTGCAGGACCCTTCCTCCCCTTATTTACCAAGCGCATGGAAAATTTCATTTTTTTTCCAGAGGAATCAATATTCTGGGACTAAACGGAAGCCCCTCGGTAGGTTTGCCTTGCATTCAAGTGCCTGTGGTTTGGGGGCCGGAGAGGAAGGCAGAGCGGGGACAGACACAGGAGACCGGTGCGCAGCTTCCCACGAATTTCCTTACGACTCCCTGGGAGCTCCATGTCTAAACAGGATCACGCAATACAAGGTCAAAGCTGCAGCTAAGGATAAAAGTGGCAGAGAAAAACAGTTTTCCTTTTCCTTGCCACTTTGCAGTCATGTATCACTATGGGGTTGTCCTAATTTCGGAGGACAGTAGTCCCTTTTGGTTCAATTTACCCAGCTCCGGAGACAGATGATGCCATCAGGGTGGGTGCCTGAAACATTGAGGATCTGGCTCGCAGTCTTTAACTCTGCCCAAATTTCAGCTCTAATAACATATAATTATGTAAAATAATTGTAAAAATTACAATTACACATGAATCGTGTATAATTATGCAAAAGAAATGTAAAAAATATAAAAGCAGTACAAAATCTTTATGATACATTGCTGGTATATGGACATGTACTATTCACTACTCTTAAATGCAAGTTGATTTAGAAATATTACTTTGATCATAAATCAACCGTGTTCTGTGTGATTCCTGTTGATCTACAGCTGTGACATGTTCTCAGAGAAGAACAGATGTAAATATTAGAGAAAATTGGGAAGTGTTCTGGGAAATGTTTTTCACTGGAAAATGTGGATTTGTCAAAATCAAAGCCTTAGGGAGGAGAGGGGATTTTTTTATGAATATGCCATATTCAAATACAATTGGAAAATGTTTTTAAAAATGATCAAAATATCCTCTTTCTATACTTTGAAAAGAAAGGATGTAATTTTTTGACTGAAAGTAAGCTTCCGTTTTGAAATCTAAGTAAATTTACACCAAAAACATCGGAAAAAACCCCCCTTAAGTCAAAACACGTCAAAGCTTACCAAAGACCAACATTTCAGAACTAACTTCTTTTCGATCCGAACTGAATTTTTGTATTTTATTCTTTATATTCTTTTTTTTTTTTTTCAAGATTTGCAGTTTTGGGGCCAACCTGAAACAGGAAAAGTTCTTCCAGTTATGCAAAATATGATAAGAGCAGAAAACCATTTTCTTTCACCTCTGCTGCTCTGTAAAAATGAGTTTTCAGCAGACCACCGACAGATCGCGCAAGCTTTAGTATCTTCTCCAGAGAAGCTTCACCAAGTTGGAAGGGGGGGGAAATCTCAGTCCTTCAGCCCCAGACCTCTCCACCCTGGGGGCCAACAGATAATCCCTGCTCTGCTTCCCCAGCCTCATTTTGGACCCCAGGGAAAGCTTTTTTCCCAAAGGAGAAATGCGGGGGTGCCCTGCAGCTGGTGCTTTGCCCCTCTATGTAGTGGTGGCACCGTGGTGGGATCCGTCCCTTGCACGGGGGGTGACCTCTGCGTCCCAGTCCGGTCAAGGTCACAGCTTGGAGAAGCAGGTACCTGCTACTTGAAATGAAGCCCTGATTAAAAAACAAAAGATTTGTTTCTTGATACTGTGCCTTCCTGACGGTGACTTCTTTTCAGGGGCAATTAAATGCTAAGCATCGGTCTGTTAAATTTAGTGGCAATTTCAGTTGTAGGCGGCATCAAGTCAAGGACAATTTCAATTTCAGGGCAGCTTTTATTTCATGTTTTGAAACTGAGAGTGCTTTCTATTTAAGAGCAGCTTTTGTTTGACATAATATAGCCTAGCCTGTTTCTCTGTGGCCCTGATCCCGCATCTCAAAAAGGACCTCACTCACAGCCAGAATCCTACTGAAAATCAGGTGTTTTCAGCAGGGAGACTGAAGTGCCCTAAGCACAGGCTGGGATTGCCTGTGCATGCCTGTCTCAGTGCGGGAAGGGTTATCAGGAGCCAGGGTTTTCTCCCTCAAAGCCCCCCAGCCCAAAGCCATTGGTGAGACCCTTCAGGAGAAGAGTCATCTGCAGGATTCGACTTTGGAGGCAGACCTAGATCAGAGCTCTGGCAGTTTGCAAAGGCATTTTTTTCAGGCATGTCATTTGCTTCCCTGTGGGAGTGGGTGTCCGTAAGTGCCTGTACAGCCGTACTTCATCTCTCTACGGGCAAGAGCTTCCCTGAGCTGCCTTCCTTAAGACTCAGGTTTTATATTACCAGGTAAATTTCCTTTCAGCTTTATTTGCATGGAGCAAGAGTGACATTCTGTGGCCAGTTAGATTTATGGCACCGTTCTCTCGCTTTCTTTTTTCCCCTCCCATAAATACCTCAGGGTATAAGCCATCCTCTGATAGTCTTTTGTTTTGTTTGTGGCTTCTATCATGCTTCGTGAGAAATAAAAATAGAGGAATTCTCAAACACATTTCTGTGGCATAAAATCCTTAGGGACTGCTTTACCACGAATTCCTGACAAATTCAGATGTCTATGTACTGATTATTATTTTATGAGAGCAATGCCTGATCGTAATGTAAGTAACCAGAAGCATGAAGAGACTATGACACGTTCCTCAGGCTCTGCTCTAGCTGGCTCAGCTCGTTGCACTTGGAAGGGATGAGGAAGCCATGTTCCAAAACCCCATAAAAAAATAAAGTGGAGTGCTGTTTAAAACAAAGCAGTGGGCTTTTTAGGCACTTATGTGCTCCAGATAATACACCAATGACACTAAATTGAACTCATTTAGCTGTAAACATGATATTACATTTGACAGTTTCCAGTGGTAAAACACCAGACAGTCCATGCTGAGGAGAAAAGAAACAATACACAAGGAGCAAAGCTCGTCACAAGAGTAGCCACAAAAGGGCCAACGGGGGAAAAAAATACCCAACAAAATCCCAGCATTTTTCAGTGGTTTGGAGTCATAACTCAGCTTAGACACACATGGTACCAAAAGCAACCTGCCCAGTTTAAACAGCGGAGAGCAGGCGCTGAAGTTTATGTTGTTCCCCTGTTTATTAAAAACGGATGGGAGCACTTGACAGAAAAATCAAACTTCTGGTCATGGCTCATTAATCTCTGTTGTATCTGTCAGATATGTGTGTCTAGAGTTTCAACAAGGCTCTACAATCGAGATTATTGCTGAGCTCTGTTGTTTTCTCTAATTTTGAATGAGGGGAAATGCTGCCAATCACCCTAGGCGAGAGGGGAGAACGGGGCCATTGCCATAGCCCTTTGCAGTGGGCATCTCCCTGCCCCGTGGTTTGGATCTGATTTCAGAGGCAGTGACGCCTCTCTCCCTCTCTCACCACAACCTGAGTTTTGGTTGGCTGCCTCCCCTCTCTCTCCCCTGAAAACCGGACTCATCACTCGTCACCAAAGCGTGTGTCCGTCAGTGTTAAGGTGATGACGAGGGCGATCTGCGGTGGCGGTGGACGCTCCTTCATCCCTGGATTCTGCTCTCGCACACAAAAGTGTTAATCGCATTAATCCGCTGAAGACAGTGGAGCTCCTCCAGTGTAAAACCAGGGTAAGTGATGGGCTCAGCAGGCCTAGAGTGGGCTCAGCAGGACTGAGACGAATATGGTATGAAACAATTAGCTGCAGATGGTATAGGAATCTCGTTTTCTGGAAATACAGATTTTGCCTGGAGATCTTTCTATATATATTGGATTTGTCAAACTGATAATGACTCGAACATTTGGAGAGAGAGGATAACCCACCGCAGGGCCAGATGCAGCTGTGATGGGGAGGATGGAGGACATATATTAGCCCCGAAACGTGGCTGTCTCCCCATCACATTGCCACGTCAATCCATGGTGCTGGGAGGATGGATGAGGCCCTGAGCAGAGCAGGGCAGGGGAGCTCGCCCGCTGCCTCCCCTTATGCCATTACTTTCCTTACTTGCTTTGGACATTGCTCATTTCATTCGCTCATTTTTTTCTTCCCCCCATTCTTCCTTTTTTAATTATCAGTGATGCTGTTTCCAGAGCTAGCAAAACCGCCAGGCACTTTGAGGATGAGGCACAACATTTAGCTGCTGCTTCACTTGAGTGCAAAACAGAGGCAGTTGTGAGTAGAGGTTTCCAGCTCTGTCAGCCGGAGGACAGACTGGGGACTCCTTTCAATCCTGATGCTGCTAGCAAGGGTTCTTTTTCAGGCACAAACAGTGGATTCACGCAACACAAATATAGACACAGACAGAAAAATAACAAAGAAGATCTGATGTTTTACAACTGCAGGTACACCACAGGCAGGCAATCTGACCCTCAGTGCTCACAAACTGTAAATGGCAATGGCGGGATCATGTAAAAGGCGCGTTTGCCAGCTCCCTTCTCAATGAAACACATGGAGTTTCCCTCGAGGGGATGTCTCTCCTGCCTGCCAAAGTCTGTCCTCAAGATCAGCCTTGCCCGCTGCGCCAACTGTGGGCTTGCAGGCATGGCTGCTGCGTGGTGCTTCAGATCATATGGAAAGCCATATTCCCGGGGATGCCCGGGTGTGCCGGAGAGCCCGCCTGCGCGGCAGTCAGCTGGACCGTGAGCAGGCAGCAGGCAAATGGCAAAAAGCAGAGCTTCCCCTGCTCTGTGCCGCAGCTCGCCGTTTCTGAGAAGCGCAGGCATAGCCCTGCCTTTCAACCGCAGCAGAGCGTGCCCACACAGAACACTTCCCAAGACCGTTTTGAAGACCAGATTTATGAAGTTTGACCTATTAAGAAACAGTATGTCCTATTAGATCTTAATGGACAGGGCCTGCTAATCTACCTGCAATGTGGTGGACTCTTCTAATCCAAAGAGTAAATTCCCATTGTCATAATGTTAGCTCCTATCGCTTAGAACATTTTTGCAGTGCGGTTTTAGGAATCTGGATTATTGGGCCTCTTGATCTGTTCGTTCTTACAGACATGTGAGAGCTATACTAGCAGGTATAATTTGCTGTTGCTCAGAGAAGCCTGTGCAGCTATATATATATTTGCAGCATTTCTGAAGCTTCTCTGTATTTAACACTTAATTTTTTTCAATAAAGCGTAAGTGACGTAGGAGCCATTTTCAACAGTCACATCAGCACTTAAGCCCAGATCCTTTAAGCTATTCAAGTGCTTAGATATATATACCTCAGTGGAAGTGCTTCAGACACATCGGCGGGTTAGATGAGTAGCTTCCACTGAAATCTGCCCCCAGTTCCAGCTTCCCCTCAGTTGCTTAAGTTGTTCCTTTGGGATTTAGATACTGAGATGACAGGTACCTAAGATACACAATAGCTGGATGACATGCATAACGTAAAGATGGGTGTTTGAACACTGTGAGATGCAGGATCATCCTTAGCTGAGTGACAGCTCAGGAAAAGGCCATGTGGCCCTCCTAGGCATCTCCTGGCCACCGATAGCCCTGGAGTAAAATTGTCAGGCGGTAAGTGCTGACAGGGGCCCTTGAGGGTGTGAAATTTCTTATGCTGATACAGAAGGCATGGCACAGGGAAAACCTCCACACTAGTCAGCTTTTTGGGAGCCGAGCCGTAGCATTGAGTCTCTCAACAGAGAGCACCGCCAGTCAGCTTGGACATAACTGGGAGCGGAGAAGGAACCCACACACCAACCTGACAGAAATACAGGTTTGTTTCATTGAAATAGAGTGGGGGCATTTTTAATGGTGTGGTTTAACCCCAGCCAGCAACTAAGCACCACGCAGCCGGTTGCTCACTCCCCCCACAGCCAGTGGGATGGAAGAGAGAATTGGGAAAAAAGTAAAACTAGTGGGCTGAGATAAAGACAGTTTAACAGGACAGAAAGGAAGAAAAGAATAATAATGATAATGACAATAACAATAATAGTAATAATATTATAATAATAAAACAATAATGACAATAATAATAGTAAAAGAACTGGAATATACAAAACAAGTGATCCACAAAGCAATTGCTTACCACTCACTGACCGATGCCCAGCCAGTCCCCGAGCAGCGATCTGCACCCCCACTCCTGACCAACTCCACCCAGTTTATATACTGGGCATGATGACACATGGTATGGAATACCCCTTTGGCCAGTTTGGGTCAGCTGTCCTGGCTGTGTCCCCTCCCAACTTCTTGTGCCCCTCCAGCCTTCTTGCTGGCTTAGTATAAACACTATGTAGCAACAACTAAAAACATCAGTGTGTTATTAACATTCTTCTCATACTAAATCCAAAACATAACGCTATACCAGCTACTGGAAAGAAAATTAACTTTAGCCCAGCCTAAACCAGGACAAATGGCAACCTGTGAGGGAGCTGGACTCTATCCTCCAAAAAGCTGATGCAACTGCTGCCAGGCAGGCATTAGCTGAGCAGACTCATTAGGCTGTATCACTTCCTAACTCTGCTCATCGGTCAAACAAAGCCACAAACTATGAACCCAGGATTTGCTGTCTTCTTCCATCCTTTTGGGTCCTAGTTTTTTTCCAGGAGACACAGAGAAACCTGAGGTTACAGACCTGCTCTAACTCTACTCTTATCTCCAGGACACAGAAGATAGAGGAGACCTTGGTGTCCCTTAGTGCATGCTCTGGCAGCAGCACTGCTTTTCTTCTCAAAAAGACTTTGTGTCTCCCTGGACAGAATCACAGAATCATAGAATGGTTTGGGTTGGAAGGGTCCTTTAAAGGTCATCTACTCCAACCCCTTGCAATGAGAAGCCAGGAAGTTCCCTCGGGTGATGCCATTTGGTACTGCTGTGTACCACAAATACCATTTTTAAGCAGCTACCATGTCCTTTGCCTTCACAGTTTCTTTTCTGCTCTCTATTGCTAGTAATTTTTTTGCATGCATCTGTTACTTGAACAAAATAAAATGTTGTTTTCAAGTGTGTAAATATACAAAAAAAAGTTACTGGTAGTTTGCTGGGCAGGTTAGTGGAAAGCAATTACAAATGTTTTTATGCTTAGCAAAATATGGCTGAAGATGTTATCTGCTTTGAACTGCAAAACCAGAAAGTACTACAAACCCTTTTGTTATATGAGACAATGCGTCACTGAATAAAGAATCTTTTTATGAAGGGAAAGCTAAAAAACCCCAGTGATATTATATTCAGTTACAATGAAACTGCAGCCTTTCCCTCTGCATCTCTGCTTCTACCATCAGCCATACAAAGCCCTTCTTCTTACCACAGAATATATCAACTGCAGGTCTCCAGTTAACTCATGTGTGAAATGTGCTTGATACCAAATGAATGGATGATCATAAAAACAGCGTTCCTTTTTCCTGGAAACAAAAAACAGTGGTGATACGTATTGCTTCTGTTTTCAGCCAAAGACTATAGTACCAGATGGCTAACACAACCGTAACAGCTAGCTGCATCTGGATTAAAAAGTTTGGATGGTGTGAGCTAATCTTTAAAAAATGCCAGATAACTTTTATCCTTTTAAATCATGTTACTGCTCAGTGTATTTCCTGCTCACAAGATCCTAGGACTGTTCAAACATGCCTTAGACATGTTCATTAAGCATCACTGAACTGAACAAAAGGCTAGTAACTATCTTTGTCAAGTCAGAGGTCAGCTTTTGGGATATGATCCAAGATCCACTGAAGGCAAGGAAAGATGTCTCACTGATGTCTGTGGCCTTTGAACTAGGAGCCTAGTGGTTATTTCCCCTTGTCCGCATCTATTATGGCTGCAAATGAAACTTATACTGGTTAAGGAAAAGAACAGAGAAGACAACTTGTCTCTTTGGATAAAATGACTTGGCTTTTCATACTTAAATGTACTTTTTCCCATGAAAGCAAAGATGTTTGGGTAACAATGTTTGGCTAGCTATGTAACCTGAATACTGAACAGATGGAGAAGAAATACATCTTTTTGCTCTATATGACTATGAGATACCTGAAACAATAATTTGTAGGGAGGCCCTGAGCTTAGCTACAGATGCTTGCACTGCAACAGTCAGATGTCATTTCAAATGACTTTTAATTCAACATCTTTCAGAATCAGCTAGAATTTAAATTCATACACTGTTGGATGGGGGAGTTGTTGGCAAGGGCTTTGGGGAAGAAAGCATTTTGATTTTGTGAACAGCAAGACCAAAATTTGTGGGTGATGGACTAGGTACAGAAGACACTGTTATTTCTCTCCAGAGACTGTGCCAGGCTACCAAACAAGATTCTGAGTGCTAGCTCTTGGGTTGGCTTTGCTTTTATTTCCCCTCCCATTTTCTTTCCTGTAATGGTAGCTGCGTAGCTTAAAAATTCCCCAATTTCCCACACTAATCTTTGCCACAACGCCTTAGACACTCGATGGGAAGAGTCTCACAATTATTCAGTGTTTCGCGGTGTTAAAATATCACAAGTATTCAAGTATTTCTGATGCGGGAACGTCTACAAAACTGCATGACTCACTCAACCAGGACAGAAAATAGAACAGCCTTGCAATGCCTTATGCTGTTTCTTGAACGTTGGCTATCTTAATGGGGTCAGCGGTGACATTTGTCTTCAAAGCCATCCAGTAAGGAGGGAAGTTCTCACACAGTCTTCCTCACAGATGGTGAGACCTGCCAGCAGTTTTACGGCTCGGCAGTGAATGGCTCTGCAGCTGTACGGGCATACCTGCTGGAAGGCTGCCCGAGTGATACAGCCAACACGTGCGTCAAAAAACCCCGGCGCCGGCGGTGGGTTCCTTTGTTTAATCTTCCTCCAGCAA
Organism: Buteo buteo; assembly: GCF_964188355.1. Lineage (NCBI taxonomy): Eukaryota > Metazoa > Chordata > Aves > Accipitriformes > Accipitridae > Buteo > Buteo buteo. Next base: position 5,241,852 of record NC_134195.1, on the reverse strand, counting down.
ACAAAAAGTGACTTGGCTTCAAAACAATGGGAGGGAAGAAGAAGAATAAGGGGAGAGGGTGATACTGAAAGATTTAGTTAAAGTCTATTCTTCTCTGGTATTTTTCAGAGTAGGGGTCAATGGTTTAAGTACAACAGGCTTGATTCACTGCCTGGATGAAGCAGATGGGGCAGATCGCCAGGCAGCGGCTTCCAAATAAAAGCTGTGGAGGGCAGCTTTAACTTTTCTTGCAAACCAAAGGGCCATTATAATAGTGAGAAAGTGGGACCTGACCCTACTCAGCCTTCACTTCCATCTGCTCCGGAGAATTCTTTGTACAGCAGTTTGGGTCAGAAGGGCCACCTGAACTAGCCCTCTCCTCCTCCGCCAGCAGCCTGGAGATCCAGTACAGGAATCGGCAGACAGTCCTCCTGCACAGAGGAGTACAGCGATTGCCTAAGATCATCCAGCCCTGGTGTGTCGTCATATACTCTTACCCGGAGCCCACATTATACTGTGAGGTGAGCTGCTGCACCAGCAAATCACAAAAGATGCTCTTGCCTAAAAGAGGAGACAGTTTAAGCGTGAAACTAAAGACATCAGTGGGATCACGGACATTGATAGGGAAACACAAAGAAAGAGCGAGCTGATGTTTTTCAGCATCGTGGTCAGGAGCCAGTTGCCCGATTGCTGTTATGTGTGTCGCAGGCATCATGATGCTTTCAAAGCAGGGAATGAGGTAAGTTTACAGACATCTGCTGGGAGTTCCTCCCAAGACAAGGCTTGAGCAAAAGGGTGAAAGTGCTTATTTGGAAGTGTGGTAAGTGGGCAGTAACTGTGGTTTCATGGGACAATTAGATGCGGTGCTCATAGGTCTAGTAGGAATGGACAGTGAAGATCCAGGAAAATGGAAACAAGCACTTTGTATCAGTTGCAATACAGGAACCAAGACAGGGACCAGAAGAGAGCAGCAAAAAGATACAGTCAAGCTGCAGTCTGAAAGAATTATTTTTTCAGTAGAAGTCAAAATATGTTTCAGTGGCACTCAGCTTTCCCTGATCTGTGATGCTTGCACAACTATTATCCAAGACTCCTTTCCCTTCTCAAACCTTGAATAGACCCCAAGAAATCCCTCAGTGACCTGATAGAGGAATATCTGGAATTAACACACACAGACAGCTACTTCTTATTGAAGTTTTTAGCATCACTGGTCTCTGAGCATCACTGTTAGTCTACAGAGGAGTCTATGTTATGTATCTTTTCTAGATTTTTAGAAACCCTGACTTGGAGCTACTAGTACCCATGTTGTTTCCCAAGCTTTTCCAAAGCTTGAGTTATAAGTATGCATAACCATAACAACACGCAGATCTGATGAAAGGCTATTGTACAGATTTCTATCCCATGTATGGAAATGTGTGAATACATTCTTTTCATGTCTCATTGGGCACATGTATTATTAGACAGATACAATGACAGACAAATAGATAAAAATAAATCATTCCACATATTGTATATCCAGAATATTCCACTGTCAGTAAAGTTATCTGTATTCCCATGATACCATTTATTTTTTTATTCAGATTCATAACTTTTTCAGTTTTTCACACCAAAATCTGCTTGTTTCTCAAGTCTCTGAATGCGCATTGCATAACTGCCTTTCATATGTCCAACATGTACCATTGCCTTTGCTTTCAGCCATGAAGTTTCCTAGACACCAAAACAAAGCATTCTTCTGCACATGCTCGACAGCTTTGCTCTCATACATCACAAGCTAGGCAGTTAGTTCCCACATAGTTCAGTGCTCTACTAATGCAGAAGAAAACTACACTTGCCCAAGTCCAGAGGGATTCTAATTTGGGACTCCTTTTTTCCAATGGTGTTATGTATGGACCAGACTATAGATACTCAGCCACAACGTACAAAAAAGTGCAACCAACATATACAGGGCCAGGAAAAGAGAACAATGATGGAGGGGGCTGATTCTGGGGTCCAGGGACAACAGGAATCCCATGACTGGGTAAAGTCATCATTTCTCTCTTCTGCCCTGACACTGCACCTTATCATCAGTGTGTAATTCTTCAATTATCCCTGGATTGCTGTGATGAAACCTTGACTATTTTGACTTCAACTGACTTTGAAGAACTGGGTCAGAATGCATGTGTGACAGGTAATAAGCTGTAACTATAAAAGCAGTAAAAACCGCAGAAGGCGCTAGTGCAATACAGTCCCATTAACATATCACACCAGAAATATTAATTTTGGAATTTCCTAAGGTTTTTTTTTAACCTTTTAAATTTTTAACCATACAGTCTTCACACTAAAAATCCTCTTTGTATAACACCCAGGGTGGGGTCAGCAAGTGTAGCAGGAACTGAAACATGGGCTTCTGGGCTCAGTGACTGTAACCTCTGCTGCCTGACCTTAAAGATGCCAGTCAGGAGAGACACGGAGTGCCAGCGTGGGTTACGGTAGCATATTCTTTCATTGTTTGCTACTCACACCCTTATTTTCACAGAAGAAAAGGAATATCAACAGGCCTGAAGGAAACTGGATGTAAGTGTTTCTGGACTCAGAAAGACTTGAGTATTAAGACACATATGCATACACAGGGGCTGGGAGTGAGGAAAAGAAAAATACTCAGCATGGGTGTTAAGGAGAGAAAAACAGTGTCTGCTTTGATGGTTAGTATTTGGTGCCCTCTTCTGCGCCCATCCATATTTTTAAAGTTCTTTAGAATCAGGAGAAGAGCATCTGCCTGTTGTCCATTTCTACGTAGCAGTGCTTTGCTGCTAGGGGCAAGGGGTCACCCTAGCAGATGTCAGCCATCGTGGTGATGGGAGAAGTAGAATCTTTTTTTAGGTGAGAGGAATGAGTTTGTTAATAGAGAGTAAAAGGCTGTGAATAGAAATTAAAAAATATTTAACTGAGATTTCATTTATGACATCTAAATTATTATATTAATAAAAGTAGATTGTATTTTGATTGTGACTGAATAAGAAACATACCATGTATATAAGGTATATAATCAGTTTAATCACATGCTGATCCCAGGACAATCTCATCCCAACATTTTATGAAATTACAAATAACATATAGCACACACAATACTTCATAGTAATTTAAATGTCACTTTGCTAAATGAACTTGAAGACAGATTTGCACTTCTTGAATGCGGAATCATTCCAATATTAATTTCTATTTTTTCCATTACTGAAAGATAATTTTATGCTAGAATTTCAAATACTTAAATCCAAAATGTTCACTAATTCAGCTCTCAGCTTTTGAGTTTCAGCAGTACCAAATTCAATTGGAAAGCTTGCTAACTACCTTTATCTTTCTACCTTGAACTTTGCTTTATCTGCAGATGCACAAAGCATTGCAAACATCTTACAGCAGTTCTCTACCAGTCTGCCACAGCCCGGGCAGCTCTTGTTTCCTGCAGGATTATTCATTTATTTTGAAGAGGGATGATATAGAGGTTATATCATTGTGCCAGCTCACAGCTCCTCCACTGAGAACTGAAGAGAGCAATATCTAAATCATAGATGTTGTTATGAACATGACAAGCGTCAGGTTCCTGTATGGCAGTCCACCTGAGCCCCTGACCCCGGGCAGGGTTGCTCAGAAACATCATCTGGTTTTACCCTTCCAGGTATGTCTCTGTTCCTGTTTATTGCTGGTTGACTTCATGAGAAGAAATCCATTTGACATTTTAAGATTTACTTTCTTGGATACATAGGTTTGAGCAGCTGCTGCTAACCTCCCCTACAGTTTTGAAGCCAGTTTGTTTTCAGTCAAGCTAAACCTTAGAGCCAAAACTGTCAAACTTGGGTGACTACATTGCACATAGAGACATGGAAGCAATTGGCCAGACTTTTGAGGATGAAAAACATTCAGAGTTTGCATCAACTCAGCACCTTCAAAACACAGACCATTCATTTAAGTGAGCAAATATGTATTTAGATTCCCAAAGATAGACTCCTATTTGGAAAGGCTGGCTAGTATTTTCAATTTCCTTCAACGATGAACTGCCGTGCTTACTAACCTGTCCTGCAAACTGTTACCTTCTTTCCTTTTTTTTTAACTTTGGGGGAGGGAAGATACGTCTTTAATGTAATTGCTAAGTTTTATACATATGTCAGGGGATAGGTAGAATGGGTTATATCACAGAACAAGGCTAAGGAAAATATGCAGACTGCCACTCTGAGCAGACACCCGACCTCAAAAGCATGCGCAGACACAGTGCACCCAGGCAAGCTCATCCCGAATCTGACATATTATTGTCACTAAGCAGATCTGAGCAATGCAAGAAGTCTTGCTATACTAGAAGATCTGCATCTTATTGTGCAGGAGTGCAAATCCCAAATGCAGGAGCATCTCTGCAAAGCTAACGTTAGCTTAAATGTTGCCCAAGCTTAACTCATACATAGGATCCTAACTTCAGTGTGGTGAAGCCTGTAGCGCTAACTGGCTGGCCCACTAATGGATTCAGTCAAACAATTGATCTCCCTGTAGCAGGGACATATGTTTGCTCCATGGGAAAACTTCAAGGATATACAGTCCTTCAGTGCCTTCTGCTCATCTAAAGAGGTCAGCCTTTTCTTACAAGCAATTAACTGGGGATGTTTTGTTTTGTTTTGTTTTGTTTTGCAGCTTGCTCCAGTAAAGAAATCCATAGGATGCCCATCCACAACTCTTAGTATTACATACAAGCATAGCGTGGACAAAACAAACTCAAGTGTTATTTCACAGTGTGGTTGCTTTCATGCAAACAGAGCTAATACAAACAGAGTAATTCAAGCACGGATAATTCATGTTAACTCTTCACTGAAGACACATCCATCAGTGGTGCATAGGAAGTGATTTTACCCTTGCTTTGTTTTCACTTAGCTCACTAATTAAGAGAAGTTAATCTAAACAAGTTTGAACTGGATTCAAAGTGTCAGCCTCAGGGATTTTCTTCTAGTTTATGTAGATGACATAAAATTAATTGATGTAAACTTTTGAAACTTTTCTGGTGAGGACAAGATCAAGTGCAGTAGCAAATATGAGCACAGACTGCAAAAAATAGATTCCAGAGCTTATAGCACCTTGTTTTCTGATGTCTTATACTTTTATATCATATGACCATCTGCAGCTAAGTGGAGCTGGCCATCCCACAAAGGGACCAGTCAGGTCACTGAAATATGGAGTTGCCCTTTGCTTGTATTTGGATAACTCTGATGGATAAAACATTCTTCAACATTATTCAGGAATGACATCAAACAGTTTGCCTCCGTACACAAAAAATTGCAGTCTAGACTGAGAGGAGGCTTTCAGCATCCTTGTTTTCTACTCAATTTTGCAAAAAATTCTCTTTGAATTCATTATTAAATGAAGGCATTTAAAAATACTAAACCAAAGCTGCACTTTAAAATCAAACAAGGATGAAGTACCAGTGGAAAGAGGAAGGACATTTTCCTTCTTTTACCACCGTACCTACCAGTTTTGAAGGTGATTAACTGTTGTGTGCTCTAATATTAAAAGGATTTTTAAAAGGCATTTTATTGGGAGGATTCCTGATTTAAAGAGGTGCTTGAGGAAGTAATCAGCTGTTTTACTATCCTGTTGAGATAGCTATCTCTCTGCCACTGTAAGCTCAAGTAATATTCATATCAGTATAAGCAATGTTATGGCATACAATCTTAGAATAAACTGTGTGGAAAGTGGCTTCTAACATTGCATCATCTACATAGTAAAAATATATGCCATTAATAGAATGTACTTACAAAGACAACAAACAAATATCATGGGTAGGCTGCCTAGGAGAAACAGGCTTTATCGCTATGCCATCATCATATTCCTTCAACCTAATATAACGAAAATAACTTTGATGAGTCAGTTAAGAACATGATTTCAGAATAAAGCCACTTGGGTCTTCTTTTTCAGTGTCAGTCTATGAACATCGGATCAACTGCCTCAGCCTTTAAACTGCTTGCCTCGTGTCACACTGCATAAACTGAAATAAGCAGAGGGATTTGTGCTAGAAGTCTCCTCTTTAAAAAGGAGGAGTCTGGCAGGGGGTGAATTTCAGAGGAGTTTCCCTGAGTTTGGAAAGCATTCCCTGTACCAATTGGTTTATCCAGGCTTTTTTGTTTGAGTCTGTCCTTAGAGATTTCAGAAACTAGTTGTTCTGCCAGGCCTGACAAGGCTCTGAAAAAGTCCCTTTTTAACTGTAAACATCACCTAATAAATCCATAACCTTAAAAGTCTAGTAATGTCCTCAGTCCAAAGGTCATGAGGAAATCACTCTGACCTGCTACCTAACGTGGCTCAGCACTGATCAAAACACCATCAGTTCCTGAGGAGAAACAGATGAATTAATCTAATTCTAAATCTATAGTATGCTACCTAAATATACCGATGAAAGGATTGAGCCCAAGAGCCCAAGGGTCTAGCAGCTGTATGCTGAGAAAATAACTCAGATCTCGTCTGAATAGGATGCGCTCTGGAAGTGTGTGCTGCCACCCAGCTCCCCACGGATCAGGGCAAATGTCACCTCACCTAGCGTTAACCACCTCTGCACCTCAAAGGAGACAGTCATCCCCTTCTAAGCCCAGGCCACCCAGCCTGCAGCATGAGGAGGACATCTCCCAGCAGAGGCAATATCTGCGCACAGGGACCTCAGTGTCACCATGAAAGAGAATCTTAAAGTCAGTAGAGGTTTTCTCCTAAATGTGCCTGAAGCCAGGGCATGGATCACACTCCTTGGCCTATGTCTACTTCAGCAGAGGGCAGGAGAGAAGCAAGCAGAAGGCAAGAAAGGTCTGGACTGGGATGGAGAAGAAAGGAAAGAAGAGTGCCTGAGGGAACTAGAGAAGGAAGCACCACTCTTTGCCATGCAGACCACAGGACCGCACTTGGTGGGTTTGGTTGTGCCAGTACTCATCCTCTAGCAGAGCAGCAGGCACCTTAAACCTCAGCTGCATCTTGGGGCTGAAGAAATGTCAGGTTATGCCACAGTGCCTTGCTACACTGCATGCAGTCCTGACAGAAGGGTTCACCCGAGACCTGCCACGCTGTTCTGGAAGCTGCTACTGGTTTCAGTGATGCAAGGGATTCTTGGGACTCTCTTATTGAGCCAGTGTCTAGGGCTATATACTAATAAATTAGTCAGGGAAAGTTCCTGGACAGGGGAAGTTCATCAGCTATACTGTAAAATTACACTCTTAGAATAGTTCCAGGCACAGCTTTGGTCTGTGCCAAACAGGACTTTGCCAAGCATAGTTCAAGGATTAGTACAGCCCTGGCACCACTTCCAGCAGGTGGTTTGGATGTTGCTGCCCTTTGCTGAAGGGTAAAGAGCTTTATTAATATAGTTGTAAGCCACTTTGTGACAGTTGGCCTCAGTGCTGGAACAGGGCCCCAGGGTGCTTTGCCTACCACCAAGCGTAGCCTAAGCGCCTGCCAACTGAAGACACACTTGGCCTCCGCAGAAATTCAGGACCAGATGTGGGACGTTGTTCCCCAAAGGTCTGGAGACACTGAGAGGGTGGATGATAAGCCAGACCACTTCACTCACCCTCAGAACTCCAGGGCACTCTCTGACATGCCTCTGGAGAGCAATACCTCATCTGCGTGTTCTGCTGTTAGTCTGAGTTACATTTGTTGATGAAAGTGAGGTAAGCATTGCTTTTGGAGGCTACCAGGAATGGAAATGGAACCACCACGGAGCACGTGACTGCCGATGTTATAGGCAAAATGAAAATGAAAAGGATTATACACCTTCCCACTTAGGTGTTCATTTCCGCAGTTGTAATTTTCAAATGAGAGGGTATGTCCTGCTGCAGTCTTAACTTCCAGTAAATACAGATATGGTTGTTAATAAATATATACTGTGGCCCATATAAAGTACAAATCATGTGCCTTACTACTATGCAATAAAGCTCCTGGATTCCTTTTATTTAATTAATCAATGCATAGGGAGATTTTTATTTTAACATCAAGTCACTCCTTAACTATTAGAGCTCACTCCCTGGAGAGAAATATCTCCAATTATCATAATTATCATATAGTTCAGCTTCTGCAAATTTTATATTATGCATTTAACTTTTGGCATCATAAAATGTGAAGTGCAAAGTACACATGATGTGCCTTCCTGCACAACTTAACAGTAGCATTACCTACTTCATAGCTTTGCAAACTCTTTGTACTTCTGACATGGAATTATGCAAACACTAGCCATTCTTTGGTACCAAAGTAAGAGAAAGCATTTCTTTGCTTCAAAAACACTTGCTATAAACCATTCCTCCATTACAGTAACCATTCAAAACCTGTGTACTCAATTTTTAGAAAAATTCCCAATGAAATTCCTGAAATCGTCATAACAGGTTAGTTTGTGAACTTTTCCTTCAGGGCTAACATGTATAAAAACCTTGCAAACAAAAGCCTTCTCTCTGTAGATACATTCATTCAACTTGTCCAACTTTATTGTCATTTATTTTTAAGAGGTAGGAGCTATCTCTGTTACAATGGCACTGACATACCAGGACTGCTCCCAGCAATAGTGACGTATTAGATGCTTTCCAAGAAAGAATGGTTTCTCTGCAGCTTCTAAGGGGTAGCCTACTTGGCAAATGAGTTATTCAAGAAACTCACTTTCTGAATATACATATTCTCCTGGGTTTTCTTCAGAAGTTTTTCTAGATATTTACTTGAGAAAAGATCAGAATAGATCATTGTTGGAAATTTTAAGATAATCTTGCCACTTGAAACATTGGATTGCTTTTTTTAATTAAATAGAATTAATCTGTATTTTGTACTTTTGATATTAGATGCTTTGAAGCTCTGGTTAAGCAACCTAAGGATGTATTTAAGAAATTGTTTCTGTGCATTTATGAATAAAAGCTTTTATTCTCAGTCTTGTTCATTTAGATGTTTTGGACACACACTATAGCTTCCTTTCTGCCATAGGCTTCTGTCCCACCATCATCTGTTTATTTTTACTCCTAAATGCACATTTGGAATTGTCACTTAAGGGAAAGCCTATTTTGTCAATATCCTTCTCTGTTCTACTTCACTCAGTACTGGTTTTTTATGTCCGTATCTTCACCTTCATTTCTTTAAATATTGACTTAGATATTCTTTAAATCTTAACTAAGAAAAAAGATAGACATCTTTATTGGTTTCTGTTAGAATTACTCATAATGTACTATATATGCCATTGCAATAAAAGAAATTTAAAAAAACAGATTTTGATCTAAATCAAGAAAGTCTACCACAAATAGGACCATAACAGCTTGTTAGCAGAGAGTGAGAATATTGCTGTGGCACAAGAGTTTCTAGATTTTTCCAAAGACAAGTAAAACAATGAGATAGTAGTCTTAAAAGGAAGAATCTTCAGATATGGAATATGGAGGAATGCTCAAGAATGTGGATTCACTTGGAGCTACTCAAAATATTATCATATTCCAACAGTAATGTTTTTATAGATTAAAATCATAAGTATAACTGGCAGTCTACGGAGAAGTTATTTAGAGAAGATGAACCATCTTCTTATAAAATTGGTTTTGATTCTTTGAAAACATTTGGCTTCCATCTGCTACAAATTATAAAGCAAGCACAGAATAGGTACAAAAGAGAGAATATTAATTACTCTTTTTATTCTTGTCTTTGATTTATGAATATGATCTTACTTTCGTTAGTATAAATGAACAGTATATATATTGGTGTAATGAGCATATTTTTAAGTAGAAAGAAGATACTTCCCTGCCCATGCCCTTTTACAGCTCCTCTTTTGGGTCAGCTTGTTCAGACATCTTTAGTAGGGTTCAAAGAGGCTACAAGCTGCATATACGTAACTTCAAAGTTTAAATACACTATTTATTGGCCAGCACCCACAAAAGGTAGCTGGGACTTAACATTTAAGCGTTGGTATGCTCGCCACCCTGATGAGGCATCTGATGACTCTCTGCTAGCCAGGCAGGCATCAGTCGTGGGTGGAAAGGCTGATCTCCAGGGCTCCTGAGGATGGTCCCTCAGTGTGGCAGAGCTGCCATCTTCTACTATAAGCTGAAAGTCTCTGGCCTGAAAAAATTCCATGAATTGATCCTGGAAATGCTTAGGAGCCGGTTTTGAAATCCCTTCTTGGGGTGAATGGCATTGAATAGTGTGCCATTAACGTCAACAGCTTTGTTCACCAGGGAAGAAGCTCTTTAAAGAAATATGGCAGCAGAATCCTGGCCATGGCTCAGTTCTAAAATGAACTTCAAGAGAACAGAATCACCCCATTTTTGCAAATATGTTCAGTCAATTATTCTCTGCCTTCATTGACAGTATCTGTTTTTCCCAGAGGAGATAACTGTTCTTCAGTTTCTGTTCACAGTTCGGACGCTTCAGGCTCAAAAAATGCAGTGCTATGTACGTTCAATTTTGCTACAATCTTCCACTCTACATTTATGTTAATTTGCTTCACTGACCTTAAACTTAACTTCTGAAGATTCCTAAATTTTATATTTTTCTGAATACCATATTCACTACCAGTAACAGCAGGGCCATTACTCAGTGATAGTGACAAGCTGTTCTATGGATTCTAACAACTAAAACACATACATTACCATCATCTAGAACTAAAGCTTAGCTGAGAGATTTACCAAATATTGCAAAAAAGGTTTGAGAATTCATGTGGGTCCTCTAATGTTTGAAAGGAGAAGACTCACTCAGATATGTTGACTCATTTTGTCAGATTTGTTCTACTACTGGAGTGAAGAAGCAAAATATTTATCATCTAATTTTCAGTGTGAACATGAGAAGACGAAAATTTGCTTTCTCTTAAGAATTTAAAACAACTCCAATTTTGTACATCAAATATTTGCATTAATCTGAGAAAAAATCTGAAGACCAATGTGGGTTTGTGAACATTCTCAAATTAATTAGAAGGTGCTTGACTATCATATGCTGGCAGAGTGTAAAAACCTCTTTCAATAAACCTAAATAAACAATTTAAAGCAACAATTAAACTACATATCATTTGCAGAAAATTTAAAACAGAAAAAGGCAAAACAAATTTTGTTTCCCCAAGCCTGGTCTTCATTGCAAGCCCAACTGTTTGCAGGCTCCAATGAGGTGTTTAAAAAGTGACCTGAGTGCTATCCTGAGTATACTTTAATAATTCCTCATTTAATTTCATGTTCTTCAGTGTATTGTCCATTGGATGAAGTGGCACTGAGACAAACCCCTCACCAGAAAGGTTTCTTGTTTATAAGTACACGTGTATTTCTTAAAACACTCTATCAGCTTGAGTAAGAGACATCATTATCAGGTCAAGATGAAGGAATAGCCTTGACATGATCAGAGGGAAAATGTCCATATTAAGACAAGAATAATAGCCCTATCAAGAAAAGTGGTGGGAAAAGGATAGATCCAAGCATGTAAGGAATATCTCTGCCAGCTGTATCTCTCAATCCTTTACTTACTCAGATGTCAAGAGAAAGTACTTCTAGTGCAGGAACAATAACCAAATGCCTAACCATGAAAGAACTCTTTAAATATTATTCACAGGAGTAAAGTTACTCATTTGTTTGAGCATTTTCAGAATCAGAGCTTTTATGACAAATGCATCTAAAAGCAACATTTTTCCCCTGAAGAGCAACAACACTGGCTGTTTGTCAGGAAAGCATTTTTAAAAACCAAACCTTTCATAATCATTCTACTGTTTAGTCCTCACACATGCAACAACATTTGCCTGTAGTGGGATTGAAGTCCTGCTCTTAATGGTTGCTGATCCCAGAACAGCTAAACACACGGTCATCTTTTGTTCTCCTATGTTAGCAGAATGAAAATCCAGGGAAAATGAGCAGTGTCATACCTTCCATAGACTCAGGCAAATCAGATCAGTAAGGTCAAGCCTGTATAGGCAAGGTCAGTAAGGTATGGAGCTGTCCCTGAAATACATGAAAGAGCAAAATACCAAATGGTATCACCTATTGTGGACAAGTAAGTTAGGCTTACCTTCACGTTCTGGTTCAGTGCTAGACTTTTTGGAACGTAGAGGAACGAGCGCTGATAGAAGAGTCACAAAGTAGAGAAGAGAGGCAAAGAGAAAAAATGTCTATACTATTGATCCCACAAAAGAGTTACATGTAGTTGACTTCTCTCCCCTTTTTAGTGTTTGAAACTGTAGGATTTTATTTTGAATAGTATCACATTTTCCCTGACAACCCACTCTAAAAAGATTTTTTTCTGAAGGTTCCTTGCATAAAAAAGCATATTTCTTTCCATATTTGCTCAGAACCTCTAGATTCCAACAGAAACTCTTAATGAAACTCTTGTTCGATTCTCTTTTTTTAATATATCCGTAAGAGTGGAAAACTAGCAACCACATCCCAGGGGACAGTGAAGTCCTCTCCCAAGAGATATTTAACAAGCCTTTTCGTTTTGCTTTGCTTTTATTTAAGAAAACTGAAATAATTTAATGCGATCTGTTTTAATCATATTGTATATCTAAGTACAGATTGACCTTTCCATGTAACTTTATAAATGACTGAGAAGGCTTGGCCAAAGAGACAAAATGTCTGGCATTCTTTAAAATAAGCTGGAGCCTACTTACCTCTGCAAGGTTCAAGATAATTTGCTGCCAGCCAACCGTGTTCAGTTGGATTGTGGCAGCACATTACAAATGACACGACTTGTGTCATCAATAAGTAAGTAAATCAGTCAGTTTGTGACCACACACACTGAAGTTGCAGATTCCTTCTCTTTTCTCCCCCAAATTTGCAAACTTTCTCTCCCCTGTTTTGCCTCCCGTTTTGAAACAGATCTGAGAAATACAGTTGCTTGCTGCAGATGTTCAGATTTAGGCTGACATGCAGTATTAGCTTCTCACATGTAAGGAGGTGATGATTCAGACAGTTTCTACTGATACTTATAATAATCTTAATTATGCGTGCTATTTCATGAGTTAGCTCCAGACTGCATCATTTGCCCTCTTAAGTGCTTTCTTTGATGGCTGAAGACGGCAGAGCAAGACATGTCAAAACAGAGACTGCCTTTCTACCTGCAGGTCAGATGGTTGAGAAGAGAAAGCGTTCAATAGTGCTTCCTATTCTTCTCCTCAGGATTATTTCCTGCAGTTGGAACTTGGCCCAGAGTGGTCAATGGCTGACAGGTTCTCCAGGCTAGCATAAAACACCTGGAGGCAAAACTATTTTCCAGATGCCAGCCTCAGAGAGCAGAGTACTACTTCTGCATTCGGGTTAGCTCTTGCACTGATGTTTGAATGCTAAAGAAGTTTCCTGTGCTTACCTCCCCCTCCAGCGGTACCCACACAGGATTATTGTGCACTAAGCTCTTCTACTTGTGCAGCAGAACGACAGGAAGGGATCTTTTCCAGGTGTTGTGCTGACGGGGTCTTCAGGTACTGGCACCCACAGGGTAGACTGTAGGTAGTGCCTCGTTGCTGCATAAGAAAGAGAAGCCAAAAAGAACGATCAGTCCTTTTATCAGAACATCTGGGGAAGACATCTGTATTATGTTAGATACTTGGTTTTGCTGGACACTTTATAGCGTTGACATAGATTCAATACAGGCACATGAATTGCTTGTGTCTGTAAAGAGCTCTACAGCAGAAAACTGCAGATTATTTTCTTTATTATTTGAAAATAATGGTCAGAAAGTAACAGCATTACTTGGTGCTTTTTTTTCTTAATCCAGATCCAATTTGTCACTCTCTTTCCTTGTTATTTCTGTGAAAGATGCATCATATGTATTTCTTTAGACTTTCCGTGAAAGCCCTGATGACTCAGAAGCTTCTGCTGCTATGGCTGTTTTAAAACCTGAAATCTTTTAAGTCATACTTTCTTGTGCTTCATTACTTCAGAGACTGGTCCAAAGCCTGTTAAAATAAAGTTAAAGCTCCCTTTTCAGTTCTGAATTGGCTGGTATTTTGGTCATAATTTTCATTTTGAGAGGAGAAGAAATTTAATTCTGAATAACCATTTTGTCCTCTCTAGAGTATCTCCAAGAAGCATGGAAAAGTGTTAGGTGCTGGATCTGCCATTTCCCGAGCTCCAAAGGCACCGAGAGGACCACTTTTATTCTATAACTTTTCAGCTCCCATCTAGCTTTCAGCAGGTGAACGCAGTCTCCTGACAGATTAGTTTGTGGCCAAGGTGACCACGTCCTCAACAACCTGGTCTCCTCGGCAGGAGTAACTTAGTGTCTGGCACCCCAGCACTCTATGGGATAGCGCTTGGTCATTGACTGTCATGTGCCCTGCATGAATTTTAGTCTAGCTGGAAAGACGTGAGGCCACGGGAAGGCACATCCCAGCCTTAAAACCAAAATGGAGCTTGCAGTCTGACAAAGATACAGATGGAGTTCACAACCTCCAGCAGCATCCATAAACTGTACATTGGCAAATCCCTCGCGTTGTCCCAGGAGGGCACGCTCTGAGTTGTATTTTCTGGTTATCTGGTGAAGTAGACAGGACTTACAGTGTCTACTCCCTATCTATAAATGAATCTTGGGAAGCATATACAATTTGAAAAACTACTGTTTTCTTCTATTTATTCTGAATATATGTATGTCTCCAGTACCTAGAAAAATCAATAATGAAAAGTTTATAAATCTGAACAGGTTCAGTAATGGAAATAGCAATAAATTTCCTTCTGTGTGATGAAGAGATAAAACTACTACTGCTCTGTGTCTACGGATGGGGGAGATTATTTGTATTTCTAGTTCTATTTTGGGCTGTTCCAAGTGGCTCTGCTATACAGGGAAGGTGGTCCTAATCAGTGCTGATGTGACTTGATCAAGGTCACTTAGTCTCTAGGCCAGTCCTTAGGCTTCTTTTATTTAGCAGTATAGGCACAGTTTCTGGATATAACGTCAGCTCCGACTCAAAGTTGCTGCTAGGATCAGTAATGACATTAGTCTAATTATACAGAGACAAAAAAGTCTGATGCAAACCCTAGTCTAAAGAACAGCTCCAAATGATTCTATTATTGAAATACTGAATCAGCAATAGCAACAGTGATAAACATATGGAGGCAAAGCGTATGGTAGACAAATGACAAAGACACATTACATAGTCTAAAAGCACTTGCCAACTAAAAATAGGCCCAGACACTGCATTTGGATCTCTTTGGGCTGACTCTGGCATCCATGTGGAATAAAACTATCTTCAGATGCCTCCAAATTACATCCATACAAGTTCTCTTTCTTTCTGAGAACTGTTTGTAAATTCAATGGGGGCTACTCGAGCACATAAATTATGGCAGAGCTGGAACATAATACTGCAGAAAAGAATGCTCTCCAAAATGCCTTGCAGTGCTCAATGATACCCATAAGCTGTGGGAAAAAAAACCCCAACTGACAACCCTCGGACTGTGAAGAAAAGATGAAACAGATGCGGGGCTGTGATCCAAAGTGCAGTGAAGATCTGGGTAACACCTTCTTTCACAGAGAAGGAAAGCTGTAGGAACAAAACAGGGGGCACTGCTTTACAACCAAAGATCTCTGGCTATTTTTGATTCACCTTTACTAATTCTGTGCTCAATTCAAACCACTTTCACTATAAAATGAAATACAATACCTCTGTATTTGGTGTTGTCATGTAAATTTTATTTTTATATTTGATAAATAGTTGGAATAATGATTCTTGAAACCTCTCTCACAGCAGACTTGATTGACAGCCCCCTAAGTGCTATGCCTTTTATAGCGTAACATAATTGACAACCCTTAGGTAGCTAGCATATGCAGTCTACGAAATGGTGTGTGCTCACTCCACATTTGAAAAAAAGTAGGTGCAATTAAATAGTTGTTCTTATTATTAGCTTTTAAAAATATAATTAATGTGTTTGCATTTAAGAAAGCATGACTTTTGCATGTATCAGCCTCAAGCCTTTCAAGAGTGATGAAAAAGATCAATGCAAAACAATTTCCATGCCAAAAAGCACACACATGCCATAAAATATCTAGAAATTACTTAACTGGAACTGAGTTAAAATACTGCTGAATTCTTTGCATTTTTAACATGCATTTTGTTTTTTTCAAACACATACTGCTCAGCTTCTAAAACACAAAGTTTTCTGTCAAGCCACCCTTCTCTAGTGCTCTCCCTAGCCAAAAACTCAAGTTTTTTGTCGAACACTGGACTTGGGTGTTCCTAAACTTCTCTGGGTCTAAAGAGAATCCAGAAAGTGCCCCTGATTAGGTTCTGAGGAGTGTTCTCCGCATGCAGATGCTCTGTCTAGCATCCCCAGACTCTGCCACCCAACCACTCAGTCCCTGGACGAGCACTGGTGACTGCTGCCTCTTTTGGCACAGGTGACCCAGAACTTCAGCAAAACCACTTACAGCCTAAGAAAGAAAAGCACAGGGGAAAGAGAACAGAAAAAAATCATTTATAAGAAGAATAACTTTAGTTCAGAATTCAAAACCAAACTACTCCTTTATTTTTGTTTAGGGAAAAACCTGAAAAACTTTGGCATCTCTTCAGAATTGGATTTAGATTATGGCATCATGAGAAGTTTTAACTCTCCTACAACTATTTGTTTTGTCTTCTGCTTCATCGAGTCCCGCCATCTCTGCTGCGGGTTAGCTTGTTCTGTTGTATGGCAGCAGGTCCTGCTACATCCTCCATGAAGTCCTGCCCTCCTCTCCTGCATAAGTTTTTTGTGTGTCTAAGCCTAAGATACTGCCTTCAGCTCACTGCAGGTCAGGAGACTTTATCAGGGAAGTATCTCTGTATATTTGCCCTGTCTTTCTACTCTTCTGTGAGCATCTATCATTGGCCACTGGTAGAGTGAAGCTGTCAGGCTCAACGGACCTTTGGTCTGACCCAGTACTGCCATCCTTGCCATCTTCTCATCTGCATCTGTGAGGCAGCGAGCTGGAGATCCATACAACTCCATCACTGCCACTGGGATACCTGTTCCTCAAGCAACTGGTTTTCACACTATCCATACCAGTAACCTGAACTCATGCTATCTACAAATCCCACCTCTAATTACAAAAGGACAGCCCCAAATTCACTGCAGGACTGTCTGCATATAGGCTGGTAATGTAAGCAATCAGCAAATTTGGACTGAAGCTCAGCCTTAGGTTTGTGCTCAGGAATTTGCATATACTACAGATGTGCCCCTCAGGCTGTCCCCTGACCCATGCACGTGGCAGGCTCAGCCTGGTTTCCTTATTTTGCATTTAGTGATTTCTCATTTCAGAAACCTCAAGGCCCACGCAGAAGCACCATTTTCTTAATGTCAGACCATCCCCCAAAGACAGAACTCCAAAGCTTTTATCATCCCAAATTATATGCTTACCCTCGTTACCTAAGTCTCAAAACAAAAGCAGGTAATGCACTGCAGGCAACAGTCCCCAGTTCTGTGATTGCATAGAGCATGATTAGCAAGTTACACAAGTATATCTGTAATCAGGTTCACAATTTGAACAAGTCCCCGGAGTTGAACATTGCCCAGCTGGGCTCAAAAAGGACATTCCTGCCACACAAGAGACTAAAGATCCACAGAGGGCTTAGCGAAGCATCAGAGTAGTTTGCATGGATTAGGTAAGCATCTACAGTCTGTCAACTAAATGCAGAGATAGAAAGAGAAGCCCTTTGGAGTTAATCTTGGGATAAGTAGATTAAACATGGTTTTCTTGCATTTCCCTCCACCTCTGTCTTAATACTCTTGACAGAGGGATGGGGATGCAGGGGGTTGAGCATGTAAGTAACTTCTCCTCATTTTTATCTTACTTTGGCTTGTGCTAAAAACTGATTTTGAACTGGCAAACCCAGACTCCTGCCATTCAAGCAGAAGTGGCAATCCTTCCACTAGAAGGAATCTTTCTGGGACACATCAGCCTTGCCCACCATGGAAGTACATTTTCTTCAAAGCATCCCAAACAATAACTACATGCACTCGCACTGAGCTATAGTCTACAAACCGTTCACCCAGGCAGTGTCTTACAGGGACAAGTAAGCCCAGGTAAACTCCTTGGCAGCAGCAGGACGGTTGGGAAAAATACCTGAAATTTGTGCAAAAATATTCCACCTTGAAGGGGCAGCCACTACTTTCTAAGGGCTGACCGCTCTAAAGATCCAAGGGAGACACAACGTGGCCCTTGTCATTAAATGCTGGACTCTGCATATACCAAGGTCTCCATTCAGCAATTCATAAGAACAATTTTGTAATCTAAGACTGAAACCACGGACTATATGAACTCTCATGTCATTGCAAACATGCTTCAGACTGCAAAAGCATTTAGGATTTTTTCACAGCGGGCATAGGGGGTCAAGGGAGATAGATTTAGGGGGTCAAGGGAGTTGGATTTACATCAACAAGTTTCCAAGTATAAGTGGATGATATTTTATAGGTGGCCCTGCTCCTTGAGTTTAATTGACAATTAATTATATGTGGGAAATGAAAACTGTTCACTCCAGCGGCGCTTCATTTCTGTAGAGCTGACAGGGATGAGAGGTAACAATTGCTCAGTGCGGTAAGGATTGAGGAGTTCCTCCGCCGCTGAACAAAGCCAAGCCGCAGGGCGACAGATGGCAGATGAGATTCACCATGGGCCTTGAAGAGGCCATACCATCTCTGGCTTTCTCCACCCCTCCAGCCTTACTGGCTGCTCCAGGAGGTGGGTCAGTGGGACTGTGACCCTAACCCAACCCCTTTTTTTCTCTTTTGGAGAAGCAGCTGGTAACCAAATGCCACCTCTATGCACTCTGTGAATGAAAGCACGGCTGCAGTTCCCAGTGCTTGGCCAGGTGTCCACAGGAGAGAGACAGTCCACCGCTCTCCTTCGGTGCAGCTTTCATTGCGTTCGCTTGCATGTCTCCACGTCAATAAAACTACTGACATTTTCATTTTCACAGTCAGTAACCGCAAGAATAAATGCACCTTTACAGGCGGCTTCTCCTTGACCTCCCGACACGGGTGACCACCCTTGCCCACAGTCAGTTTTCTTATACCCTTCTTATATCCCAGGGAGGAAATAATACTTGCGTCTGCATTGGGGGAAGCAAGAGCCACCCATGAAAAAGTGAAAAGCAGAGATTCACTCCCAGAATTTGCTCTTAAATAATAACTGCTCCTAAAGAGAAGGTCCCAGTAAGTCTAAAGTAGAACTTTTAAAATTATTAATTTCCACTTTTCCTGTGGTAGAAAACCCTACTGCCCATATCCAATCACCTCTAAGGGTATCTACTATGTAACTTGGGGAAACAATGAAAACTCTCAAGGTTCAGCATCCAGATTAACGTCACCTTGGGAGGTGACAGTACTGATACCAACCCCTCCCTCAGCAAGAGGCGACTGCTGCATCTCTAAAAACGGGCATTTTTTTCCCCGAGTGCTAGGGCGAAATATGCTTTTTGCTCCAACTCTCCAGGGTAGTGGTGCTGCACCAGCCATGCTGCGATTTCCAAGGCTACCTGCTTCAAGAGGAGTCTTGATTTTAGCCTTTTCCTTCAGAGGTGGGGCTCACCGGAGCAGAACCCACCTGAGGTAACAGCCACCCGCCCCGGGGACCTCCCGCTGACCTGATCCCCCGTGCGAAAACAACGCAAGTTATAAACCATCATTCTAACGATCAGCCTGATTTTTTTTAATGATGCTGACGTGTTTTACCTCACAAAAACACTCTCACCCCCCCCGCGGCCCGCTCACCCTCCCGAAGGACGGCGGCGGGCAGCCGACGCCACACCCTGAGGCGAGCTGGGCGGGGCAGCAACGCGCATGCGCGGCCGCGGCCCCGCCCCCTCCACCCCCGCCCGCCAATCAGCGCCGCCGGGGCCCGCGGCGGAGACCCGCCGTTGCCCTCTCCCCGGCGGCCGGGGCGGGGTGACGGCGGGTGATGGCGGCGGCCGTTGGGCGCGTGCTGCGGCTGGGCGGCCGTTGGAGCGCGGCGGGCGGGCCGCGCGCTCAGGTGAGAGCCGGGCCGGGGCCTTTTTCCCGCCGTCCCGCGTGTGGTGGCCGCTTGCTTCGTTCCCCCCCCCCTTCCCTTCCCGGGGCTCTGCGGGAGGATGGGGAAGCCTCCGTGAGAGGCGGCGGAGCGGGGGGGGGGGGTGGGGTGTCCGTGGCGAGGGGGTGACCCCCGTGGTGGTTTCGGAGGCCCCGGCCTACCGGGCAACGGCGGTTCGTGAGCGGGGCTGGCGCCGAGAGGAGGCGGCGCTGGGGCGGGGAGTGTGAGGGCCGGCGCCGCGTTCGCCTCGGCCCTTCCGTGAGCGGAATTTTGTTTTTCCGGAGGTAAAGAGAAAGCGTAGTGAAGCCCCGGGTTATTTTATGTAGCGCTGGAATTAACAGAGCCGCGTACAGACCCAAGCCAACACTAAAGCGAAGTGCTTTAAGGTGGTAGTTTTTTAGGTTGATCAACTTGAGTGGTGGTGTAAGTGGATAGTGAAGTCTCCCAGCTCCTGCAATGGAGAGAGAAATGTGCTCCACAGGTGCGGTAACTTCTGATGAAACAGAATTACCCGTTTGTTCTGAGAGACACCGGTGTTCAGCTGATGGCCGTTTAATTAAAAAGCTTAGCTGCTGTCAGTATTCAGAACAGCCGCTGTGTTTGTGCAGTGGTATTTGATACACCTGTGTATATATATGTATTTAATCGGTGACCAGCAAGTGGATAAAAAGGCATGCTGGTAACACTTTCAAGTTACAGAGTAATTTAGGGTAATAAGGGCTGAAGAATTGTTTGGTGAGTGAACTAAACCAAACCGTGGGGTAACAGAAGGTAGATGCAGTAAGGAAATGAAAGGTAATACTGGAAGGAGCAATTCGAACTGTTTATACAGGTTACTTCTAGATTCACTTTACCTCTTAGGGATAAAGACCTGGTGCCTGTGTGGGTAGTTCTTTACGCAGCAGTCAGAAATACACATGCTTAAGTTGTGCAAGGAATGAGAAAGAGAATAAGGCTGACAATACTCTTAACGCTTGATTTTGTTCTCAGTTGGAATAATTTCTGTTGCTTTGGTTACCCTATATCAAAGGTATGATTATGACAGTAACTTAGTTTTTCTGGTCAGGTACCTGCTTGAGTTTGAGCTGAAAATGATTTGTGTTGTAAATGAGGAAACGGTCTCAAAGGAGGAATCACTGCAGAAGGTAGGGCTGGAAGGGGCCTTGAGAGATCATTTGTCTACTCCTCTCGCCCCCAGAGATGGGATCAGTACCTAAGCCTATAGCTATATGCAAATCATCTGTCTGTGAACCTGAGGATATGAAGGGAACTAATGGGAGGCGGGGCCTGGGAAACTTGATAGGCTCTCCTTTCCATTAGGTGTAGTTAACCTGTGGAACTGTTTGATGGGGATGTTTAGGATAGTAAGCATTTATGTGAATACAAAAATCAACCTAAGAAACTTGGAAGAAAATTCCACTGAGGACTGTTAAGAACAAGATATCAGCATGTCTTGGAACCGCGGATTGCTGGAAACTGGGGAAGTGTCCTGGGAAAACTACCACCACTTGTCCTCTCCTTGTGCCTCTGATGCTGGCTGCTGTTGAGGACAGGGTAATAAGTTGATGTACCCATGTTCTGACCTGCTATAACCATTTCTTACATCAAGCACTTATCTGTGCTTACTGTTAGGGAACTCTTTTATGATGCCTATCCTAAAAAATCCCTTGCTGGAGTGTAGTTCGTTACTTCTTGTCTGTCTTAGTGGGGGAACAGTTTAATTTCTTGGGGTTTGTTTTGTAATTGAAAGTCTCGCATTGGGGGAGGAAATGGGAGAGAAACTTTCAGTTCCCTTAGCTTTAACTGAACAACAGGTTTAGCTTCCTATTCTTCTAAGAAGCAAACCACAGAGATTTAGCACAATTTCTGAAGAAAAAAATAATCTATCTTAGTTACTGTCAGTCACTTCTGATGTGATTGAATAGCTGTTCTCAACAGAAGAGTTCAGAGTACCATATGTGCTATTTAATTTGATTGGGTTGGTTACCTTACCTAAATCACTGTGGATGGTACATGTACTGATAGCAGAAAGAGATGATAGCACTTTGGTGACAGTCTGTCAGAACTACATGCTTGGAATGGAGTAGCTTCTTTGTTAACTAAGCTAGAGTTGAAAAGCCTGTTAGTATTTGGTAACTTGTGCCTCAAAACACCTGGATCGAAATTCTGTTCCCCATTATGCTTATCTGACACTTGCCATGTATCTATACATTTAGAGTTATCATTTATTTCCATAGCATACTGTATAAGCAAAACTTAAAATGTAATTTGGTCAAATATGCACAGGAGGTAGATTTTCTGGGTGGGGGGAGATGCAGTTTTACAGTTACCTGTCAAGAGACTTCATTTTGAGAAAAAGTTTCTTCTGATGAGACACTTTGTGAAATCAGGTATAAAAAGTAATATAAAATCACTTATGCATATTTGCTGACACCTTGTGATACCTTCTGATGTGTTTTGCAAAATGCTTCTTAAAACATAAACCTGATACTGGTTCACATAATTAGTTTGTAGGCCAACTGAAATCTGAGATTATGTAAATATTGTTTAAGTAAATCAATTAAAGCACATTTTTGTAAAATAGGACACTAGAAAGCCAAAACTTGCCTATTGATCAAAAAGTAATTTTTTAGAAACCTGGGGTGGGTCCGAGCATTTACATTCTGTATGATTGCTACATCATACATGTTTTTTTCTTGTGCAACAAGTGACCAGAGGACTGCTGTTGGTATCTTGTATGTCTACTGGGCTCAGTAGCACTAGCTGTGCCAGTAATTGGAGCCATGGACAGAGGGCAGCTTTAGTCCTACCTGCTGATATAGTTACACAGCTACAGCTCTGCATCTCCTAGTGAAGTTCTATCCCAAAGATGACTTTTTAGTACCATTTTTTTTGTGCACTAAACTGTTTTGGGAAAGGAGATGATTGAAGCCTGCCAGCTTAGAGCATGGAAGCAGCATGAAAATAGTGCAACTGCACGTGTGCTACATCATTTGGTGTAGTCTTCTATCTCTGTAACTATGTCATGTTGTAAAATGGACAATGTTTTCTCTTGAATTCAAGCATCCTGTTTCAGATTCCCCTTTCCTCCCATTCCGAATGTACAGAAAGCTTGATTCGTCTGTTAGTGATACATGTTGACTTTATATCCATTTAACTGCAGTGAAGCAAAATGAACAGGATGAGCGAACAGACAGGTACTAGGTATTTCTCTTCTTGGAAAAGATAGGCCACAGAAGTTGAAGTTGTCTGAAAATGCTCTTTTTTTTTTTCTAAGGCAAACTTTACATAAGCTGATTTTCTATTAATTTATGGTCTCCCTGGAAGATCAAGATTTGCCAAGCTGTTTTAATGCTAGGTTGCTTGAGAAGAAGTTGGGAGGGGAAGGTTAATCCCAAGGAGTTTTGTCCAGAAGTAAAGGCTTTCCCTTCTCCCTTGTCCTGGTGGAAGAGTCTATTATTTCAGGAGCACTGTTAATAACCGTTATTATTTAAAAAAATGGTGAGGCTGCTGTCTGCAGTAGTGCTTTATGAAACGTGTAAGAAGTGAATGCAAACCTCTGTGTTTTCCTTTAAAAAGTAGAGGAGCATGCTTTCTTGTTTGACTGAAATGCCAGAAGCATTTAGCTGTGCTTTGCAGTTCTTGCCTGTGCCACCCATGAAATAGTACTCTTATCCCAGAAGAGGTACCCAATACAATAGATATTAATTTGCATAAGAGGCTGTTTTCTAATTATGAACAGTTTGTGTGTCCAGGGACTTTTGATTAGTGATGAATTGAAACTAGGG
The DNA here is from genome assembly GCF_964188355.1 of Buteo buteo. Taxonomy (NCBI): domain Eukaryota; kingdom Metazoa; phylum Chordata; class Aves; order Accipitriformes; family Accipitridae; genus Buteo; species Buteo buteo. The sequence goes on along the minus strand of NC_134195.1, from coordinate 5,218,138 downwards.
AAGAATATGAATAGCTTGAGGGAAGGAGGACAAAAATGAGAAAATTACAATAGAAATTGACAGGAATAAGATGAAAGCAATCTTTTTTAAAGTATTCTGTTTAAAGCATAGCAGAGAGAAAGCAATTTTGGGCTAAGTAATAAGGAATCATATGTTCATTAACAAGAATTACAAATAATTAGTTACTATTAAGACAAGTAAGACAGAAGATGAATTGAATTCTTTCCTGAGGAGTGACTAGGAGAGAAGAATAGGGAATATGCAGAGATACCTCTGCTTTCCTTACTGCTTTCTAAGGAAATCACCAGAGCCTTGCCTGTGGAAAATGTGTACATTTAAAATTTTGATTATTTTTCTTTTAATTCTGTATATGTCAGTGTAACCTCATAGAAAATATGAATATAAAGAAGAAAAAAAAAAAAAGGAAGGGGCAAACCAGGACTAGCATTGCATATGATACTTATAAGCTGTGGAGAAAACAAAGCAACAACAGGCTCTTCAGCACCAAATTCTGCCTTGGAGCTGTTTTAAAATATTTTCTGGCAGAGGTATTGGTTACTTTTCTGAAGGTATATAGCTTGGGGGGCATATCTTTATCTATGTCAGGTTGTAAAAGCATAGAGGGTCAGTTTTTTCCATCTCATGTGACCTTGTTATTCAAAGATTACTTTACCTTCTATATCAAACCTTACTGAATTCACAGGACCTGTCCTGCAGCACAGACATTTGCTATACATAGGTTTAAGGCAGGTTATTGTAGTCTTTATTCCAAACTGAAATTTTAAGTGGGGTGGTTAGATTTTTTTTTTTTGTATATTGAAGCCTGAGACAGTCATGAACAGGTAAATTGATCATGAATAGCTTTACGTATGTGCAGCAAATGGGATGCATTGGAGCAGTCCCTCCTGGGCTGCAAAATGTCCAGAATACCAACTGGGCTCTGTGAAAGTACGAGAAGATCTGTGTTTCATTTCCTGTTCATGTAGGACTTGGCCATGTAATACAGAACACCCAAAGCTTCTACTCACAGGAGTAACCTAACTTGTGTTACTGAGAGAAGGTGGATGTTTGATCTGCTTTTGTGTTTGTCTTGCAAATATACCCATGTAATCTTGTTTTGATGAGACATGTGTATTTGTATCGTTGTGGTTATAACTGCATTTGAAGATTACTGTTGTATTTGTATTAGTTACAGGATGATAGCAAGTATTTTATGCTGTTCATATTAGCTTAACTCAGAATGGTAAAGTCCATCAAAATGGTCAGCATGTCTAAATTGTGATCTGGAGAAGACAATTCTCGTGACTCAGAGAATACTTAATCATTTCAAATACTAGGTTTATTCTGTTCCTCATAATAAGAACCTTAACTAGTTCACTTTGTTGTACCTGTTTGGGATTTAATGTTTGACTACAGGTAGACTGAGGCTGCAGCTCCAGGAGTGGCAGAGGGAATTTAATTGCTCAAAGGAGTGAAGGTAAAGAGAGAACTCCCCCTCTACTTCCTTGCTTCTGGTTGTGTAGTTCAGCCACCTTCTTGTGTCAGCTTTGGCTCTTCTCAGAGCCTTCTCTGAATCACTGGGACTTAGCTCAGCTGAGAACTGCCTGCTCTTTGGGAAGAAGCAGAAGTTAGTGTTCTGCCACATATAGGGAGCTGAGCTGGCTTGTAAAAGAGTCTGAGTGCCAGAGCTGGCACAGGGCGAGTGAAGGGAGTGGAGGAAGGAATGCTAGCAGGGGTGGGCTGTGAGATAGACTCACTCTGACTTGTGAAACTGCACTGTCTGCTCACAAAGCCAAGCTGTGGCACGTTGAAGGGGCTGGAGAGAAGTGTTTCGGGGTACTATCTGATGAACAGAACTGGGCATTTTTCTGATTCAGAAGTGATTCTTTTTCTATCTTTGCTTTTGTGTCCCACACACCCTTTTTTATGTGATTCCCTCCCTCCCCCCTGCCCACAGAAGACCAGACAAATAATCAGTTCTCATTCAGTTTGTGGAATAATTAAGCTGCAGAGGACTTTAATACTAATGTTGGAGAGACAAAATAGTGCATAATATTGGCACTAGGCCAGAATTGGGACATTACAGCTCTGTCAGTGAAGCTCCTGTTCATCTGGCGGAGAGCTGGATTGAAATTAGTTGTCTTAACTACTGATTGTCTTGATAGAAACTAAACCTGTATCCGGCAAAGATCAAAAGATAACTTGTCCCCTGAGTTATGAGTTCTGAGCTGGAACGATGCTCAGTAGTATTTGCTGGTGAGAACTACTCTACTAGTTTTCTAATTGTTTCACCTGAGATGGTGAAATAGCTTAAGAACCATTATGGCACTGTGAATAAGGAGGGAGCACTGCATAGCCTTCACAGAGCCTTTAGCAGTATTTGTGAAGCCACATGCTTCAGAAAGCCACTAGAGAGCTGCTCTGCAGATTCTTTTCATACTTTGTTATGGGATGCCTTTAGGTGAAGGCAAAACCTGCTTATTTGCTGATAGATTTTTATTTTCTTTTAAGACTGCATCTGTTGATCAGCGCTGTGTTTTGCTTTTGCTGGATGTTCCTGACGTATGATACAATGTTTCTTTCCAAGAGAAAAATCTTCTGAATTAACCATAATGTGTGAAATGTTCAACTTTTAGAATGTGTTTATCTGTTTATGGGCATTGAACAATTGGAAGAAAATGGTTTCGTGAGTAATATTGCCTTTTCTAACTTATTACAATAATGTGTTGAATCTTGTTATAGGTATGAATGGCTTGTTATACTATTCATTTTATTTAGAGCTCACTGTGCCAAAAATATAAAATAAATCTCTCACTTTTCTTTTTTCTCTTTTGTTTTTATTAGGCATTAAGGCTAATCTATACCACTACACCAGTGCAGAGAAAAAATGTAGGTGCCTCAGGACCTGAAAAGTACACGGAGGAATTTATTAAAAAACAGATTGAAGAGTTCAACCTAGGAAAGAGACATTTAGCCAACATGATGGGAGAAGATCCAGAAACTTTTACCCAAGAGGATATTGATGTAAGTACAGTTGCTCTGTTGGAGAAGTAATTTACTGTAGAGTTTCAGATATTGAAAGCACTTTACTTCAGCATGAGCCCCTCAGCTCTCTGTGAATTTTAATCAAACTGTCAGAATAAGAAAGAATGCTACTATACATTGCAAACATTGCAACTGTGACTGTGAATAGAGATTCTACCCCAGCTACCATGTGAGGTCAGACATCACAGTATAGAGCTGTATACCATATCTTGCTGAAGCACAGTAGGTTCTTTTTAACAGTACTAATGGATAATCCCCTTGATCAGAGGTTATAAGAGGCACTGTAAAGGTTTATGTAGCACTTCGAAACGTTTACCCACAATTTGACCTGCTGTGTATATTTAGGTCAGGTTTTCTTGTACGATACTGTGGTTGCTGGTAATCCAAATTAAATTTTATAGGATGTTTTACAGCTAACACTCTGGTTTAGCTTAGGGATTTTAATATAGACGTGAATTTAAGCTCATATCAGTAGCTCCAAACATACTATTTTATTGCCATTCCCTCTGACAAATGACAGATGGGTGGCCTCCTCTTTCTCTGTGTCATTTAGGCTCATGTATAGATATGGCCCCTTTCACTCAGAAAAATGTTTTGTTGCATGGATTTTTTTTTTAATGTCCCACCTGGTCTTCAGTTCTGTCATTTCTGTCTTATTTTATCGCACATCAGAGGTAGGGAGGAGAGATGTCATTTGGTGACATTCACTCTTAGGTGAAGCTGTGTGAAGTCTCATGGCTGAAGCTTTCTCTGTGCAGCAGCAACACTATTAATATAGCCATGGCAGCACAGTATATCAGCAGGGCCCTTAGGGTGGACATAGTAATGTGGTACGTGCCAAAAGAGAGGTGTGTGTGGTTTAGTTTTTTCAGAGTGAGGAGATTGTTTGTGTGGCCCCTGAGTGGCAGAATTCTGTCAGCATAGCTGTGTCCACATAAGAGGTCTTGACAGTGTGCTTATGCCAAGAGAGAATTACATCTGTAGGTGGTGATACAGGCTGATTTCAAACACATTTGGCAGGCTTCAAAACTAAGTTCTGAAAACTTCTCTGAAAATAGACAGCAAAGTAGAGAAGAGACACACAGTTAATGGCCTGCTGAGAAAAAGGCTGAAATGAGACTTGAGTTTTATCAGGTATCAGAAAATCCATAAGGGAAGCTTGACTTCAAGTCATAAATCTGTAGGAAATCAAGCTTTACAAGTACAAAGCTATGTACTGGTACTGTGACTGCTTTCTTTCAGAATTGTAGATATCATTTTGCTCTTCTACAGACAAGTGCCAATGCGGAGACCCTTCCAGTCTTAGTGTAGAGTGGATAAGGTCCTGTCAACAGTAAAAGTATTCATCGAGGCATCTGGGCCAGCAGTAATAGCAACCTGTTTCTTTACATTGGCTTTCTTATTTCTGTACAAAAATCTTATAGGATTTCCTTTTCCTGTATTTTTCAGATGGTTTTTCTTGCCTGTAATGACCTTTATCTTTTTGAGTTACTTTCTTGTAAAGTATTCATGCACAGACCTGCCACCAGAATACCTCCCATGTTAGTACAGTACGACGATGATGCTAATAGTTCAGTTTGTTTGCCTGAAAGGTTAATGGTAGGAGAGTGCATTAATCTGCAGTCTGGCTTCCTTCCTTGATAGGGTCTAGGGGGAAGGCTTACAGACAGCAAGACTGCAAGAAATGGAAAATGACCATATCTAAGTAGTGGTTCCTTCTTTATGAATCCACAGCACTATGATCATTTGCACAAAATTAACTGAGCTCCATCATTAGTAAAAGCAGATTCATTCTGGTAATTAGCTCTTACAAATGCAGTGCAGGTGACGTGTATGGGACTGTTTTGCAGACTGTTTTTGAAAAGAGGGAGAAGTGCAGCCAGCAGAGTAGTGTTTTGTTTGGTGATACCAAGTATCTGTGGTACATGTTTGATTTCTTCATATTCCATCAGGTGTTGGAAAATACTTAGAGTGTGTAATAGTGTCTGCTATGCATAATTAAATTTCTGTTATAAAAATATAAAAGCTGCTTAAGCACTGGCAGGAGAATTATCAAGCTTTACATTTCGAACAGTAATAATTCTTTCTGATGAGTGCTTACATACCACCGTGTCTTCTACTGTTAATCAGTCTGTGCAGTGTATTTCAAAAGTAGACATCATAGGATTCTGTCCTTCACTGGAGTTTTAGGTATAGTTTAATAAAAGCTAAACCTTGTGAAGTTTTGAACAGGAAAATAAGTTGACTTATTTGCTAATCCTTCTGGATGTTGTGGAAGCAGAATTGCCTCTTACTGATGCTTTTATTTAGGAATGAAATGTTAAGCTGTACATTACAACTGTATTTCTGGAGGAGAAAAAAAAATCCAGCAAATTGATATATAACTCTGCAGAAGTCTACCAATTGCTTTTTAATTGGTATTATAGACCTCACTCTGTAGCTAGGATGTTTTATTCTCCTATGTGTGAATATGTGCTATGAAGTTTTTCTAATTGATTTGCTTTGCCCATTCCATTTGATGTATCATTTTTCACAATATTTCATAATTTGTGCTCATTTCTAATGAACAGAGTCGTTAGGACAGGCATGTCTAAGTACAACTGACAGCTAACATTAGGTGCCAGATGCAGTTTATAAAGCTATGTAGAACTGCAGAGAACAGTTTAAATAAATTAGCACCTGTACATTAGTCTCACTTGCTGGTAATTTATAAGCGAATCAGTAGAGATGACATTTAGGTAAGTCATTGATCAAGTTAACAGCTGCATACCCACTGCCCAGCTGGGATACCTAATTAATAGAGATTGCAGTCCTGACCTAGTGCTTTTCCCCAGTTGAGTCTGTAATCCTTTTATTTTGTGATTTAACTTTAACTTATGGTTGTAGTAAACAGCCCACCTTAATTTTCCACTGTCAGTTCTGTGATATTCTACTTTAAAGCCCAGAAATCAAAGTAAGATTAATACAAGAAAAGCATCTTAATCTTCATGACCTATTTATATGTCAGTATTTTTATTATTCATTTTTATGCAGTCACTAAATGCTCTCCCAGATATGAGCTCATCATAAAGCAATACTCTTTCCCCATAAGAGTTAGTAAAACTCAAAAACTAGAGAACTATGTTGACTTTCTCTTGTCGTCTGCCTTATGACCTAATAGATTGTTGTCAAGCAGATGGAATAATTTGAATCTAAAATATATGTTTATCTTCACTAGCATATATATTGTTGCAAAAGTACCAGTAAGGTTGTTAACTATGAAAAGGTTAAATGTGGATAAACTATACCCTATGAGGAATGAAATTTCTTTCAATGAATTAAGATGACTTTAATGAAAAATAGGTTGTATTCAGTTGCTTTTAAAAGTGGCTCAGCACATCTGATTTCTAAACATTCAAATTTAGCAATGCAGAGTGTTAGAAATGAGTGAATATTGGCATATGTGAAATGTCAGAAACATTTTTCAGAACAAAATGCATTTCTGAACTTTCTATTGTCTGCGAGAAGAGTGTGTTGTCCAGCATTGTCCTCCCAAGAAATATTGGATTTTGTATTGTTTTTTAAATAGCTGAAGCTAGAATGCTTTTTTCAACTTTTTTTTCCAGTGGAGCCAAACTCTGCATCAGTATTTTCTTACTTTTGCATCAAAGTCCATCTGAGCTGATGACTGCTGTATTTTTTTTTTTACTCTCTTTAATACTGTTCAGTGTTTTGAAAAGTTGAAATGAAGATAGAAATAATGACTGTTTCTTACAACAGGTTTTTGGCTTTTTTTTTTTGCTCTGCAAGCTCTGGACAAGACATTAATTTTTGTTTTGAAAATGATTAGTTAGTATAAAAATAATGTAATATTAAAAGAAGGTGGTTTTTTTTCATATAATGCTAGTGGGTTGTGTTGGTTTTTTTTTTTTCCAATTGATGGGGTTAAAATGTTATATCACTGTGAACTTGAAATTTCTTTCTATCCCAGCTAGAATTCAGCTTTAGATAAACAGCAGCAAATGACTGGGGTGGTTTCAATAAATTGTAGTAGTTAGTTGTTAGAGGAGAATTTTGTTTTACAAGGTAAACTTAGGTGTGTCACTGTGATTTTTTTTTTTTTGTTACTCTTTTTCATTTTGTTAAATAAAAAAACTATTTCAGAGTTAACATTTCACATCCCATTTTTGATTCATTCATTCCTGATTCTGGCCCAAATATTCTGGATTTTGGAAGCTGAAAACTTAAAGAATACTGCTAGTGTTGATTAGAAGCAAAAACAGCTGTTCCAGCAAACATTTCCAGTCTGAGAAATGCTGAAGTACAGTGGCTAAATGTGAATCAAGAGGCAAGGTTTAAGAAGGGAAGTGGCTCTCGTGTGATCAAGTTGAGGAGTAGAAGAAGCTGAAACAGCTATCGCTTAAGCATTTCATTAAAACATTACAGCATGAAGTGTCACTTCTAACCTCAGTGTTTTGATGATTAAAATTTCGTATATATTTAAAAAGGAATGAGCTGGATTCTTGAGCCCTCTGCCTAAAAGGGTGCTGCTGCAAGGGAATCCAGGGTGGAAGTTTTAAATTTTTTTTTCTTTTTTGTTTTTCCTTCCTTGTTTTCTACAAAATACCTTTCCTCACGGGATGTTACTTAGATAACTATCTTTGCACATGATTTAAGCAGTGAAAAGTAGTGGAATGTTTTGTGTTTGAGCTGTAGATTCAACAAAAGTGTGGGAAGACACTTGGGCAAGATCAATTTGCCCTGCCAAACCTCTCCTACTTATGGCAGGTTATTTAAGGACTGAACTGTTTTCAGTCTCCTTCCCCTATCCCAGTATGATTCAGTGAACTCTTTGAATTAAAGTATTGAATTCTTAATTTCTCAAGACATTTTTTAAAAAATTAACCCTTACTGACCCAGCTGAACTTGTTTGATTCAGAGTTAGTCTCTGACGTTTGAGAAAGTGAGCAAACAAAACTTCTTGGCTTGTAGATAAATATGAAGGGAAGGAGGATCAGAAGTCAGCATGTGCAACATGCACAATGAAGAGGGAAGAATGAAGGTGTGGCAGGTATGCTGAATTTGCACAACATGCCACATGAATGCTGGACAGATTATTTAATGAATTGGTTTGCATGTCTGAAAGACTGCCAAATATGATTTTTTTTTTATAGCGATGGAAGCTTCTTTTCATTATTCCAACTGGCTTGAATTCAAACTTATAGCTGCAAGTGAAAGACATTGTCGTCCTGTGGGCAGTATATTGAATTATTCGGTCCCTCAGCAGGGGATGATATAACAGGATTCCTTTTCGTTTGTTACAGGAATGTTAAGTTTACCAACACAGTTTAAGAAATGTCTGATGTAAACCATCTTGTTACTAATATGTATTCATTATGATCTGCTATTTTTGAAGGTGTGACTACTGGGTGGGTTTTTTTCCTGTGTGGATCAACAGTAGAGTTTGAAAACAAACACTTTCAAATCATGAAGGAAATGGCTAAAATTTTTTTTTAGTAACTCATAGCAGAAGCAGCCTGTACCCATTCCACCTTTTTCCAGTAGTGTATGTAATAATTTTTGGAAACACCACTGTGTTACTAGGGTCCAGGATTTTTAATCATGCTTCTGCTGAAAATAATTATGGATGTTTCTTTTTTAGAAAGTTGTGTTTTGTTTCCAAAGACAATGGCAACAGTGTGATTTAACAAATAGAATTGTGAAATGGCAGCCCAGAACCTGTGGAAGCTACAGTGGGGTGAATGAATCTTGTATAGCTGAAATAATGGCCTGAAGAGAGCAGTTCTTGGTCATATTCAGCATGACACTTCCTTTCTCATGTAGAGTTCAAGTGAAATTAAGCACTAGAAGAAAGATTGGGCTGTGACCCTTAAGCTAAAAACCACTCCTGGAATGGAAAACTGCAGTTAAATAGAAAAGGTTTCTTGGGAACTTTACTGCTAGCGTTTAAACCTTGATTAAAGTTTCAAGAGGGACTTTCACCTGCTTTTTTGGATGTTCAGGAAAATGCAGAATGTACAGCTAATTCTCCAGAATTTTGACTCAAGACATGGAGATTCCTGAAAGGAAGCCTGTGTTCCAAATCTGAAGACATTGTCAAAAGATTTCAGGAAAATACTTCATTGTTATTTATGTGCTCCAGCTGCAGTATGGAGAGACTAATTCTGATGTCATTCCTAAGGTTGATCCACCATCTTATTTTATTGCTAGTACACATGAGTGTTGAGAATCACAGTTTTTCCAAAGTACTCCTTTTCTACATAACTGAAACATTTGCATAGAAAAAATCAGCTTCTATAAATGAAGTTTCTGAGAGGCAGACTGACTTGCTATGTAGTTGCTAAAAGTACAGTCTGAGGACACAGCTATTTAAGAAGAGACTTCTGAATGAAGTTGAACTGGAGTCTGTTGCATCCCAGGATAGTTCCTGACAGGATGTAAAGACAAATACCTCATCCTTGACTGCATTTCCATAAAAAGGGATAAGGTAGGAAGACTGTTTCTTTCCATTTTGGAACAACAAAAAAGCAAACTTACGAAGTGAACTATTATTATTCGGCTAGTTGTTGTGTGGAGAGCTGAAAGTAGATGTTGGGATTTCTTAATGCAGGCTTTTTTATGCTTTAGTGTGAAAGACATGAGTATACCCTCAAGCAATATAAAGTAAACTTTCTAGAAGTAGGTCTCAGATGGTAGCCGCTCTCTTCATTATAAATGTTAAATTGTTATATTTGGCACTTATTAAGGTGTCATAGTTACAGTAACTGTTTTGACTGAGATTCTGGAAATGCTTGTATAAAGACTGGCTTAAGTACACACACAGCCAGTCTCAGTATCCTGTAATAAATTCTTTTAATATATTATATAAGGTGTTTGTTTAACATCATTTGGCTCACAGCAGATCTCTATTGTCATCATAATTAATCCCCATTTGTTCATAAATAGGTGTTCACCTACTGTGTATATGCATAAAATGCCCATTGACTAACAAATGGGAATACAGTAGTCACTAAGAGAAACAAAATTACCATTTCATAAAATCAAGTTAAGCCTTTTGTTTGCTTCAGAATTCTCAAAATTTCTGTTCAGAATGCCAGTAGGGGATTAATGAAAGTAATAGGTTAGGTCTTTTTACACTCCATGCATATTAAATCGGTTGAAGCACTGACAAACCACTCCATGTCCATGGAAAAAATTATCAGCAAGTAATAGCCCTGAGGTAGCCTAACTAACAAAGAGCTGTTCTTCTTAAGAGAAGATTTTAAACTCTGATTTTATTGTAATTCTACTTTTCCGTACTGTCTAATGGAAATAAAAACAAGAGCACTGCCAGAGGGGTTTATTCGGTTAGTCCATGTTACTGTACAAGCACAAGATTTCTGTCTTAAGCTCTGCTACCCACTGTCTGAAGTTGGCTACGCTTGCCAAACCCCTACATCTGGGGGGTTTTGATGGCTACGTTTTTCTGTTTTGTTTTTAAAACCAAATGGAAGTAAACAGCTCTCATAAATACATATTTTTGTTTTATTAAATTATGTTTCAGTTACATTGAAGAGGGAGAGTAAGATGATGTTGAACAGAAATGCGTGTCATTAGACTTAACCTTGTAAGGTGCTTTGCCTTACATTTTGCCAAATTATTTGGAATATTGGTGTACCTACTTTATTTGTTGGAGGCAAATAATAACTTCATACATCACATGAATAGTGGTGGATATTACGTAGGGTAAGTAAAAGCAAATGATGTACCTTGTACTTAGTGAAAACAGTGGGAAACAATGAGTGTGTAATGAATGTCACACATTTTTCTAAATTGTTTTAGCAAACCCGTAGGTATCTAAGGAGAAGAAAGATGGCATTTAAGAGTCTTTCTTTTCTAAGCAATTAGTTCAAGTTCAGCAAAGATTGTAGTGACTCACATTTGTTTCCAAATGCAGTGATCAATGAAATGCTTATTTAGGCTATGTAAAATACCTTCTACTGCCACAACAAACATTGCTTTTAGACTTGAGGAAATGTCTGTAGAAACTGGGATTCTAAATGTGTAAAACTTCGCTTTGTCCAGTTGCTTTAAATAAAATTTCCATGTCTGTCAGTAGGCACTGTTAACAAGCACTGATATTTTTCAGAAAGATAAATGTTTCCTCTAGAAGTCACAGCACTTGAAATTTTAGGGGAAATCACTGTGTATAAAGGTGGTTTTTGCACTTGAGTAGTTCTACTAAGTTATGCTAAATGTATGCCATAAAAACTAAACTTTGCAGAAGTAAGTTCACTCATACTAATATAGTAGAATATAGCCTTCAGAATGAGGTTTTACTTTCCCTGAGGATTCCTGAGGAAATGATCTGCTTTTCTTTTCAGCACAACATGTATGCGGCACTCTTTCTTACTGATTTGGTTGCTTGCTGTACAGAAGTTGCACTGTTTTTCTCTACAAGAAAGTACCTGAGACATGTTTTGATGATGCTTTTGTGAAAAAGAAATTACATACATGATCTCTCTTTTTGTTTTTAGAGAGCTGTTGCCTATCTCTTTCCTTCTGGCTTATTTGACAAACAAGCCAGGCCCATGATGAAGGTAGGAATTTTTTGTTGCGTTTCTGAATAACTGTAGCAGGATATTTTAAGTAACTTTTTCCTTTTGCTGATATTTGTTTGTTTATTTATTTACAGCATCCTACTGAAATTTTTCCAGAGCAGAGGAGTAAGTGTTCATAGATTTTTTTCATTTATTTTTATTATTTCTAAGTATTAGAGTTTTTGCATGTGTAGAATTCCTTATTTTCACAGATTTACTTTTTTCCCCATGTTTCTAATAACCGCTAAGACATGAGCAGTAAAAGCTTGATCTGATATTCTAGTGTTTAGGATAAAAAAATACTACTGGATTCTGGAATACCAGTGGTCTTTTCAGACATCTTGTTAACTGACTATAGATAAATGTTTTTCATTGTTTAAAAATAAACAATAGGTAGGATGACTTGTGGAATCTGTTGAAGTCATGTGAAAACCTTTTGTTGAATTCAGTAGCTTTTTGTCAGAGCTGTCTATCTTGCCCATAAAATATTCATTAATACTATTTAAAACCAAAAGTTTTCCTGGTAACTTCATTGCTCTAAAAGCTTAGAAATTACAGCTTTGCAATTGCCAGTTGACAGAACAGAGAGAGTGGAAACTCTCCCAATCATGTCTCAGTTTTGACCTGAAAGTCCTAACTCTGTGCTTATGTCCATACTGTCTTTGGTCTTGCTCTTGAGACACCTTATGAAGTCCTGGTTGTCAGTGATATGCCAATATGTTGTCAGCGAGAACTCCACTGAAATTGCCAGGTTAATCTTACGTAGAATATTTAAAAGATATGTCAAAACCTGTTGTCCACTTATGACTCAGGTTTAGTATGAACTAGTAGCATGGGTGTGAAATTCTACATTCGCTGGGCTATTGAGTCCCACATGGACACTTCCGATCATCAGCAAAATCTTATTTTCCGTCTGTCCTTTTCCTGTTCCTGGAATTAATTGATACTTGATTGTGTGTCTTTTAGAAAGCTGCCTAAATTATCTGAAATCTTGGATTTCAGCTTTCAAATGGTATCATACATTATTTTGTAACTTCACAGTATTGTGAAGTAGAAAGTAGAAAGCGAAAGGGTAGGAGAGAGTTAATCATTATGCAATTTAAAAATCCAAGGGCTGTTTTCTTGCAAAACTAAGCTACTATTCTGTATGCTTTCAGGACTAAAGAAATCTTTGAAATGCTAGCTGTGTCCTGAGGAGTGTAAAAACTAATTAGTATAAACGTGTATCTTTATTTACATCTAAAAATAACACTTTCAATAAGTATCTCTTTTAAAGCAGCTTTGTCTTGTCTATGCATTATGTCTTTGATAACTTTGAAGTACAGAAATGTAAATTTATACTTCAGAATGTTCCCTGAACAGTAATTTCAACAAAATATGCTTTCACAGCTGCATACATGGAAATTCACACATTCCATTAGTAGTGTGTGTGGGTAAAAGCCCCCTGTATTCCTTCTGTTCTAGTAAGTTTTGCATCTTTACATTCAACTTCTGCGATATTATGTCTTAATGTTCCAATGCAATATATATCGTGCTTATCAGACAGGTTCTTTGAGTCTTGTCTTTCTCTATAGCTTATAGATAGTTTCGTTTGAACTTCACTGAATAATATGGCTGGGAGTTTCTCTACAGTTTAATTTGTAAAAAGCTCTCAGGTTTTAATTTTTGTCACTTTATTTGGAAAAGATCTTTGTCATGTTATATTTAAGTTTGATTTTTTTCCGAAGTTGAAATTTATTTGTCCTTAAGTAACATTTTTTAATGAATAAAATAAACTGGATGTGCTGAATTATATGGAACATATGTTTTCTTGCTGAACTAATTATAGCATAGGTCTTTGTATTTAAATATTCCAAACGTACCAACCTGAACAAGTCCTAAAATCACCGAAGTTCTGAATACAGCTGTTACCCACAAAAGACAATTGATACTTAGTTTAGTTTAGACATATTATATTAATAAAAAATTTGCTCTGGGTTTAATGCACTGTTTTCCAGAGCTGTTAATCTTTCATCTTTCACAATCATTATGTAAATTTCAGTGGTCTCAATTTGTACTTTACCTATTCTAAAATGGATACTTCTATCTGTAATACCAACTGTACAGTCTTTGAAAGTTTATTTAAGATGTACATGAGGGATTCCCTCATGTTAAATGATATTTAGAAATATTGTTAAATATTTGGTTATAATTGCAGATGGAGATTGGTTTTTAACACAGTAGTCTAAATCATTAGATTTTCAGACAGGTTGAACACCCGTAAAATGTCTTTGTTCTCTGATATTTAAAAAGGGAATCAGTATTATGAAAGAGGTTTATAACTGCAATTAAATACAAGGGATTTTTTTAGTGAGTGTATATTGCTTTCTTGTCTAATCTTGCTTTTCATTAGAAATCCAGTGGGGAGAAGATGGCCGACCATTTCACTTTCTCTTTTATACTGGCAAGCAGTCATATTATTCATTAATGCATGTAAGTATGTTATACTCTGTAATAAATAATGTTAGCTCCCAGTCAAGTACATGTTACTGTAGAGATGTGCATCAGGAGCTCCTGAGTTTACTCATGTTTTTGCAGTAGGCCATAATATCACCACTGAAGCTAAATGCACTGTATATTTTTATGTCACAATATCCATTATTGGGGGCATTTTTATGTCACATTTAAGAGAACAGACCACGTAATAGTTCTGGCTTTAATTTTTGGTTTATTTTACAATTTTGGCTATGCACTGGGTTTGACTGACTATTCATTTGACTGTTCATTGACTATTGAATGCTTTCTTATAGGCTGTATCTGGTTAGTAGTGGAGAATGCATATACAACAAAAATGGCTAGTTCTAGGAAAATTCATTGTAGAATAAAAAATAGTGGTTGTGTGGTTTTTTTTTTTCCTTCCCCTTGAAGGGCAAAGCTATAGGAAATGTTATTTGTGCTGACATTTAGTGTGAAGAAAATTTGCATTTAAACTGCTTAATTGATTTTTCTAAGACTGTTCCATTCATGCAAACTTAAGGCTTTTTCTGACTGGTATGGTTCCAGGAGTAAAGGATCTGCATCTCTTTATCTTTATGAAAAAAGCTGTATCTAACAGAACATCGCTAGACCCTGAGTCTTAACATGGATTATGAACAGACGTTTCATATCTATGACCATCAGTGGTGCAAGCATTATCTATGTCTTTAGAAGAGTTTATATAAAGATGTGCATTTTTCTTACATGTACTTAGAGAAGACAAAAGCATTAATAATGTATGCAGAAATATTTAATTGGACAATCATGTCAGATTTTGTTTCCTCATTAGATAGTCTTAAAAAGTTAGTTCTATGGTTAGTCTGTTGTCCAAAAAAAAATTTTATGTTATCACATTCGGTGCACAGCTTTACCGAGCGTAGTGTTTTTATTAGAATTATCTGATATTTATTTGCGTTCTACATACCCAAAGGACAAAATCCCCACTTGTCAGGTACATTTATTTCTTTGGGAGAATAAAAAACACCCCCCCCCCCCTTT
This sequence comes from Buteo buteo, assembly GCF_964188355.1. Taxonomy (NCBI): domain Eukaryota; kingdom Metazoa; phylum Chordata; class Aves; order Accipitriformes; family Accipitridae; genus Buteo; species Buteo buteo. Next base: position 5,203,001 of record NC_134195.1, on the reverse strand, counting down.
TTTTTTTTTTTGTTGTTGACCTTGGGCAAATGAGCTTCTTGCCCTGGCAGAAATGAAATGAATGATAAATGTAGAGTGTGTCTTTGCTGAGTAATGGAGCTGCAGCATAGGCTTTCCACAGAGGTTTTCTCCTGCACAGCCTGAGGCAGCCCGAGGACCCCTGCTGTTCATTTAAATAGGTATGTCAAATCTGCCTCGAAACGCCGCTGGTTTGATCTGTGGTAATATTTGTGAAGGTTCCATATGGACTTGAGCCCCCTGCAGTGCTAAGAAATAATGTACAACGCTTCATGGTGCAGACGCAAATTTTCTCTGAAAAGGGATGCAATGCTGCGTTTTAGCTGTCGGAGAGGATGATGGAGCTGACGCGCTAGGCCTGTCAACTTGTTACACGGATGGGTTGCACGCAGCGAGGCTGTGGAAAATCTGTGCCTTTTAACTTTTCTACTTAATCACGGTTGTAGCATTGCCTTTAGACTGTATGCTACATTAATTCTCTTCCTGCCTTCTGCCTTTCATCCCAAGTTTCACGGAAAAAAGTAAAGCATGCAGGTCTTGTAGAGGAGCCTTATCAAACAGCTGTCATCTGACAAGCCATTTGCATTTGTTTTGGCTGAAACAGAGCAACCCAAGGGCAAGATGTTTTGTTGCATTCCATCATAATGAAGAAATTACAAATTTTACAAGGAGCATAAGTTTATTTTTAGCTCTTCCTAGCAGTTAGAAACAGTATGCAAGCTTGCCTTGGAAATCTCTAAAAGAATAGCATGCATCTTGTTTCTAAGTGTGGCAACCACCTTAAAACAAATCGGTTTGACAAATGCATTTTTCATTAGTATAGGATACTTGAGTGTTCTTTGACCGTTTCTGAATATTTTCATTAAGTAGGCTTCTATAAACCTAAATCCGTTAAGTGAGGTTTAACGGGAGATTTTTTTTGTCAGCCAAATGAAAGCTGAAATCTGCATGAAATTCCCAACATTGTTTTAACCTCTTATTAGACTAATGTGTATTTAAGAAAATGTATTTTTAAGTCTCAAAGCTAATTAATTTGGCTAGGGGAAAAAAAAAAGGGTTGTATGTTAATACTGTCTAAGTAATCAATCCCATTTGAGGATGTCCTTTAAATTGCTACATTAAGTCTAATAAATCGGATAAACATAGTATTTAGCTTAAACTTGTATGCCATTAATTACTCCATAGACTCACGTGGAACTTGAATTTTATTAATTGCTAGTAATATAACTGCTCGCAGCATTATTTGTTTAGTTAATGCTAATAAATAATATTGTCCACTTACTAAAAATAAACTGTATATTTGCATGTATTATAACTGCCAATATATATGTTGTTATGACTTGAATATTAAATGAACTTTCATAAAGGATATTTGCTTTATACTCCATTGTTGTCTTTGTTCTGCCTGTTGAATAAAGTTTAGCTGTAGGGAAAGGGACAATTTATTTTTCTTCTGATACATGAAGGAATGTTTCTTGCATGAAACACCATTTCACAAACAGTTGATATTATATTTGATCATCATTTAACTTAAAAGTTTTTCAGAGTAATAGCATATTTTTGTAATGTGCAGAACAAGACAGAATGGTCTCTTCATACCATTCTGTCATGCTTCTTGTACTTTTTTAGAATTATCAGAGGTTGTAGATCAGAGGTAAATGCTCTAACAATAGAACAGTGTAACTTTTAAAAAAATAACCTAAAAACCCCCAAAGTATATGCTGAAGTCAAAACCACATAAGCAAAGAAAAACGCAAACTGTGATGTAAAATGTGGGCTCTGCAGCACATTTTAACCAAAACATTAAAATTAAATTTTTTTTCCCTGTAAAAATCTCCCCTTCTCGGGTTCCATTTGCTAATTTCTTCCCTAAATTTTTTTTATGCAGGGTAAGAAAAATATAAATTTTTTTTATTTTAGAAGAGCGCATCCTTGTAGAGATGTGAAATTTGATCTCTCTACTAGAAATGGAAGTGTCTCAGTACATTGCCAATCTTGTAAAATCAGCTGTTTTGATTGTGTAATAGCTGAGTTTACAAGACACACAGATGTGTACATTCATGAATTGGACTATTGAATCCTGAAGTGATTAGTAAAACCTTCACCTGCCAGCTTTGAAAAAGCAAGTGTGTCTTCAGAAGCTTGCTTTAGCCGTTGGGGAGTGAAGATTTGTTGGATAAATTATTGGGCATTACATGTGATTCCTGATTTTGCAAAGGCTCACTTTACTTCATATGTGAGTGGTTCTTTTACTCTGTTGACTTCATCTCTCTGCAGAGAGATGATTAAATACATGCATTAATTTTTTTTTAGTACTTCAGACCAAAATTTTGTTTCTGAAGAGATGCAAGTCCACTTTCATTGCCAGAAATACGCAGGAAATTATATTTAGTGTTTCTCTTACACTTGGAAGTATTTTAAAATACCACTTTTTAATGTCGTTTGACTTCATCTCCTGTGTAAAGGGTTCTTTGTATGAATGGACATGATTACTGTAATTTAACCAGAACAGTGTAAAGAGATCATTTGAGTTCTTAGAAGTGCACATTCTTAGAACTTAAACAGGCTGTGGAGTGTTGGTGTTCTTTGGGAATACCTAGGGAGAGTCTTTGGGAAAATCTTACTGTTCCAGCTGTTGTAAAGCTTTCTTTGTCATTGTAACAATGAATTTCTGAGGCTAAAAACTAGTGGGTAGCAACCCATATCTTATTTTTTATATCTTTTTTTAATCTTTATTATATATCTTTTTTTATATCTTTATTTGCCTGTGTTTATCAGTAGTTTCTGAATATGATGGCAAAATCCTTAAGTCTTCCTTTAACTTGTGTCATGTTACCTGAAAATACTTCAGTTGCTGTTTAGAAGCAATTCTGACCATAGTCAGTCTGTCCTAAGGTGACAACTGTGATTCCCTCCCCCTGCCCTTTTTTGAAGAACTGTGATATAGTTCTGGTTTTGTTGAGCTCCTGGTTCATGTATATTTTTTTGCTGACCATTCCAATACCTAAGAGTATATGCCAGAGCGTAGTGAGGATGATGGGTATTCCTGAGGAGGCAGACTGGAGACTGCTTTTGCCAGGTGGGAAGGTGACACTGTGCCTTACGAAGGCAGGAGGTAAGCTGAGAGGCTAGCAGTAAAGTGAAAAGCCTCCTTACACATTTATAAGACCGAGTAACCCAGTACCTCCTCTCATCACCTAACACCAAAATATCTTCTTTGTGCCTGGTTTGACTTTTTCCAAACGTAGAAACTCGTGGAGCTCCCAGGAATCTCTAAGCCTGTACCAAGTGAGCTCTCCCCAGATGGCCGAGGGGCAGCCCCAGTCCTGCTTCCCCTTCTCTTCCCTCCCTCTACAGCCCAGAGCAGAAGTTTCCATACCGATTCTTTCTCATGTCTAACTACAGATGCCTAAAAATTGCTCGGTGTCAGGCACATCTCATGCCCTCTAACACAAATCATGGCTGTACTTTTAATGTATAGTCAATAATTTTTGCAGCCTAATAGTCAGCTCTGAATGGAGCCCTTAAGTTTATTAGTGATGCAATGTGAATCTTGCCCAAAGTAGTGCTACGATATCTTTTTATCTTAGAGATCTACAGATATATTTGTGAGGTTCGGAAATATTTGAAAATATGATTTGTTGTGCTCTTTTATATGATGCTTCCTGTGTTTGAAAATAAATAGACTTTTTCTGAGTTGAAAAATTTTCCTAGTTCCTATCTGATCTCTATCAAAAATGAAGGATTTCTGAAAGGCATACTAGTATAATGTATGAGTTCTTACGCTGTCTCAGAAAAGCGGACAATTTTGTACTTCAGGATTTTACACTGTGGAGTTACTCCAAAAATACTTCAGTTCCACTGTGCTGTTAAAAATGTCACCAATGACCTGCATCAGAGACTTCAGTGAATTGTCCCTATTTAAATGCTTTGAGCGCAGCTCAGATAACAGTCTGTTCTTAGTTCATACATTTTAAGTACAAATATTTTTAGTATATGTGTGGGTGTGTTTATATTAGTGTATAAATCAGTTTGAACAGTAGGTGTTTATACTAAGCAAGGGGGTTTTGTTTTGTTTTTTTTTAATGTGAACTGTTGCTGAAATTTCATTGCATCCTGTTGCAAATTCCAGTATTACGTTAAGAACTAGTATTTCATTGGTTAATTTCTGACAATACAGAGCTGTCTCACATTGCTTCTTTCACTGTTTTTTGTAAGTAATACAAAGAAAAAAAACCCCAACCATTGTCCCTGGTCCCCACTAATTCTTACACTGTAGTTTTTCTCTAGTATTTGCTAAAACTCATTATATTAATAAGGTATATTAAAGTGATGATAAGCTTGCTATTTTCACTTGTTAATGGAAGTAAATTATTTGGCATATGAGTACTTTGTTGTAATACAATAGTCCTGTTTTGTTTCAATATCATTTATAATTATTCTACAAATACTCCTATTTAATTTGTGATTTGAATCACTGTTGTAATTTAGAATATTAGATGTTATATTTTAGAACCAGATAGTCTCCAAAAGTTCATGAACTGAAAAAAAAACCCAAACCCCAAACCCAAAAATGCTTTATTAAAAGTGTGTTTCTTCTGTAATATTTTCAGTGTGACTTTTTGGAATATTTTTTTCCTTTTGTCTTTCTGAAGTGTTAAATCTCTGTCACAGCATTGTTTGAAAATAATAGCATAGCTAAGAATTTTGAGAAAACTGTTTAAAAAAACACTGAAAATTCAGAGTAAATATATCTAATGTTTGAAAGAACAGAAATTCTGATTATGGTAAATGTACAACTTTATGTGTGTCCCTATAGACGTGCCTGGGTAAGAGGGAGTTCTGACTGATACAGGCCACCAATAAAGCTGACACTCTAAACGTACAAAAATCTAACTGAATGAAATTATTTGCAATCTTAAGCCTTGTCAGTATTTTGAGGAAGTCAAACTAAAATGTGGCTGCACTGATGAAATTATTGTGAAGTATGTTTTGGAGTTACATCTGTTCTACAAATGCAGTTACTTTTCTGTATACAGTTGAGAATTGATTTTTTTACAAGTACATGTAAGAAGGCAACAAACACTGTTGAATAAAAATAGCAGAATTCAAAATTAATTACTTTCAACTGCATATGAAAATACTGCATATACTGTCCTAAATGTTTGTTGGTTCAGATTTAACTTGCTATATTTTTTTTTAATTGTCAGAGCTCTGCTTGTTTTCTGACCTCTGTGTTTTAAGTGTTTAGAGAGTAAAACAACATAAGCATGTGTTTTAAATAACAAAATTTAAATATTAAATGGAAAAATGCATTTAAATACTTTTTCCATATACATTTTAGGAAACATATGAAAAACTGCTGAATGTTCAGAAATATCAAGACCAACTGGCAGCTCAAGACCTTCTTCCTCAGAAGGAAAAAAAGTAAGCTTCCAGTTAGAGTGAATATTGATACTAGTTTTCTTAAAATGCTTCAATATGTTGTCTTGGCACTTCTTGTAGTTCTCCACCCTACCTGCCTTTTATTCCACAAACACATTTCCCGACTTTTTCCCCACTCCTTGTCTAATATTTGTATGGTGATTTCAGGCTGAAAGGTCTTACCTGTAGTATGTACGTTGTAGAGTGCTGACTTCTGACTGCTAAAATAGGGAAACCTCACCTATTTCCCTTCCTCTTTAATCTCTCCCTGCAAGATCTTTTTAATATTCTCTCCTATATAAAAGTTCTGAAGTGTGATTTGAAAATAAGTAGAGAATATCCAGGATTCTGTGTTTCTGTATATGAAGTTTTCTAATTATTTCTTTATTAAAGGTTTTTGAAAAAGGAGGTAAATTCTTTATAAGAGCATAAGGCCTTTTAAAATTCCAAATAAGTTGCTTATCTGTTGGAAAAATCCTAAGGCCTGAAGCTGAGCTCTTTTAATAGTCTTTCATTAATTTTAGTTCTTGAATATTTTTTACTTACTAATATTTAACTTAAAGAGTATCAGAATACTTATTTCACTCGTTTTCTTCTAATGGCTTTGAACAGCTAAATCATCAAAAACTATAGTAATTTTAGAAAAGTTTATTTGGTTGGATTTGTTTAAATATCACCATTATTAGTAATTGAATTTAGTTTCTCTTTTTCTTCTTTAACGTCTCACAGCAAGCTCTTCAGCTAGTTAGCCACTGGACAGGAAAGATACATGTCAACCAGAAGCAGCTATGGGAGATGCTACAGTTGTTAGTTTCTTAGTGCATACAGTCAGCATTTTCTTTGAAATGGCTATTTGCTTCAAGAACTGTTTGTTTCTCTTAGGCTGTATTCTTGATTTGCTATTTTGAGATTTTTTTGCAAGGATTTTATGATCTATTAGAATATTAAATTAAGCAAGTCTTTAAAAGAAATGGATACAGCTAGGAAGTTTTGATTTTGACATTTACTCCTTTTCTGTATAGTTACTTTTTCACTGTCCAAGTTGTTTTTATCTCTGTTCTTGCTGTGTATTTTCTAGCCAGATTTATGTGCTGTTCCAGTTGCACATCATGTTGGTTTGTCATTTCTTAATTTCAGCCATTTGTTGTTTGTTAGGAAGAGAAAGGATTAATTTGCTGAGATTATTTCAATTTCTTAAATAACAGAAGTTCATGTTTCTTCATGATATAAATAGTGTCCTATGACCCACAGAATGTTTTATCTTAGATTCATGTTAACTTCTGAGCAGACAAGGGAAAAAATGCATTTAGTTTCTTGGTGTATGCTGCTGAAAAATAACCTGACTCCTTACAGAGCTCAGCCAGTGGATTTACTGATGTGAAAAATGACCTAAAGCTAGTCAGAGTTGAAAGGTTTTTTCTATGTTAGGTTTGTAAAAGCTCAGAGAATTTGAAGGATTTCTGAGACTTATTTTCCACACTGGATATGGTACTTCCTCTGAGATTAGCCTGGATAATTTACCTCCGAAGTGTAGGTAAAGGGTAAGTGGGAAGAGCTGTTTTGGTTGGTTTTGGGGGGCTGTTCCTCCCCCCCCCCCCCAAAAAAAATAATCTATTGTGGATGTATGCTGTAATATTAACTGTAGAGTTAGGACCTGATCTTAAACTACTTTAAGTTTATAGCTTTTCACATGTAAAAAATGTCATTGACTTCACTGGCAGTAGCAATATGTAAATGCAATTATATACTTGAGTCTGTCAGGATTGGAAACTTATTTTAAAATTATTGTGAAAACCAGCATTGTTTCTAAATAAATGTTTCTTATGTCCTGACTCAGAAAAGCATTAAAATACATACTTAAGAAGAAGTATTACTTAAAATCACCTACAGAAGGAGTGCTTTTCTAAATCACAGCTTCCTTAATGCTGCTGAAAACATTCATTAATATTGTTTCTAAAAAACCCGAAGAGGTAAGAAGCTAGTTACAGCTTTGCCTTAAATTTACCTGGTAATGTTGGCATGTATGTTTATGGTGGCATTCTGTTTAGTTGGTCACATCATGCATATTTCACAAAGCTTTATTTCAAACATTGGGGTTTTTTTGTGTTAGCATTTCTGTATGAGGCTGTTTTCTTAGAAATTTCTGCTTTTGCTATCACCACTGCAGTTTCTGTGCTGAGCAGGTAAAGATTACACAGTAGATAGAATACAGTGTGTCATTGCTGCATTAGTACTTTGACTATGCTTACTGCTAGTGGAGTTTTTTGCATTGATCAGAAAAGTAAAGACCAGAGATAAAATTCTGTTACTTTAGAATTTGATTTTAACATTCGATTTTTTTTTTTCCTTTTGCTGCTTGTAAACCAAATTTTCCCTAGCAGCAGGTTTTTAAAACTAAGTCCTAAGTTGTGGGGAAGATCACTTACTATTACAATATTACTCTAGCTCAATCTCGGACTTCAATAATGTGAATAATGTATAACTGATACTCATAATTTTCATGTGGTTAACTCAATACATGAAGTTACCATCCCTTTCAAAAGACAGATCTTTTAAAATCAATGTAGGCATTCTCATGTTTACTATAGGAATGTGATTTGTATTCATTTGTAATGGAAAATGTATTTCTGAACGAAGACTGACTGTATGTGTGGTCCTTTGTGATGTAACTCTAATTGCATGGTTAATTAAAGGGAGAATATATGTGATATTTTAAACAGAAACCTGGCTGGCAGCAGATGGCTGACTAAGATTGAATTGGAAGAAATGTTGTTAGAAAAACTGTCAGATGATGATGTAAGTAATTAATCTCTCTAATCTTAAGGAGGGTTGTATCTTAAAAGTACGGATTCTGGGTATATTTTTGGATACTGAAAAGGTACTATGTAGAAGCAGGTGCTCTTCAAAAGAATTTTCTTCCTTCTCATGAAGTCTGTATATGCTCACAGCACTGTCACATTCATGTTTTGAAAAGTGACCTGTGTCGCTTTTTTTATCTAGCACAGTACATAACTATTAAGGGTTTTCCATTCTTACCAACATAGTTTAGTTTTTCTCCTGGTAACGTTTTGAGGCCTAGAGCCCTTGTTCCTTGTTGTCTAATTATGTAGTCAGGAATGGAGTATAGTAACTCTTTATAATAGAAATAAACAGTCATTTATTCTAGTTACAGGTGAAAACCAGACAGGGCTAGAACCTCTGTTGCTTGTTGTAGAGAAGGGGTAAATGTTCAACATGTGAAACACGATGGATTTGTGTAATGGTAAGCCTGCACAGGGTTTCTGATTATTTAATTTTAAGAAGGACATGATAATGATAGAAAAATCACAGAGAAGGCTGATCAGAAATGAGGACTCCTTTTTCTTAGTGATTGGTTACAGAATCAATTATCAGAAACAAGATACAAAGCTACATAGATCTGTGGTCTGATACAGATATCTCTCGTTATATTCTCCTTGATATCAAAATATGGTGGGAGAGAGGAGGGTTTTGCAGTTTGCCCAGTATCTGAAAACTGTATCCCTGTCTAGATTTGGAGTCCTTCTTTACATGTATTTCTGGGAATAAGACTTCTCATTCTGATGGCTGTATGCTTTTTTCTCACTCGGAGCTTTTTTTTTCTACAGTCCCCTAAATAACATTAGATTTTGTAACAGCAGGTTCAGTCTATGTGGCCAGCTTCACTTTTCTTTTGGAAGTTTAAGCTTGAATATGATAGTACCAGAGAATATAACACTGTCTGAGCATCCCAAGTATTTTCTCACCTAGAAACCATGTTCTTCAATCTCTTTTGTCCTGTGGACAACATCATTGCAAAAATAGCACAGCAGCAGCAAACATGCCCTTTGCTCACTTGTCATCCAGAACAGTAACATGGGATGGCTTCCTTGTCTATGGGTGATGTGAAAAGGTCTCGAGCAGATTGTGGTCCGTAAGCATAAGTTGGAAATTGCTGTTGTGAATTCTCTATCCTGGTATACCCAGGAGTCTTCCTCTATCTTGCTTGCAATAGAAGCAGTTACCACTGAGCAGGACCTCAGTGTTTTCAGTAGCTCCTGTGTTTGGAGTGGCTGTTTTTCCTCTCAGGATGCCAGGAACTGGTCTAGTTGTACAACCAAACAGTTTGATGTTCTTCACTGCTTGGTTTTTGTACACTCTACGTGTGTAAAAGTAGACTACAGTAAACTAAAAAAAAAAACAAAAACAAAAAAACACCACAACAAAAAAACCCCAACAAACCAAACCAAAAAAAAAAACCAAACCCCTCCCAAAACCCAAACCTTTTTACATACTGGCCTCTCACATGTAAAACCACAAAGCCTCAGCCTATAGGAACAAACATTGTTTAAATGTATTTGAGATGTCTCGGTATGAGCTACCTGTCTTAACTGCTCAAATTCTTAAATTTTGCCATTGCAACAAAATTTTATGTGGTGTTTGCATTATTAAACAAAATGAGAGCTACTGATATTTTTTTCCTTTGCACTCTGCAAGTGAAAACTGTTGGAAGCTTTCTTCATCTATAGCCTCTATAATTTTAAAATTTTTGTATTGTTATATTTCTGCTCTTCAAAGGCTTAACCACATGTCTGTGTCGTATCGTTAGACAGAAGTGGCTTTCTAAGTGTTGTCAGAATTCCAGGGGCTATTGCTAGGTTACAAGAAAAGTATTGATTTTATGCTGAAGACTCTGCTAACAGGGGGAAGAAAAAACATTTTTAATAACAGCTTGTAAGTAAAGAAAACTTCAAAAATAAGGTTATGATATCTGTGTGAAAACTCCATTTTAGATGATAGCATACCTTTACATCTAGTGACCAGCTGTCTAGTGCTCCTGCCAGTAATACTTCATAACAGGACATCCCAGCTTTTAGCACAAATGGGTTAACGCAGAGGTGTTTTACTCTTTAATCACATGTTGAAGAACTTTGGAGGGGGGTGTAACGGGGAAGGAGAACCACACAGTAGCAAAGGATAATTTATTTCAAGAGGTTGCCCTTTAAGTCAAGTATCTCTTGAATTTTTAAATAGCTTGATTGTTCGGTTTTAAAGGAAATCATAAACATTAAAGTAACTCAGCTTGAACAGCCAAAGATAGGTAGATAGGTATTTCCTGTATATATTATGAAACATAATCATTTAAGAGGTTCAGTTTAGTGAAATAAAATTATTTCCAAGTCAATGAACATGCTGACTTAACTGAAAATGAGGTGAAAACCTTTTTTCCTCTTGCCATTTTAATAAAACAATAATAAAAGAATGAAGACCCCCCTCAATGTTTTCTTTTAAAAAGTGAGATGAACTTCATTCTAATACAATAATCTTGTATTACAAAGGACTTGGTTATGCTTTGAATTAAAGTTTCATTGTTGCCTGAAGAAAGGACTAGGTATCTTTAGTCACACAGAAAATGATGCATCTGCATGCTGTTCTTAAATCAGCATGTAGGTGCAAAAGTGTCATCTTGTCAGAAATCATCGATAAAAGTGAAGTAGGAAAGATCAATTATATAAAAATAGAAAGTTTTAGCAAATGCAATTACACTTGCATCCTTTAATGAAGTCTTGTTGTCTACAGTATTCAAGATTTATTCAACTCTTAGAAAAATTGATGGCGTTGCCATGTGTTGACATGGAGGAGAAGCATATACAAAAGTTTTCCAAAGAAGTTCCTGTGCAGTTAAAAAAGGTAGTTATTGAGCCCTTGAAGTATGATGAGCAAGGAGTGGCCTTCAGCACTGGTGAAGGTAATAATTTCAAGTTGGTTGGTACTGATGCAGAATTTTTTCCTCTTCATACGACTTTCTTTATAGTATGTACAGCACTGCTGCATGTGTCACTACTTAATTTTACATTTTTATGTGTATATTGCATGTATAATTGTTAATTATGTTATGGCATACTAAGTTATGACATGGCCTAGTAACAAAGTGCAAGTTTTTGGCAAAGAGTCTATCAACTGTTAGTTTTTTATCTGTATTTCTGTACAGTAGTACCTCTGTAGAGAGGACCCTGTTGTGCTACATATTGTAGGATACAAAAGGACTTTCACTGCTGGCAAGAGCTGATTGTTGAACATAAAGGGCGAGGGACTGGGGGAGCACAAACACAGAGAATTGCATGGATGTAACATTGTCGTTGCTTAGTATAGAAGTGGCCTGCTTACACCACTGAGTAACCTTTATCATTACTTTTGTGGGCTGTCCAGCAAAGGAGAATTTTAAGATGCAAAGACTAAATTGCAAGGCATTTGGATATTTACAAACAGCCTAGGAAAATGCAAAGAGGGAATTCCTAAATTTTTTTTTAACAAGTGGATGAACCGCAGCTGGCATTATGGGACAGAGATGGGAATCGATCATTGCTACCGAGACAGAGGGGATGTTAAAGAAGAGCCATGAAGGTCTCTATCTTCTAAATACAGACTGCTTACATTTTCAGTGGAGGGACACATAGTGGAAGAATGGTATATGATATGAGTGATTGCCTAGAAAAAGTAATGTAGCAACATGTATAGGAAAGTCTGGTGACTTTCTGGACAAAGCATATGCACTCGCACACACTTTATATCAATGCTGTACATTTAAGAGGAATCTTAGTCAGAGATGACATGTATTCTTCAGCAACAGGCAGCAGATGATAATAAGAATGAAGGTCGCAGAGAATTTGAGGGGTAAAATGGCTAGAGAGTTCTGTTTTAGATGGGCTGGCTTCAAGATGATGTGACAACAAGGAGATGGGAGAGCTCCAAACTGGGATTTAATTCACACTGGTTTTCAATAGTGTCTTCAGAACAGTAGTTACTGAAGTTTGATAAACATGCAACCCATGTTATTTAATAAAAGCCATCAGATTTTTAAGTTCAAGAACAGTCTTGTTTGTGTGTCCCATCACCCCCCTAAATTAAGAAAAATGTCTGATTTGTTTCATAATTCCTTTATCAGAATGATTGCTTCCTTTGTGCTATAGAAGATTGGTCTGAGGCTTTAGCACAGAGTGTTTGTCATGGTTTAACTTGAAGTTAATGCACAGAAAGAGAACTGACTGTAAGTAGTAATTTCTGAGGAAACCATGCTAAATGATGCATAGGCATTGCTTATACCAGTATAGTTAAAGCATTAACCTTTTCCATGTGAATATTCTTAAACTTCTGTACCTTTGTACGATTTTTATAAAGTATTTTAATATTACTAGAAATTTTGCTTATGGTAAATGTTCAACAAACTGTTTTTTTATATACTGTGACATCGCTGGGTCAAGAAAGTGTCCTGATCTACTGAAGTTATGGGAGGTAGAGTGTTACCTCTCCCTCCTCCCAACACCCCCCCACCTTAATAGACATTGATTAAAATATATTGAAAGCTAGTTGTTCATTGTTTGTATTTATTTCCTTCTCCTAATTTTTTTCTGGAGGCTGAGGTAACAAAAAAAACCAGCTGGTGCTGTATGAAAGTGTTGAGATTTGCTTAACTTCTTGGGCACTTGAAGTTCTGTAGAATATTGAAGCCTCATAACAGATTGGTTTTAATTCCTTTAAGGTACAAGAAAAACTGCAAAAGCTACTGTAGTAGTTTATGACAATGGGACTGGAAAAATTACAGTGAATGGAATAGGCATTTTACATTACTTCCCAGTGCTGCAGGACAGGTGAGAGCACTATGAAATGCTATATTCTTACTGTACTTAAACTATTCCAGCAAAAGTCATGACATGCAATTATATTTTGGTTCTGTGTCCACAGAGTTGATGCTATGGTATTGCTTCTGTATAACTGTCTTATGAAAATTGGTCTTGCTTTTCCTCTTAGTTTTCAGGAGTCAGTAGTATAAGAACTGATAGGTAAGCCTTGCTCTGTGTTTCTTGTCTCCCTTTCTGAAGGGATGCAAAAACTAAGAGCACAGACTATTTAGTTTGAATTTTGGTCTCCTTGGAAAGGGCTTGCAGTTTATTTTAAAAATAAACAGTGTCTTTGAGTGTGTCCTGAGAGATTTGCAAATTGTATGCATGTGTAATTACTCTGGCATACAGTAACATAGTGGAAGCAAAGGTGAGACGCTTCATGTAAAGCTTTGGATTTTGGGGGATGTGGACAGTCTGATATAGAGAAGACTTCTCATAAGGCTGACATAAGGTTTCTATCCCTTACGTGATTTTTATTTTATATTGTGATTTCTTCTGAGCTCAAGAATAGAGTTGATGGATCTTGGCATCTATAGATAATTAGTGAAACAAAAGTAATTGTAAAACCGAACTTAAAATACTTACCACTGGCAGTTTGAATATGCTCCTAGCTGCTAATTTCCCATTGATTTAGTTGTTACCAGTAGGAAATCAGCAATGAATGCCTTTCTGGATCTCTGCCTGAAGTTAACTATGTTTTTGTATATACTATGATAAGAAATGTACATAGCATGTAACTTTATATACATGTATCTAATTTTTATTATTATGATTATTTTTTTATTTTTAGAGAACAGTTGTTGTTCCCCTTCCAGTTTCTTGACAGAGTTGGAAAACATGATATGGTTTGCACAGTCTCTGGTGGAGGAAGAGCCGCACAGGCTGGAGCAATACGTTTAGCCTCTGCAAAAGCCTTAAGGAGTTTCGTGACAGAAAAGGAGGTGGAATTCATGAGGCAAGGTAGGAATTGAAATTATTTCAATGTTTCTTGATGTGTTTCTGGTAATTAATGGAATTAATACAAGGATCATTTAAGGATCAGATAGCGCAAATTTGAGTAAATAATCCCAGTGAAACCTTGTATATTGTATGAAAGGGATCTGCATTTATTTGTAAACTGTTTTCACTTGTTTCCTAGCATCCTTTTTGTACATTTTGGATGACTTCTTGAGCATTTTTCCATCTGTTCATGACCTCTCTTAGGTCTATTAATCAGCTTATATTGCTTCAAGATAGAATCACAAAACATGAATGTGTATTCATCAACAAATAAATCTGGATCAGGCATTATTGAGCTGTAAGATACTGATTGTATTTCGTTTTACTTGGTTAGTTGCAGCTTGTTCATGTTTAAAAAAGTTTTATTCTCGAACGTAAACACTAGAGGTTTAGCTTTCAAGGGATGGTAATGACGATAAACATTACTATGTGCAACTAGCCAGACTGAAGGAGCTTCTTCCCTCTCTTGCTTTATTTAGAGTTTACAAGTTACCTAGGATAAGATAGAACTCATTTGGATAACTGCAATATTTGATGCTTCTCAGTGATTAGATGCCATATTGTTTCAGCAAATACAGAATTATGAACAGTGAGCTTTTAACTATGCTCTTTCTGGACTAGTAGGGAGAACACCTGTGTGTATTACTGGCAGAACAGCTATGATTTTTATTTTTTTTTCACTCTATTACCATCCACGGAAGTAAAGCTATCTTCATGCTATTATCTTTGTAACAAGTTTCTTTGATTATAGCTTTCAGTACTGACAAGTATGACTTGCTAGGAATACCCCTGTAAACTGACATTGTAACGAGTTTGGTATCTGTAATGAGATCAGCATAATTCTGAACATGTTTTGGACATTGCCAAATATACTTTGGAAACACTAAGCGTACTTTAAAGCAGTGGTCTCCAAAGTGGGGTGTTGTGCAAGATGATCCATTGGGGTGCAGGAAGAAAATCTTAGAATTTCAGTAGTGTATATAATTTATAAATGAATAAATACACATATATTGGGGGTGCATGCTCAAAAATATTTTACTGATAGGAGTGCATGATCAAAAAAGTTTTGGAGACCACTGTTCTAAAGGCTTAAGCAATATAGATATAAAACAATGTGGGATTATTTTAATGGTTTGAAAAGGTAAATGTGAAGAAGGTTCAGTTATTAAAGAAAAGTTAAAATGTTAGAGGATCTGATGAAATTCCTTTCAGTATGTTTTATACTGAACCCTTACCCTTCTAGATGTTACAATTCATATGCGAAGTTTTTGGCTGCCTTAAATCCCCCCCCCCACCATGTAGTATATCTGTAATATTAACTAATAACAGCAAACAAATGGGTGCTTTTCTGTGTTTTGTAGCTGGACTATTAACAGTCGACCCACGTGTGAAGGAACGTAAAAAGCCTGGTCAAGAGGGAGCCAGACGGAAATTCACCTGGAAAAAGCGCTAAGTCTGAGTATTTAAAGAACAACAGAATGCTACCAGAATTTCAAGCCATGCTGATTTATGATTTAAAACTGTTATATAAATATATTTAGTAATAAAGACTTTTTCCATTATAACTACTATGTTTTCTCTGTTTAAAGAAAGTTGTTTGTTGCTTTTTAAATTTATTTAAAATTGCGGTGTGATTTGCCAAAATGTTAAATCTAAAATAGTAACTTGAGTGCCAGTTTTGCATCTTGGTTCCACTGAAGTCAGTAACGATTTATGAAACTGTTGGTGGATTATAACTTCCAAAAATCGGTCTATTTGTTTAGTGACTTAACTATCTAAATTCTGGAATTAGGCAGCTCCTAACCAGGTATTTGGACAACTTTGACATGCCTCCCTTTCTGCCTCACAGGTATCTGATGATAAGCGACAACTTCCCACCTAAGCTATGGTGGAGTTAAACTAGTGAGAATGTTACTGACAGTTGAGGGGATGTTGAGAGAGGAACAGTCACAGAGGATAACCTTTGCCTGTGGAATCAGTTGTCTCCAGGATGCCTCCCTAGGTTAAGGAGGGAGTGATTCAGAGCAAGTACCTAAATTTAGATGCTCTGAATCACCCTCTGGAGGAGTCAGTTTTTCTCCTCTTCCCCCAAATGCAGAAAGAGCTGGAGGGATTAGGCTGAAGTTAATCTTTTTAGAATACTCTTCTCTACCCCTTAAATCTCAAGGGGCCTGCTCAAGGAGGTGTGTTCCGAATATGGCTGATGCACAAAGATAGCATTGGACTCTTTGCCAAATACAGTCATAACTTTTCTTTTTTAAAATCAGAAGCAGGAGGTGATGACAGTGCTGCCCACCTCCTGTCTATAATTATAGCCTTCCGAAATAGATTAGTGGTTACAGCACTCACCCAAAAGTGCAAGGTTTTGGTTTATTGCCAACTTCCTTCCTGGGACAGAGGTCAAATCCATAGAGCTTCCAAGGTAGAGCATATCCTTCATCTTTCCTGTAGGAACTGGGCTACAGCAAAAAAGAGTATAAGGTTCATCTCACCAGGAGAAAACAGAAAAAAAAAAATTTCAACTCAGTAGCTTTAACAACAGGGCACCTTCCAACTTTCTTTTAATTTAGAAGACTTCAGTACTTGGATCTATCTCCCCAGTCAGATTTTCTAAGCACTAGAGTATGTGCCCTGCTTCTTACTTGCTGTAGATTATACCAAAAATATTACATGTCGGAGGTAACAAAAGGTGCTAGCGGGTCACTGCAGATGATAAACAGCTATGAGTGATCTATATGGGTTGTCATTTTCTCCAGCACCATTCAAGAGGGGGCAGCAAGTAATAGACCTCTTGAACTGAGTAAAACAGAGAAGGTCAGAAACTGGGTATGCATCCTTGACTGATGTGTTTCTGATTCCTTATTCCCCAAAGCCAGTCTGTGCTTCTTTTAACTCTCGTTTCATGAGAATACTCAGTAAACTTGGGCAAGATTTCTCATTGCTTAGGTAGTTAATCGAAATATGTGACTCTACAGCTACCTGAAAGGAGGTTGTAGTGAGGTGAGTGTTGGTCTCTTCTCCCAAGTAAGAAATGATAGGACAAGAGGAGATGGCCTCAAGTTGCACCACTGGAGGTTTAGATTGGATATTAGGAAAAATTTCTTCACTGAAAGGGTTATCAAGCATTGGAATAGGCTGCCTGGGGAAGTGGTGGAGTCACCATCCCTGGAGGTATTTAAAACACATGTAGATGTGGTGCTTAGGGACGTGGTTTAGTGGTGGACTTGGCAGTGTTGGGTTTATGGTTGGACTCGATGATCTTAAGGGTCTTTTTCAACCTAAATGATTCTATGATTCAAGTTGAATTCAACAGCTGAGGCAATTTGCCTGACTCTGAAAAACAAATGGGGGTTGCATGAGATGTTTTACACTAAGGCAAATACAAAATGACTTCATTAGCATTTCTGCTAATTTAACTCTGAATTGTGTTGTGTGTAGCAAAATAACTCTGTCATGTTTCAGTAAAAGCTGTGACTTGTAATAAAAGCATTCAGTAAATATCCATGCTGGGACAGGTACTTAAGGATTCTTTTGACATGCTTATGTAACAAAACATATGTAAGCACATGGACTTAAATGAAGGTGTTAGCTGAAGAAGATATAGGAGATTAAATAGTAGAATTTTTATCTGAAGACAAATGAAAATCGATCAGTTTGACCATATTAATTTTCCTACCTCATTATTAAGCAATAAAGCTATGAGTGCAACAGCATATCAGTACTTAAAACATATAAAATCTTTTATCATGTTTTAAAGGATTTCTTAGCGTTTTACCTTCTAAAAAAGCATGGACATGGCCTTTGGTGTTTAGACCCAGCAAAAATTTTAGGCAGGGCAAATTTTTAGAATTTACCACAACTTTTTAGGGAAGTCCCTAGAACTAATAGTTAATGCTGTGCCACCAGGTCACTTGCTTCATAGCTACTTGTTCAGGCTTCCAACTAATTCTGAAACTGAGCCAAAAGAGAGAAGCATTTTGAAAAGAAAAACAGAATTGTATGTACTTTTTACATTTTTCATTTGTATGAAGTTCCTCTCAATCATCTGCAATACACGTCAACATTTAGGAGTTAGGAGATGAAATAATTGTGTTAAGAAGGACTATTTCTGTAGTGTTAAAGGATTAAAAAGTGAGACTACCATTTTTTTCATTCATTTTTACAGATTCCTCAGAACTGAAGTATTTTATGGGACAACCAAATAAGGAAATTTCATTGGGGTTGCTAATTTTGGTTTGTGACAGCAGCACAGTAGTGTAATTGGTTTATCAGCTGGAATAATCTGGTTTAACTTCCCATTCCTCTCATTCCCTTGCATTCCCAAGGTTATTGAAAGAAGCAGTCCTGAACACCTGCCTACTAACTGTGTCCGAGCCAGGCTTCTTGGGTCTCCATTTTGAACCACTTGCAGTGTGGACCAACTTATCTTGTCCACAAGATTTCAGAAAAGTGTGCTACATGTGACAGGTGCTCATACTTTAAAATATTTTCTGTATGTGGGCAAAAAGACATAAGCCTTCTATGCTTTCTGGTCAAGGTATGTTGTGATTCATCCAGGCTCTTCCCACCACACCCCCCCGCCCATTGATGTTTTGCTTTGAGTTAAGTTGCCAAAATTGTCTCTTAAGACAAATGGAACATATCTGTGCGATTGATTTCTGGTAACTGTCACATTTCTCTAGTGTCTCAGTAGGTAAAGCTGTAAGGATATTTCTGTTTTGTATTAATACTGCTATGTTACCACAAGATGGAGCAGTTTGCAATCTAATGAAAGGAGCTATTTTCAGAAAGGTATGTAGATTCTTGGGAGAGAAATGATGAATTTTCCTTATAAATAGTGATTTTATAACAACAGATTAATACAAAAATAAATGTATTGGGTTTCAAAAGGGTAGATTCAGATTGTCTTTCCAGTTGTTTTTTTTTTCCTCCTGACAAGAGAAACAGATTTTAGTGAGAAATAATAAATGTGAGTTAATGCTAGTTTTGGGTGATCTAATTTCAATGTATAAGTAATACCTTCAAATTAATACTATAATGTTATGCTAAGAAATGCCAGCTGATCTGTGGAGCTTGGAAATGGTACAGTAACATTGTGCCAGTCATCACAAAGTTAAAATCACAGAATGGTTTGGGTTGGAATGGACCTTAAAGATCGAGTTCCAGCCCCCCTGCCATGGGCAGGGACACCTTCCACTAGTCCAGGTTGCTCCAAGCCCCATCCAACCTGGCCTTGAACACTGCCAGGGATGGGGCAGCCACAGCTTCTCTGGGCAACCTGTTCCAATGCCTCACCATCCTCATTGTAAAGAATTTCTGCCTTATGTCCAACCTAAACCTACCCTTAGCAATTTCATACTAATCATATACATAACTAATAAATATAATTATTTAGATAAAATGCCAGAAGTCAGTTTTGGCTAAGGGGTAGGGGATTTGTTACTGAAACTGCATCTCATCTGTACAGTTATAGAAAATTCCTGTCCATACAGAAATTAATTTTCACAGTTTTCTGTGATATTTTATATAGATGAGAATTCATGGGCTGGAATTGGAAGCAAATGGATTTGTCATGCTCTGCTAGTCCCTAGTCGGTATTGGTTGTAGTAGCTTACTAAATGTCCTGCAAAACATGTGAACAGAAATTGCTGCCTGTGTACCTGCCCACATAAACATAGCAGCGTGGGAGAAGAACAAAACGCACAAACGAACAGGCAGTAATGGTTTTAGACATCACATTGCGTAGAATCCACCCTCAACCACTATGTCAGCAATCACCTTCACTGTTAGTTTTCAGTATTAAATAACTGACTATTGAAGTCTTTCTCATAGGCAATTCCAATCCCACCTGCCATTTGTCTCCTAGTTACCAGCCACGTCAGCAGGAATGGGTGCTCCTCTGCTTGTCTGGGAACTTGCTCATTTTGAAGGAAAAAAGCCTTGGGTGCTCCACAGAGGAGGTCTGTTATTTCAACACACTAAATCTTTAAGGTGTTCAAGGTGTGTGCTGACCATTTCTTCATCATTTCAATAAAAGCTGATGCTGAAAGTACTGACATAGCAATGTAACCAGAGTGGTGGGTGCTTGCCACAAGTCCTGAGCAGACCAGTACCTCATGGAAGCAATTTCAGACTAACGCATGATTAGCAGGAGCTACGTGATGATGCACTAACACTTTCTTCTGAAAGTGCCTATTTGCCTCCGAGGTCAACAAAAGCAAATTCTCCTCTGTTCCAGGACTGCTCCCCAATACGTTCCTGCTTGCCTGCTTACCCTTCCCCTTAGTACCTGCTGTTTCTCCTAAGATGTGATGATGCCAAGATAAAGGTGATTGCACCAGTGGTACCAGGGTAGAAATGATTCTTGCAAGTCCCAGAGCAACCCTGCAGGGTTTGGGTTGGTGGTGCCTCTAAAACTTTGACCTATACCTTACACCTTGAGCGCTGGATCGTATATAGGCAGTGGGAGCTGTAATGCTTTTTAGCTGGTGGAGGTATGCATGGGATTTTTTTGTTTAAACTTGTGGTCATAGAGTGTAACAGAGGTTTTAGAGGAAAATATTGTGCAAAGCAAGAGCTGTATAGATTATTTGTTGTCAACAATAAAATGATAACAATAAAGTGATAAGAATATTGTTATATGCTGCATAATAGAGGAAGAAGAGGTCATTGCTTTGTAAAGGGCTTTGTGACTTATTCTTACATACTGCTTTTCACAGTTGGGCTGAGCACCACGTACCCGTCTCTGCAAGTGTGAGTTTAGCCAGCAAAATCCCTCTGAGGGCTCCTACGTGGGAACACCAATGCCTGAGAAGGCTGACATGCATACTGAAAACACCGTGTGAGACAACATCTGCTTCGTTCAACTTCATTGCAAAAAGGAGAATGCAAGCACACGGTTACACAATATCCTCCCTGCTCAGCTCACCTATAAAATCATATAGGTTTATAGCAAAAAGTTGCATCGTCGGGATCTTCTGACATTCTGCTGCATGCCAACTTTCACGCTCAGCCCGCGATGGACACCCCCACCTCGGTAAGCAGCTTTGGGGATAGCTGTGGAAACCCCACCAGCAACCGCTGCGGTGGTGCGTAGCAGTGCCGGGCTTGGTGCTGGTGGGTTTGCTGCCGGTGTTTGCTGCAAGAGGGAAGTGAGACTCAGAAAGATCTCGCTGAGGCTGGCAAGTTCTGGTGGGGATGGACCCCAGCATTGCTAAAGCAAGGGCTGCCCCTTCTCACCATATAGATGTAATAGACATCTAGGATCTCTTATTTAGTAATGTTCACCCGTGGATTATATTGCCTGCAAGGTAGGAATTTGGTTTTCTCCTCGCTCAGCTGCAGTTAAATTCCTAGGAATTAAAAACTTCTTCTTTTGTGAGACCTTGACATGAGTGCTGACATCTCTTGGATGTTTTTGAGCCAAAGCCACAGGGGTCCCTCCTGTATCTTTCACCTGAGACAGCTATTTCTTTGCTAGGAGAACTGATGAGACATACAGGTTTAACAGTCAGCTTCCCTCATAGAGTTTCTTTCCCTGTGAAAAGTCACATTGAGACCTATTCTAAATCTGCCTCCCCCCCCCCCCCCCACACACACACACACATTACCTCTGAACTGGGTTTAATTTCAGAGGTTAAGCAAACAGGCAGATTATTTTCTCCTCTAAGTGCGTGCTTCCAAGGCTGAAGGGCTCATTTGTACTCAAGTTGCAAAGAACACTTAATGATTTTATTTAACTAAGGCAAAATGAGAAAGGAAAACGATATTTAGAAAATTTCATTAGAAAAACATTTGCTTCTTTGTTTCTATAACAGCAAGATTACTGGGTAATCTCTGCCTTAACTCATCGGGGATAGCTGATTGCATCAGGTATGCTGATGGAGCTGATATTGATGGGCTGAGCGTGCAAAGCATACACATTACCCTCTGGAAGATTTATGCCTCAGACCAGGAACATGCAAAACGGCTGCCCCATAAGGATATCCCAAGGTACAAAACAAAAACTAGGCAGGAGGCGGAACAGCTCAGAGCAGCAGCAGAAAGTTAAGGACAACTGAATTTGCTGGAGCACCAAGCCAACCCTCCCGGCTGCTGAAGCCTGGGCAGGTTCTCGGAAAGGAACGAGCCCAGGCGGTTAATTGCTGCTCAGCGTGGAAGCTGTGGCACCGACTGACGCAGCGACGGTGTCTAGCACTTCAACCATTTGGGATGTCACCCTTTCAGTCGTGAGGGACGGGGTCCCGGATCTCCCACCAGCCAGCGGGTGAGTAGGAGGCAGGCAGCTTTTTGCAGGGGCAGAGGATGTGCCTCTTCCCTCCTTCAGTGTGGCCGATTCGTACTCCGTCATTTGCCAAAAAAAAAAGGGGACAGCGACTGTGTTTTGTAATGCGCTGTGAGTTTGTTTTTACCTTAAGGAGCTTATAATTTACAAACATAACGCTTTAGTTCAGCATGAAGTTTGTCAGATGTTTAACATCAAAAGTCAAGGCTTCATCCACCGCCTGAGTTTGGCATAAATCTGATTGGTTTCTTTTGTAGAAAGCCAATTTAGGAATCAATTATATATTGTAATGGGCGTGAAAACAGCTCCTCTTTGGTCATTGTAGTAGATTACAGCTTGTAGTCTGACATCACTTAACTGCGTAGCAAATTGTCTGAAAATGAAAACTCCTATTAGGACACTTAAAAAATTTCTGTTTCAAAATGACTACTTAACAACCATTAAAGCATCTTTATAGAAATGTCACTACCCTCATTACATCTGTACCTTTGGTTAGATTCTTTCCCCCTTTCCAATTTTCCCCCAGCATCTTGCAGCTTGCCCATTATTTGGATGTATAATTAGAAATCCATTATTATGTTTTATGGAGATGTAAAGAGTAGGAAGAAAGCTGCGTAACTACTTTTTACATGCAGCATGCAAATTATCCACCTTGTGTATTTTGGCTCTGAATGTTCCGCAGATGTAGTTTCATTTCCCTTGGATCTCTGTTTACCCATTTTTATTGCTAGTCATCAAGTATAGCAGCAGAAAAATCAAAATAGGAGGGGGGAGGAACCTTCCCATAGAAGCAGCTTAGCATGCCCCCATCGCAGACTGGTATCGACGTTAATGTGCTTCACCTACGCAGTTCTGTGCACGGCTGTTATTTATAATAGATGGTCACGGAAATGGTAGGGGTAATCAACATCGCATGAGAAAATGGTCACTGCCAAAGCTGAACAGTTGGGGAAGCGCTTTGAAGGATACGATTTAAAAGGTTCTATTCAGAAACCGTGTGTATTGAGAAAGGATTCAGGATGGGGTTTCGACTGTACCTCACAGCTGAGAATGAGCAAACGCTGTTTTCCTCAGCCTGACCTTTCCAGCTGACATTTGTTCTGGTCTCGCCTAAGGGTCACATCCTGCTGTGTGATACCCTCAGGACCTGAGCCAAAGTCAGTGGAAATCTTACAGACTTCATGGGACACCTCTAAGAGGGGAGGTCTCGGTGCAATGGCCTTAAAGCAAAAATTACTTTAAACCGGCGTTGGCCGTTGGGTCTGATACAAGTGTACGAAAGTGGTTCCTGGAGAAAGTATAAAAGCACATAAACTTTCTTTTCTGGAGGGGTAGGAGGAGGGTGCCAGTGTCTGAGGAGCAGCTGGCTTCCCAGGGAAGGAGGAGCCTCCTGAACGGGGGTCTGGCAGAGCTGTGATATGGGAATTATGATTGTACGTAGTGCATGGTGGTGTTCTGTGGTTTAGTGGCTCAGTGTAACTTTCTGACTATTATATTTAAAAAAAAAAAAGGGCGAAGTGCACCTAGTAGGTATACATTTTTTAAATTTTTTTTTTCCTGAATGCTATTTTTTCAATTCTTTTAGCCACTGACTGGACAAACCCAGATATAACATCTCTACAATATGCAGATTTTTCACCACTCTTAATTGCTGCTGGTTTTACTTAGCTTTTAATTTCATATAACTGGCAAAATACATTGCCCAAGAGTATCAGTCTCTCTTAGTCATGGTAAAAGTAGGAAACAGAATCAGGTCAACCAGACATTGCTGCTTAATAATAAAGTAGTATTTGATCAGTGTATTATATGCATATATATGCACACACACAAATGCATATGTATGCACACACACATATGCATGCAGGTATTGTGCACATAGATTATATGTATTAGAACTAGGGAAGATAGTTTATTCTTTCTGATATAAAAAAGAAATTTATTTCTTGAGCTAATTTGAAAACTATGCCATAGTTAAGACTTAGGGAAGTCATATAGCTATAAAGACTGGAGCAAGACTGGAGCAATTCAGAATAATGTTGCAGTTAAGAAGTTCTTACGGTGCTGGGCTAGGAGATGGGAAATAGTTCAGCTCCTGCTCCTTTCCAGAGCTCGTATGTGATTACAGAGAAATTGCTTACCGCCTGCCCACGAGCTGCAGGAATTTGGTGACACTCAAACCGTGGGAATGGCACTAGATGCCTGCTTAGCTCTTGGTCTTTCTGACAGCGTCCAAGCTTTCAGTAGAGAATCCAAGTACGAGAGTGCTAATGCCTGGCACCCTGACCTTGTCCGTCCTGCTCACGGGCAGCCCGCAGCTCGTCCTCGTGTCCGATAGCAGCGGAGATGCTGCTCTCAGAGAAGACCAGCGTTGCCTCCTCATCTGCTCCGAGCTGGCCACCAGCCCTCCAAGGGCTCAGTTCAACAGGCTTTGGGGACTTCTTGAACCTAATGTGGCTACACAACTTTTAGCTGGTGGTCAGACCTGGCCTTATGGCTTTTTGGAATTGTCGATGAAACAGAATTATGTTTCTAGAATGAGAGGCTGCGCTGGGCCACGGAAAGGAGAAAAGATGGGGCAGGAGAGCAGGTCAGACCTTTTGTTTCTGCTGCCGTTAGCAGTGCTGGCGAGGTAGGACGAACGACCACTGCTTTGGGGTGGCACCCATCCTTCCTCAAAAACGAGTGATGTTCTTTCTCTGTGTCTTCACCTCCTCCTTCCCCTCCTCCCGATGGCAGCCACGCTGAGCCTCACATATGTGATAGAGGCAGTAACGCTACGGCCAGTTGGTCGCACCCAGAATTTTGCTCCCCCAGGCGATGCGCTCGCTGTGCCTAAGCCAAGGCTGTCCTGCTCGCCAGGTGGGAGAAGAAGGCTTTGTCCCAGCCGGAGATCTGCCACGGTCATCCCCAGGCACGACCGAAGAGCGACGAGGCTGCGTTTGTGCAAACCTGAATACGTTTTTCGTTTTAGACAAGAAGGGCTGCTGTAGCATCTTAGCCTGCCTTGAAGGAGAGAGCGGGATTTGAAGGCAGCGGGGTTGTTGCTTGCGTATCACCGTGGCTGGCGACAGCTTTTAGGCGAACCTGTGGCTGGGGACTTCGGTCAGCGCGGTGATGCCGTTCGGCCAGGTAGGGACCAGAAAGACTCCAGCGCAGTCCTGTCCCATTTACGGGTTGTGTCTTGCAGGTCCAACAGCTGTAGAAACTTTTTTTAATCACTAGTTTAAGAAGATATATCTCTGGATACATCCAGGGAGTAGATCTGTTGAGGAAGCAGGTGCCAGTTTTCCATAGTTACTTTTAAGAGCCAAATTGTGCTTTAGTGCTGATTTTTAGTTTTAAGGCAATATTGAGAATTTAAAAACCCTTCTTTTTAATTTTTTTTTATTTATTTTTTATTTGATCCAGCTGGAGCTTGTACTTCCTCTTTAACTTTTTCTTTTATTATTTAAAATCCTTAATTATCCGAGACAAAATTGGTAAGGAAATCTGCAGAATCTAGGGATTCCACAGAGCTCTCTCTATAAACACTCAGGCTATTCACTGTTGCCAAATAGACGTGCCAACTCTGAAACACCCACCCACTCCCTCCTTCTGCTGCAGCAAACTAATAAGCGCATTGATTACATTCATTTAAAGAAAAACACTGCTCTTTTAATCTTTACATTCCGCATGCTTTAGATTTCTGATTACGAGAGATATCCTGTTTATCACACATCATGTGGTGAAAAAGCTACTTGACACACCTCAACGCATTAGATATTTTAAAAGAATATTTTATAGGGTACCAGCAAGTGGTAGTAGGAGATAATTATCATTTCCTGCAAGCTGTTGTTGTACTATTCGCAAGATGAACGAGAGGTCTCTTAAACATGATTTTTGTAAAGGTCCCTTAAATGCCTTCAATCCCCCCAAACAAAAATGTTCACATGCAGTTTCTCTCTTCCTTCCCTCTCCTTTTCCCCCCTCTCCCCTCCAAAACTGGAAGAACTTTGTTATAATTATATGAGACGACCACGTGATGCCTATTTCACTGCTCTATAGAAATTAGTTATTAAGAATGACAATTATATAGTTATATATAGGTTTATATGTATACATATATATAAAAGAAAGGAAATACAAAATTATATGCATGTGTGGTACCTGACTGATAAAATGTATACTGTATATTTAAGCCAAACTTGAAACCCACTGCTTTAAAGAGTAGAACAACTTTTTTGACTTGAAGACTGGCAGGAGCATCCCGAGTCCCGAGCGTCCCGTCTCCCACTCACGCTCAGTGGGAGCAGTGCTCCTGCTCCATCAGCAGTCCCGTCACTCTGTGACTGAAACCACGCTGAGAAAAGAAGAGCCACAGGAGCTAAAATTCACCGGTAAAGAATACACAGCCTGTATACTTCTGAAGAGAAAGGCTGGTCTTGGTCTCCTCGCCCAGCTCTCCCGGTTCCTTTGCAATGTGTCATTCCCCCACTGGAACGGTGATGCAATTAGGGCATCATCATTTAAAGCATCGGTTGGTAATAATTGCCATAATCTAATGCCAGCCTGCGTTTTTTTAACAGGAATTTCAGAAAAGGAGCCGGGAAGTGCTGGACAGAGAGTCCCCGTGGAAATTCAGCTCAGTGCCCAAACTGGTTCTCCGGAGCACTAGTGCAGTCGGCGTGGCCAGTGTGGTGGGACAGGGAACCAGTACAGAGCTGTGGGTTAAGTAAGGGGAGATAAAGGGAGGCCCTTCTGCAAGTATTATGTATGAAAATGAATTAATAACAGAAATGATGCGCTGCAAGACGGTGAGAAAAGTAACTATGCAGCTGCCAGCGGCCTTAAAAACTTGATTTTGAAGCCTCTAAAGGAGACTGGGAGGGAGGGTGCTCATTCCCCTTGCTTGAACTAACGTACTTGGGAAGAGTGTCGATGGTAGGGCGCCAGCTGCATTTGCTAACCCGCAACGTCCCCGAGCGGCGTTGGTGAGAGTGCTCTGCCGTGACAGTGCCGTGTTTCGTTTCCCAATCTCAGTATTTCACGCCCCTGAAGCTCCCGACCAGACCTTAACTTTTTAGCCTGGCAGTTCCCCCTGAGAGCTCGCCAAGGGATTAAAGCGTTGGTAACGATGCAGAGGGACGTTGTCTGTAGATTCCCTGGCATCAGTCTCTGCAGCACATCTACGCGTAAGAACTTCAATATTTGGGATTCTGAACTCGATGCCCTGCGCTACAGTAATAGAGCATGGAGACTTGTGCAGCTATAAAACCAGTCTCCGTAACCCAAATAACCTGTGGGCACGAGGTGGTGGGAATTCTTAAAACCCACTCTGCTCATTCCTCGCCCGGAGTGCGACCTGTAGGATTAAAATTTGTTTGAGGTCAGAAGTCCTGTTTCCACACCATGCAACTGCTACGGCTGAAGTCGGATAGATCTTTCCACAGCTTCTCATCGATCAGGTTAGCGCCTCCTCTTATTTCTCAGTACAAGCATGTATCCTCAGTTATGGATTCATTTTGCTAGTTACCTTTAACACAACTATTTATTATTGGCCAAAACCATGAATACTTTTAAAAAATGTACCTTTTTCCCCCCTTGCTCTGTTGGACTATACATTACAAGTGTAGATTGAATCTTTCAGTTAAACCCAGCTAAAGATAGATATTAGAATAAAACTGTTTGGGTTATTTTTTTATTCCATACATGTGCAATCTCCATAGCTATTCTAGTAGACTTTTAAAGGAGGCATTTACTAAGAATTCTTCCTAATATTTTGACTGCTAACCAGGTTTTTTCCCCTTAGAATAGCTTTTCTAATGGAACGATTCAGAAAAAGCACTATCATCATATCATAATATACTGTGACAAGAGCTGTTCAGCTTTATGTTTTGGCATTTAATGTATTCTCAGCTCTTCGCTGTGGCTGGCAAGGGTGACTTTAAGCAGCTGATATTGTAGAGAAGCAGTTGAAAAAAATTTTTGTAGTAAGAGATACAGGGCAAATTGTAGCAAATTGTCTCTTGCTGGTTTTCAATTGTTTTTAACGTGCGTGTGTTTCTGTCTGGCATCTTCCAGCAGAAGTAAAAGACACCCGCTGAAGTCTCCTATGATTCACATCTGCAAAGTTTCCATAGACTTTCCAAGATTTAGTAGAGATTGTCTCTGTCCTTGGAAAGAAGGGAGTGAGTAGCTCACACAGAAACTCAAAATATATAGAAATCATGGCCCACAGTAGAGGGATTCTGGCTGTAAAACTCAGTTTGCTTCCAGAAACTTAATTGGGTTGTTGTCCAAATATGAACTACTTTGTTACAGGCTTAGATATATGTCACAAATAAGGAACTTGTAAAGCTAAAGGATCCCTTGAATTTTCAAGTGCTGATGAGAAGCCCTCTATAGGGCTCAGTAGAAATTGTAAAAGCATTTCTCTGAGTCTAAAGGACTTGGAAATAATTGAAAATATAAATTTATGCTGTAGAAGCTTGTTCCTCTTGCCACATATTTTTGTTGCTGTTCCTGTTGAGACTTTCTGCTGTAGTGATCCTTACAGGGAGGATTCCCAGAAGGCCTGAAACCTTTCAGATCTTATTGCTTATACGTTTTCTTTTCTTGACAGAACAATATGAAATGGCTGACCTTGCCCAGAGCAATATCATTAAAGCTAAACAAGACGACACTTGTACTGTGTCTTGGTCAGGAGCTGTCTAAAGCACTTTCTGAGTTCTTGTGGAACAAGAACAATTTCAGGCAATTGAAATAC
Organism: Buteo buteo; assembly: GCF_964188355.1. Taxonomy (NCBI): domain Eukaryota; kingdom Metazoa; phylum Chordata; class Aves; order Accipitriformes; family Accipitridae; genus Buteo; species Buteo buteo. The sequence goes on along the minus strand of NC_134195.1, from coordinate 5,173,852 downwards.
ATGGGATGCTAGCCAAAGAATGTTTCTTATTTTAACATGACTTTATGGGTATATTAATACGCATGTTTAAAGCAAAGAAATGGAGTGTTTTACAGCTCAGAAGCTCATCTTGAAATTTTAATTTATCATACAGTAAATGAAATTCAGACTTAGATATTTTGAAGAACCTTTGTTTGAGGATCTACGAACGTGCTCTGGGCTAACATCCATGCTTGTCAGGTAAGCAGCGGAGTCTGTCAGGATGTTTTATCCCTCATATCAAATGTTGGAGAATAGACAGAGCCCCACTGACATTAGCTACCAACCAGCACCTGCACTTCAGTCAAGGTGAATGGGGAGCCGGTAAGGGTTAGCAAAGGCCAGGGGAGACGGGGAGCACACAGCAATTTTCTGGATTGAACCCAAGAAGACAAAAATGAATTTTTGACAGACAATAAATCTAGTCTTCCTTTTTTTTCTTTACTCGGGAAGGAACTCAGCACACTTTACATATAGGTCCCATTCATGCAGCCTTTGTGTCCACATACTTAATTGGGCAAATATTTTAAAGTCATCGTTCTCTTCACCTTCTTCTCCCCAGCACCCCTGAGTCAATGCTAGTGAATTGTAACTGTCAGTTTAAGGAGTGAGATGCTGCAACACGTTCATGAAAACATGCAGACAGCATGAGCAATACCCTACTTTGGGCAGAGTTTTCCTTGGCTGCCCACTAGCTCAGTGGAGCTCTTTTACCTCCCTTCTCCTCTGTGCTTGCACAGGATGGATAGCGCTGAGGAATCATAGAATCATTTAGGTTGGAAAAGACATTTAAGATCGAGTCCAACTGCAAACCTAACACCGCCAAGTCCACCACTAAACCATGTCCTTAAGCACCACATCTACATGTGTTTTAAATACCTCCAGGGATGGTGACTCCACCATTTCCCCGGGCAGCCTGTTCCAATGCTTGACAACCCTTTCAGTGCAGAAATAACCTTATAAACAGGATAATTCTCCTTTCTGGGTCACCTTTTCCCATGATGTACTGGCTGTTGTGTATTTTCTCCCCCATACACCAGAGCCTTTCCAGGCTGGAGTGCCATTCACAGCACACTTCCCATCCTGGAGATTGTAGTCAACACAGATGGCTCTTTGTCGCTAAGTATACGTGAGTGCTAAATTGAATGTGCACTCTTGTCTAATATTTAACAAAGCACATTGAGTTAATGACTAATGTTTCATTATTGCAGGAAGCTTTTAGTACCAAAAGGTTAAGTGCTTCATTTGAATATTGCCCGAGCATCTTTGCCCTGTCAGGGTTGTTTTTTTTTTTTCCCCTAAAGTTAATTTGCTATTGTTGTGATCATGTCTGACAAGTGGTGGGTAAAAGCAAAGGCAGGTTATGGGGGTCTGTTTCCATGACATAATTTTACTGGTGTTTAGCAAGTTGGATTTTACTTAGCTGAACATCTAATTTGCATGGGCCCTTATTCAGGGATGAAAAGCCAGTTTTGAACATAGGCCGTCTTCCACTGGGAATTATTTGCATCAGAGGCAAAGGACTTGGGGGGAAGCGATAGAAAAGCAGGCAAAGTTAATCGAGCTAGAAGAGGTTACCAAAGCTACCAGAAGAGACCTGCTATGCATTCACACAGGTAGAGGAGTAGGCTTGGGAATTATTGTTAAATATAAAATTGCAGTGGCTGAGTACTAGTAAAGCACTATGGAAACAAGTTTCTGCTACAGTGACATTAATGATGTAAACTGCTTGTGACATGTGGTCATAAAAATGGGAAAAAAAAATTCTAAAACGACAAACAAGCCCCCACATTACTTTGGTTACGCTGAACTCCCAGTTCTTTGAATGAGTTTTTTCAGCGAAAAGCAAATTCCTAGTAAACTAGTTCACCACATCTTTTTCTGTTTAGTTTGTTGAGAAGGGGAACACACACGCACATCAAACCCACGCTGTCCTGCTTTGCTGCCTTCCAGCACGGGAGCAGTTTGTGAAGTTGGTTTCTGAACCCTGCAGGGAAACCATGGCTGTTGCAATTAATCAGCGTTTTTTTTCTTCCATAGTCACTGTAGTGACTTTGCCACCCTATGGCAGAGTGTAACGCTAAGTGTTCACCTGTGGCTTTGTAGCACTGGCATTTTTAGCATAACTGCTTCTTAGGTCTGTGTGCTCCAGTTGTCTTTCTAATAGATTTGGATACTTTTAATTCTGAATCTTCGATTCAAAATCTTTTTTGCTTTTGATTAATGATACCCCCCTATAGCTTCACCTCTCTGGAAGAGAGATCTAGCTTAGTACAGCAGTGCTAATACCAAGAAAAAGCAAGTGGACAGGCTTTGCTTTCAAGGTAGTGGGCGTGGGATTTTTTTTTTAACCAGTTCATTATTACAGTTTCTATACCAACTCCTTAAATTGGGCAGACTTCTTTTTTCTAAATCATCTAAATGATTTTTTTCTTCTAAATCATTTTTGTAAAGCCATCTAAATCAAGATGGCTGTTTAAGTAAGACTTGCTTGCAACTGAACCTGAAATGTTGGTAAATTCAGGTACTTCCTGGTTACATATTATTGTTTAATATGTAAGATAGAAATAAAGCTTCTTTGCAGCTTTCAATTTCAACAATCTGATCTGCCTTAAGCATCAGTAGGGAGACTATCCAGAAGCTAGACTGAGAACAGCGATGTCTGTGCACTAGTTAGGAAGATCTAAATTAACCGTCATCCATTACTTTGACACGCTTGCAGACTTCTTAGTCCTAGCACCAAAAAGTTTAAAGTTCTTTTAAAGATACTTTTATGGGCCTTCGGGTAGCCCATTAGGTGTTCTTGCAGTGGAGTAATGCTTCTGTCCAGGAATGCCTCCCTGCAATGTCAGAATTAAGGGTGAATTACTAAACTACTCCTTCCCCCAGAAACAAACCCAATTTTCTCTTTGTTTACTTTGTAGTCTAAAGCTGGAAATGTTCCTTCAAATCGTTCTCGATGGCTCCCTACGCGTCTTTTGAGCACTATAACTAGCTTGAAAATCAGCTTCACGTTTTTCATGTTTCAGGAGCCCAGAGAATTTTGAGGTAAAAAATGTTTTGTCTTGCATTGCTCAAAATACTTGAAGGGACTGCTCTCTGCAGGAAAAAACACTGACTGCTCTTATGCCAAAGGCTTTCCTTTCCCCAACCCAGATCTTTACCTCCCTTAGGGCAAAGTCTCCATGACCGTTATCAAAGCACTGTAATATCACACTGCTTTTCTGTGGAAGTGCTTTGCTAAATCAGGGTTCTCTGTGCATCTCAGCATTGAGATCCTATAAAGGGATCAGCCCTCTCATTATGAGTTTAGACCAAAAATAGGCATGAGGAAGTATTTTTGTAAATGTGCTCTAATTCATCCAAAGGCAGGATTCTCTAAGAGCTAGCCAACAAGATCTTACGGGATTGACCTGATTTCACTCCTTATTCAATATCACCCCTTTTTTTTTTTTTTTTTTTTTTGGTAACATTTTTTCCTGTCTTGTTACATCAGTAGACCCCTGCTGCTGGTGGTATCTTGTCACCTCTGGCATCAAAAAGCAAACCAGATGACTTAGCAAACCTTCTCAGAACAAGATATTTCGCCGTGGGTTAGGCTGCCAGGCAAAGCGCATGAGCACAAACCAAACTGAGCATCGCGGCGAGCGCGTACCTTGAGCCAAGACACTGCGTGCTATTTAAATGACCGGGGAACAAACGTTCCTTCACATCCATCCTCGGGACTGCTTCAGGAGAGACACTAAGGAAGGGGTGACCAAAAGGTGGAGCACACACCTTCAGAGCAACGTAAAATAAAATGGCTCGTTTCGATAGACACCTCACATTTCAACAGACTGCCTCGACAGACAGAAAACCCTGGAGGTTATCGCTCAGGGATGCAGCGATGCCTGGATGCAGGCAGCGAGGTGTTGGAGAGCTTCTTTTATCCTGCACATCGCTCCCTGTGCCGTGTGGGGCCAGACGATGCTGCGCTGGAGTCTGTTTAGGATGGGAAATTGTTTGCCCATTGGCACTTTTCCATACAAGCCGACGGGAGGAATTGCTAAATTTGCATCAAAAGCCAACCCTTTCCTGCCTCCACAGGTTCTTGCAATGCTCAACTCCGTGTACCCGGCAGAAAAAAAGTTTCCGTGCTGTGCCTCATCCTCTGAAACAGGTTTCCTCAGAAGATCGGTAATTTTTTTTCACCTTTTAATGTCTTTTAAACTGCGAAAAGCCCCAAAGTTTGAAGGAGACCTCAGAAGCCACTAATGCTTCCCTTGTGTGAAATCAGACTCTGAGCCTTTCCATGTGATCCTTAACCTTAGACTCACTGAAAATAGGGAATTTTGCAGTGCTGAGTAGCTATGTATAGTTACTTACTAGAACATATTTCCCTAAGTTTACCTCTCTGGGATCTGAATCAATGTAATGCTCTTCCCAGAGTCCTTCTGGTTTGAAAGTTCCCTGCTTATGTCTTGTCGTAGATGTTTTCTGCCTTTCTTGGGTGTATTGGAAGTTTGCTAAATCTCTTTTAATTTTGGCTATTTCCACACTTAGGATGTTGATACACTAAACTCAGAATTTTAAAAAGAAAATTAAAAGGACTAATGTGCCGGTGCAATTAGCTTTTAAAAATAAACTAAGTGGACTACTTTGGCTGAATAATTGTGACAGCAGAGGTTTCTAACAAAGAGTGTGAAAGGTGTGAATATCTGGGACAGACAGAGTTTGTTTAATCCGGGATAGAGACATGTATATCACCTGTTCCAAGACAGAAAAAATCTGCTCATTCAGCTTATAAGTAACTATCAAAGAACAGTGGGGGAACTGTCCTAATGTGAGTTTTTATCAGCGGAAAAGTGGTCTGAAGTCAGTACAGGGAAACATACCTTCTCATGTGAATCAAAGTAGGCTTCAGTGGTAGCCAGGGATGGATTTCGGCTTCTCCAGTGCTAAAATTGTGTGGCTTCAACTCCTCTGCCAGCAAGGTGCTACAGCTCCAGGTCCACTCATGTTTTCTTTCTTTCTTCAATTACTGCAGAGATGCAGTAGCCATTATATGTGGTGGGTACTGTGCATTTTCAAGGTATTTAAACTGTCCTATAAGGACTGCTGCCCCGGTTTGATTTTGCTCTGGCATGTGTTGGGTTCAGAAGGTTTTAAAGCCTTGTCCTCACCTGTGTGGAAGCTCATAGGAACTGGCAAAGCCAAGGGGCTCGCACGTGGTGAACCCACATCTCTCGGCGAGTGGGGATGACACATTGGCTGGCTAAAACTGCACGCCCACGGCAGGTCAAGCCTCAGCCACATTCTAAAGAACTAAAAGCATTTTGGTCATTAATTGGCTGTACAGACCTAACCCCCAAACTTATCCAAAGTAAATGCAGCAAGCTGCCTCAAACTGCTAACCTCAATGTAAAGACAACAGCCGCCTTTTTCGTGCACGTCAGGGCCCTGCCAACTGTTTTTGCAAGAAGGAAGCAGAAGAAGGTCAGTGATGAAGTGAAGCTGCCGTGTCAGCGGTTACGAGGCTGGCTAACACCATTTTTCACCATTGCGCTCACGCTTGAATTTCCACAGGCATCAGCCTAGCCGTAACCTGCCGAGTTTTGTCTCTTACCATATGCTTCTCCCCGTCAAGCACAGCATTTCCTATAGGAAGGGTGTCTAGTGCCCATTTCTAATTACTCTGTTTCGGTGGTCTTTTCTGGTAGCGGGCGATGGACCAGGCTGCTGTAGGCAAAGGTGTTACTGGTGCCCACGGGGCCGGACTGGTTGTGCTGGGTGCTGCCGGCTATCGGCTTCGGTGCTCCGCAGCCAGATGAGCATCCTGCCTGCTCAGTCGCTTCAGCAGATGTGCATGATTAATGGATTATTTACCTTTTGCTGCCTGATTATTATTTTTTCTGCCTCTAACCTTTTCACTTTTACAAATTTATTTTGACTTTGAAATTCTGGGGCTTCCACTTATAACCTTTATGTTTATTGGTGAAGGAGCTATTATTAGACTGTTTTTCCCCCCTCTTTCTAATGCTGAAGTTTAATTATATTTTTCCTTCTGCCTTTTGGTACAGGTGCAGTAATTAAATGGCATTAAGTCTGTTTCACGATCATTAAGTAGGCTTGTTATTGTCCTTTTTGTATATATTTGAAGTTGTAAATAAGTCACCTTTCTAATGAACCTGCCTGGTAGAACTTTGACATATCACTCAGTGCTGCTATGGTTGTACAAAGAAATGTCTTGAGTTCTTTCTAGTCCCCGGCCCTTTCCAGAGGAGGAGAGAGCAGCAGGACTGAATTGTGCCGCACCTTAAATAATAAATATAACTACTTAAAACACTGAAATTGTTCAGCTATGAGTTTGTTTTTAAACTCAGGTTTCTGAGCTCAGGCCACTTAGGTGAGATGCCTGACATTTTCTGTGCGTGTGGGTTTTTTTCAGTGTTTCTAAAGTACTATTAATGGGAGAATGTAATGTGACCTTTTTAAACCCACTATTTAAGGAGTGAAACACTAGATATCATATTGATGCAGTGTGCATAATTTTACAAAGGGTGAATTAATCAGCTTTATGTGATGGGTGTGCAGGAACGGAGCTTGCATGAACAGACCACACACTTTAAAATACTGTAATGGGAGACAACAAATGTAATAGAAATCCCCCAAAGGTGAACTAGGGTGAGGAGCAGGGAGGAAGAAGAGGGGCTTCTTGGTCGCTTAACTCCACAGTGTTAGTGCTCTTTCCAGCACTAGCTAAGGCTGGAAACTTATTCTCCGTGATTACACTAGAGGAAAAATGTACTCATCTTTTGGAAGGCACGTACACAGGTTTTAAAATTTTTTTTGTAAGAAAGCACGTAGAGTGACAAGCACGGACCTGAATAAACGCTGCCTTCCTGTGGTACGCACCTCTTTATGCCACAAGAGATATAAAGCTGCCAGTCTTTTTTGGATTGTGTGGGTTTGTTCAGTGACCTTCATGGGTGCCATCAGAACAAGCAGAAACGTGTTGCTCCTGAGGCCGGGCTGGGTAATTCGATGGAGGAAACAGGTCAAGTGCAACTTGTCTGGGGGCATCGCCAAGTAGGCTGGATGCTGCGAGTCAATCTTTTTTTTTTTTTAATATATATACTATTGTTATTGTTCTGCTGTAGGGCACATGGGACTCTCAAGTTTGTATTGGTCTTCCGTGCTTCTCTCTGTGAGCATTAAGAGCATCGTATTTGTTGTACGGGTCTCCCCTCGGGTACCCTGCCTCCCACCAGCTGTTGGACTTGGCTGAAAGAAAAAACCTCCGTCAGAAAAGGCCACGCGAAGGACAGCCTCGTAAACGGCACGCTTTGCCGCGCAGCCGAGGACGCGGAACTCTTGCCCCCGATGTAGCAAAGTTGTACCGGCGAGGACTTACACTTGTACTGATGCCGCCTGCTTTCGTTACAGCGTAATTGTATTACCTACTGGAAAGTACAGTCAGCAAGAGCAGTTTTAGCACTGCCACCATCATTTTACTGGTAGAGCATCCCAGTATTCAAGGAGAAACCAGGTCCTCTTCCACCTGGGTTACAGTTTTCCTTCCCTCAAATGTTACAAAGAACAGGAAAAACCAGCTTTTCGTATGCCAGAGTGCTCCCAGTGCTCCGACAGCAGGAGGACAGTTGTGTAAAGCAACACCAGGTAATGATGCATAAAATGAGCCTATCAAAGTTGCTGGGTTTTTTTAGGATTTCCATTGCTGGGACTACCTGAATAAGATATTTTCTAAGTTTTCTGTCATGGGTCTTACCCTACACTGCAGGGAGCACATAACACTTAGGTGCCATGTTATATCAGAACTAAAGTATCTAGGTAAGACATGATGGAAAAATATGGATAGTGCTTAGCTTTTCCTCCACCTCCCTCTGCTTACCTCTGCCAGAGATGGAGGTCAGCCCAAATGGGCCGAGAAACCCGCAGATCACAAAATTTGTTGCCCAAAACTAGCATGAACTTCACCCTCAAAATATTAGGCTAAAAAAAAAAGAAAGCTTTTCTTTAGGAAAATACTATGAAATGAAGAGAACTGCCCAGACAGGCTGGGTAGCTTTAGTGTTTTGATGTTATGTTCATGGCATGAAAGAAATGAGAAAGTTTAGATGTAGTTATCATCATCTCTGTTACCAAACGTTACTGGCTATTCTGTCATTGGTGTCATTGGTTTGGGGTTTTGGAGATGACGAAGAATGAAAATGAAGTTGAAGGTATCATTTCACAAGTAATATCCCTGTAAAAAAAGTTCAGCAATTAAGCTCTGTCAGTCCTCACCTCATTCCCCTCAGCCCAAATCTTGCTACGAGAGAGGAAAATGAAGCAAGACTTATAGCAGGTTCAACTCCATTTCCTTCAGTTCAGAAGACAAGGATTTTTGATTCAGGAGTCCTTGCCTGCAACTTTTTTTTTTTTTTTTTACATGAAATCAGCACTTGCTATTTATTGTATGATATAAGTCCCCATGCAGTAGGGCTGTCCCCTTGGCTTCCTCAGCCTTCTGCAGACTGAGCTGGACAGAATTTGGCAGGACTGCTTATAAATGTCTTCAGACTCCTAAGTTGACTTAATAGCCATTGTTCCCCTAGTAAAACCATTGTTAGTTTTAACAAATATTTCACCATAGAGACTTCATTAAAATAGTGGGTGTATGAAAATGTTTCAACATAAAAAGAAAGAGATAGTTCTGTCAAGTTACGAGACCTTGAATTCTTGGGTTAGAGCACAGCTTTGCTCTTTATTTAAAGCGATATTGTTTAATACAGTCCGGAACATCAGTTTATTTTTTACTTTATTTTTATTTTCTACCATTTTACTAAAGCTCAATATCAAACTACACAAAGTTTTGATACAAGCCTGGGCGGGGGATGCCCCGTGGGCAGGATGCAGCCTGCACCGTCCCAAGAGCCACGCAGCTCTTCAGCCGAGGAAGAGCTTGGCTCGGAGAACAAGACGCAGCCAAGCGAGAGAAGCAAGCGAGCAAGCCGGCCAGGGACCGACGGGAGCCTGTGGGAACAGCAGGGACCAGGAGCAGCGGGGCTTATCCCCAAGGGAGCGAGAAGGGGCTGGGTGGAGGGGGCTTTGTGATTTAAGAAGCCACCAAAGTCTGTTCTGAAGCCTAACACGATGTCAAAACTCGACCTGACGAGAGCCAAGGTGGGGGATTTGCTTGCAAACCTTTAAAACGTTCTCCCTACCCAACCCATGAGCTTTTTCCATTTTAAAATTGTTTTAGCTCACCATTTCCTGAAGCCTGGCTTTTGCTTTCAGAGCCCTCTTGGTGCTTTTCAGGGTATTTGCTTTGAAAAAAGGCCCTGGCAGATCTTCCTTTTGGCTGCCTTCAAATCCTGTCACGGCATGGCTTCAATCAAGAACATCTTTCCATTTTTCCTTCCATGGGGAGGAAAGTTATCAGCACAAGTGAGTATTTGTACAAAACACTATGCAGACTTGTGATGATATCAGGACGATGGGAAAACCAAAAGTGTAGGGTATCAAGGTATCAATAATTAATAGCAGCTTAACAATAGACTTCCTCCCTCCTCTGGGATTGAGATTTCTTTAGTTTGTAGTTTTTAATTTTGACCATCACATTTCAATGGCCATTCAGCATTACAGAATGAGCAACCGCTGTCAGAAATACTGCTGGCACGCTGACTGGAGTGTCTAGGGGGGACGTACTACGACGTGGCTGCTATCCAGGACAAGGGCTTTCGGGAAGGTTTTGAAGGAGGAATACTAAACCTTCTGCTTGACAAAACAGCGTGTCACAATAGGCCACAGAGATGCTTTGAAAGAAGATATGACAAGCTAAACCCTAAAGATGGATCAAACAAGTACAGAAATGAAAACCTTCTTTCTGCTTTGCAATTATAAATCCCCAGTGCATAACATTTTTTTAAAAAAGCAGATATAAATCCATCCTGTGCTCCTCCCTCCCCATCTTCAACTGCTTGTGGTTCAAGCAGAAAACCCCACACTTCTGTCAAACTCTGGCAGCTTTCTGGCGTAACACTGCGGAGTAACCTTATACACTACAAGGACTCAAGGGATTGAATCATCTTTGCATGCAGTCTGTGACTTTCCAACAGATATAAAGAACATGCATTTTATTTGAATATACTTCGCCAGGTCAGAGAAGCACCAAGCAGACACTCCTGAAGCTGTCATCAGTACCTTGTTATTTTTCTAGAAATTCCCTCTTTATTTGGTCTTTCTGTAATATCTGGACCCTTCCCCCCCAAAAAACATTTCCTCCAAGACAGATGCACCTTTTAGCCATCATCAGCTTTCTGTTGGCAACCCTGGCCTCTTCGACCCTATGCTGTCCTGCAGCTACGGTTGTTGCAATGAACTGGACCTTTGGGGCTCATTTCTGCCAAAACTCAGCTATGCTCTATTGATTATTTGTCTTGGAAGGAGTTGCCATCTGGATGCCTAGCGTGGACCATTTTCTAACCACTGTCTAGTGGCAAAACCAGCTGAAATCCCACTGTGCCAAAGCCACAACTGCTTTTTTTTTTTTTTTTATGATTTCTGTATTGCCTTTCCCCCGCTGACTGGATGGATGGTTGGCAAATGCAAACCAGAGCTCTCCAGGGTGTATTTCCTGCTGGCTGAGCTAACGAAGTGATGATTGTTGCGGTAACATTTTTCATTCCTTTCCATATCATGCTGCACTCCAACCTTTCAACCTTTTCATCCAAAACACCCTCTGTAAGAGCATCCTGAGCACCCACCAACATGCCCACAGCCTTTGCTTCAGCTGAAGGAACAATCTTGACCTGACAGGGCTGTAGAAACCTTGCCAAGTGAACAGAGACCTGAACGTCAAAACAACAACCCTTCACTATAGTTCCCACTCTGTTTTTGTTGGATTTTGACCTTGCCGGCTCCCCAGCTACGTACTGCACAACCTGCCTTCGGTGTCCAGTAGATGCCTGCAGCGATGCTAGTGCTGATGCTGCCTGGCTCGAGGGCTTACCCTGTCCTCTACTGCCTGAGCACCAAGATGCTTCAAGAGGTTTAAACAGAGCTCAGGCATAAGACATCCAGGATTCTTCCCAAACCACCTGAATGAAGAAAAATAACACAACCTACGTTTCTGATGCCAGCCACTCAATCTGATGACAGCCACTCAACCATCTAAGCAGCAGTTTCAGAGAAGCAGCTAAAAAATCAAGGTAGATTTTGCTTCTGCATCTTTCTTTCCGACCACCCCATGAGTTTTTAATGCACAAAGCAAACTGGAGAACGAGCATGTTCCCATTTGTTGTTTGGTTTTGAGACATCAAATAAAACCACAGCAGCGCAATACTGTCAAAGCCACACTTGCAACTAAACCCAAGCTGACCGAATAGCACGTGGCTACTGCTCAGCTGTCTTTATGGTATTATTTCTTTATATAAACGTACTTTTGGCTAAAAAAATGCAGTAACAGAGGTGAAAATGTTGTTTGCACAAACTTGAAACAAGCAGCAAGTCCTGATGAGCACAAGAGCTCAAGAGCACAAGAGCAATAAAATTCTGAGGTGATGGATTAATTCATACCAGTAAGTTAAACTACAGTTTCAATGAGGTCTGCCCATTTTATCGTTTGCCAGGAGAACCATCACATCCACAAAGGCACGTGAGAAAGAAAGAGGGATGTAGCAGGGAAAGGACATACCACCCCTTGGTGACGCACAGGCCTATGCCAATACATAAAGCTAGCAGTGACAACTTCTCCCCCTGCCTGGTTACTGCCACATTCTCTTAAATTCCTTCCAGTGATGGTTTTTCAGGGCTGAGAGACATTTCATCCAGTTTTCCCACTTCCCACTACCCAAAGGCTACCACTTGCCTACACTTTCTAGCCAGCATCCTCAGTACGTTTTGGTCACGTACAGGATTTGCCCTGTATCACGGGCAGGGAAGATGCTGGGAGAGAAGACCCAAGCACATGCAGAGTGGGGCTGGAAACAAGCTGAATTAGGTCACACCTGCATGTCCTTAACACAGATTCCTCCCTTTTCTGTACTTGTCCTTTGCATTCCTCCCTCACTGCCTCCCCTTGGAGATCACGCTGGTTTCCTTGGCTTACCACAGCCTCCTTACCAGCCCTTACCACCCTCCCTTTCCTGAGGTTTCCTCATATAGTTTGCCTATAAACCTACAGTGCCCCTGTGGCGGTCCTGGCCCCTTCTGCTGAAGTGGGAAGAAGGGGACACCTGGCCCTTTGGCCCTGAAGTTTGCTTTGAGCTACAGCCATTACTCCTGAACAATGAGGAGGAAGATGAGGAACACCAGCTCCCTGCTGTAGAGTATATAAGCACCACCCTCATTTCCACATTGCAGGGATGTAATAATCCTCTTTTCCTGGGGACACGGGCTAGGCTCCGGCAGTAACTTCGCTTTTGGCCTTGTAAGTTTGAATTAGGGATTTCCAGTAATAAAAATAAATACCATCCAGCCTTGGTAGCACTTGCATCTTTGTTTTCCCTAAATTTGTCTTTACTAAAGAGTGCCCCAGTAAAGAAGCTGCAGATTAACTTAACTTTCTACCTGGTCCCAGAGGTGTCTCTGCAAACAGCATCTGCTTTTACTCCTCTCAACTACCAGCCTACGCTCCCAGATCAACACTGGCTCTGTTTTGAGGTCTTCCCCTTAAAATGTTTTAGTACTTCTGTTTGTATTGCACCAGGATGTCCATGTACCCATCACTGACCAGACTCCCATGTAACCGTCAGCTTTAATCACAGAAAGGATTTCTTCAGCTACACATAGGCAGATCAAGATCTTCCAAATCTGGAACGGCAGTAGCCACGTTCACCTGAATCTGTAAAAACCCAGATTCAGTCAAAGAAGAGGTAAAAACAAAGTAAAACTTCTTCCCAAAAGAAAATTCACTAGTTTAAGAATGCCTGTTGATCTCCATTAACACCCTGCACTTGCTTAATTCAGCCTTTTCATCTGACCACCTCTGTCAGTCACCCAGATGAATCCTCTATTTACCACTGAACAATCTTTCTCCTTCACTTGGCCATTCACATCCCAGGGTTTATATATCTAGGAATCAATGACAGAAACATAATTAAAAGATTTTTTTATTAAAAATCAACATATTTATACATCTGTACATTCCACATACTGCTGTATATGTTCACCAACATAACCATTAAGTCAGAAACAGTACAGATTTCCATCTGAACAGATCTACTGCAGGGGAACTTCGGTTTTGTAATCAATCAGACATTACAGAATGTCATTAACTACTTCTTTTCCCTTTAAAAGTAGCAGCACATTTAATTATCAGTGTTCACAAGGCATAAGCCCCAAAGTGTTGTACAGCAAGAGAAAAATTAATTAGTAAATATAGGCAATAGGAGGAGAGCTCACAACGAAAACGTATGAGTTGCTGCTTATTATAAACAGCAGGATGTTAATAAAAGACTTGGAGTTATGCTGAATAGAGACTGCAGCAAACTGGGAAGAGTAATAAAATACAGTTACTTCTTGATACAACTGTATAAACAGAGTATTTTTAAATGTCATTCAGGATAGCAGCCCTGCAAAGAACAGACGTTGTTATAAAGATTCAGAGTCAAGATAATGCTTCTGTGTTCAAACACGTAATAAAGGTCTCGGAAAAGATACGCTTACTCCATCCCTACCACCACCTTTCCACAGCTGACATTATTACGGTTTCACATGGTTGATATAATAAAGTGACATTTTATTGAACAAAGAGAGATGTCCTCAGGAGTCCACCCAGAGCTCTCAAGATTTACACCCATGTCAATTAAGTGCTAGAAGAGTGACAATCAGGTAACAAAGGCTGGAGATTGGGAGCAGGGGGAGCAAAGAGGGAAGTTCTCATTATAATCCAGACTCCTGTGCCCACCTGAGCCACCGAAGTACAGGCTGCCTGAAGAAGTCAGTTCACAGGCACCTGTGGTATACCCTGTGTAACAAATACCAATTGCTTATTTTCTCCAGATTTTGAGATCAGTATTCTTGTAATATTATCAGTGTGATAACTTATCCCTTTAAGTGACAGAAATTAAGATCTAACTGAATTCTTTCTCATAGATGTATAGCCATTAATCTTATTTCAAGCAGAGTGCCAGATTCTGGGCAATTTTTTCTCATTAGTATTTTTCCTTTTTGACTTAGAAAGGGGAAAAACTACATAGGATGACATATACGCATCAGGTAATTCCTATGTGAGGAAGCATGCAGATATGAAAGAATAGAAAGGGTTTAACGAGTGCTTTTTGTATGTATCAGCGACTGTAACAGAGGATGGCTAAGAAAAGTCAGAGCTGCAATATTTCTGTAATTAGAAGCTACATGTTAAGCAAACATGTTAAGCAGCCTCTATCTGCAAAAGCATCTATGTGAGAGACTAATCTCATTTATTATGTCCTGCATCACAGATGCACTCTCACATAAAAAAAAAATAAAAAAAAATATCTGTGCTATTGTTTTGGTTTTCACACATACAAAGATGAAGGAGAATCACTGGAACAAAAAAGTGAGAGAGAGGAGTTACAAACACAAATAATTTAGCAAGAGCTAAATTAAGAAGAAATATTCTGACAGAATCTCCTCTCTCCAAGGGCAGGTCTAAGACACCACATTCCCAAACTGGAGAGAAAAAGGACTGCATCAAGCTTAAACTCCCAGAACCCATTTAATTTCCAAACTAGAAGGATGGTCAAAGAAACATTCCTCTTTCCTGCCTCTCCTCCTTCACGTATCCAGTAGCAATTAATAACCAGATTACCATTCATTCCCTCCTTGCTGCTGCAGAAGAACTTACCACAGTAGCAATGCTGTCCCAGGACTTCAGGTACATAAAACAAAAATGAACAAATGACAGTGCCAAAGGAAAAGGAGGAATGAACTCAGGTTCTCCAGTGTGAAGTTCTCTTACCCAAGGGGTGTTGTAGTTGTCCTACCTAAGGAAATTTGAATGCAGACTTTTCATTAACTTCCTGGTGATAAAGTACAGAATTTCACGCACCACTTGGACGCAGGTTGTCATCTCCTCTGGTCGAGTGTTATCCCAACTGCTCAAACGCTGCACGCACACTGGAAGAGCATCCTCCACCTGCCACCTCCCTGCTGAGCTCTTGCTCTACCTCAGCCTCACATTAGTTTTTGTGCTTTTTCTTTTTGTTACCATGGGACTTCCATATTAATTCATCCAAATGAGTTCTAGTATAAAAATTTAACAAAGAAACAGGTAACAATGTATGAATCAAATATTTTTCCAGTCCACATTTCTGGGGGCTAAAAGAATTAGATCCCCCAACTTAAACATTAATCACCCTTTTGGTCGCCTACGCTTCCAAATATGCTACCTTGCATTACTCTGATTTCTGTATTTGTTCTGTATGTACAATTATTGTTACTGCTGCATTTTAGCCAAAGTACAAATCTGAAAAAATATCAAATATTAATAAACAATTGTTGAATCTTTTACAGACATACCTTTTCATGCAATAACAATTAAGAACTTTCTTGTGGTCTGGAATGATATGATCTCCATTCCATTGCAACATTAGCTGACAAGACTAAGTTCATCACTACCTGGTGGCTAGAATTAGTCTTAATCATGGAGACTGGTCTTTGTTTTAGTACCTCCTTATTAGGTAGGAACAAAGAGCACACTGAGAGCATACTGCTTGCAGCAAAAGAAAGTATTTCTTATGAATCGCATGCTACTGTACACAAAAGGCTTATCAGATCTTTGTAAAATCACTTTGTCTCTATCAGCAAGAATTTTGAGGACAGGGGACCACAAATTTGTCTATGTCATCATTGCCAGTTGTACACACGTTTGAAAACCATGAATACAAGATACAGAAGAATCTACTCATACTAGTGCCACAGGAGAATCACTCATGCCAGAATTAAGTCGGAAATGCCCACATTTGTCTTTTTTGAAGGTGCCTTTCACTAAACATGGCTTACACATCTCAATAGAAAGTGCTACAAAATTCCTTACTTAGATTTATTTATTTTCTAAAATGCAATACAACAGCTACACTTTTCTAATTTCTGTCTCAGGGAAGAGAAAGATCCAAAGGTCTTTTGCTTCAAAGACAAAGAAATGGGTATTTTTTTTCCCCTGGATGTAGTCTGGTTGACCTTTTCTGGAGGCAGCACTATGCTTACAAGGCTGTTTCAGAAGCCAACCTTTCTGTATCAGGAGACCTCTGCTGAGACTGCATCTAGAAGATACCATGCAGATACCTCATTTTGCTGAAAGTCTTCACTCCGATTTGGAATGCTGAAACAGTGCAGCCATACTAACTCAGTTGCATGCTGGCCAGTAAGCTTGGCATTTGTTAGAGCTTTACAAAATTAAAAGAAATACTCTGACTTTGAAATACTTAATTTTTATTTAAAGTCATCATTTTTGAACCTCTCTTGTGGGAAGCTGCTTCTTTTAAACTGATTACTTTAAAAGGGTTAAATAGCAATGTGAATACTTATCAGGGCAGTTAAGTTAAGGGTTTTTGTTGTTATTCGAAACACTTTAGTTTATAGAATGTAACAATCCAGTACCCCTGTAGTGCACCTTTGTAGATTTCTTCCCAATTATACCTTCTTTCCATGATCTTGATTGCACAAAGTTATCCACAAGTACTAAAATCTATTCTTGTGGAGTTCCAATCTGCCTAAGGTATGTTATAGCAAACATTTAGCACATAACCTGTACACTTATGTATCAGCTACACCTTTATCCTCCAAAGAAAGTCTAGAATGATAGAGTATCAATTTATTCAACTGTATGTACAGTATATTTGCATATTAATAAATAAATCAATATTAAAGTTAAGGTCTCTTCCCCCATATAAAAGTGACTACAGTCTGACCAGACAATCTGACTTCATTTTTTTTTTCTTCCAAGTACAGCTGTGTGACTGAGGCTATCAGTTTCCACTCAGTTTATTACAGTAACTGTAGGAGTAGAAACCTAACGGACCAGTGCTTATATTTAAATTCTATATAGCGGCGGGGGTGGGGGGGGTGGGGGGGGCAAAAGGACTAAAAAGTGCATCAAAAGCCAACAATTTGTAGAGCAAAAATCAAGTTCATAATGTGATCCTGGGGAAGAGAATCCAGCCCAAAAAGAGGACATGCTGCAGCAAACATTATAACCACCGCACACTTTTGTCTTGATAGTAAGCTGCATGATGCCAGTCTTGTCACGTAACGTTCCAAGAATTCCAACTGCAATAGATGCCATCTCCACCTCTACAAATTTATCAACACCACATTCAGTGCAAAGCGACATTTCTTAAAATAACTGTTTGCCTTGTCTCCATAACATTCATCCTTACTGTGAAGAAAAGGCTCATTTTCTTTAACCATTTATTATTATATACAGAAGAGCCTATATTTGCACCTCTCCGTTTCTGGTAGTGAATTTTCTTTTCTATCTACATTCATTAGAAATCAAAAAGATAAGTGGCAATATTTCATATTTACTGGAAGTCTTCCCATAAACCCAAAGACTAGCTGTTCATCTTGATTTATACCTAAAGTAGCTGCACTTTGTTCTTTTTTCCAGCCCACTTTCAATGGGGTATAAGTCATGGGAATCTGTGGGACCGGAACATATTTCAAGTCTGATTGCTGGAGCTGGAAGAGTGATGAGTCATGTTTGAATTCAGATGTTTCTTTGCAGCACAGTGCGTGTGGACCATACCCCCATTTGGGTATCTTACAAATACAGGCTCGCAGAAAGGATTTTGGCACACCTGACAGACCTTTTTGTCCGAAAGAAGAATTGGGGTTCCTTTTTGTTTAACCTAAAGAGAGGGAAAAAATCCAAACATGAACCTAGCAAGAAAGGAAGGGAAATTATGAGGCAAATAATTTCACCTGTACCAAGTGGACAAACCTGGCCAATGAGAGAGGTAGTAGGAAAAGATAGCTTGAACTATTTAACTTGAATTCTATTTCCACATTCATACTCATTCATTTTCATGCCTCCTCTTATGTACGGCTTTTTTTTTTTTTCCTTCTTTGTTTGTTTCATAAAGGAAAGCACTCACACATTTAATGCAATAGAAAACCCGATGCAGTTTCCCAAACAAGGTCACAGGACAACTCCACAGCAAACTGAGCACTGATCCATGTTTATTCCAGACAGATTCTGCTGGATATACCATTGTTAGAACTGAACAGATTTAAGAATCTGCTGGGAGCTTTAAGCAACACAGCTTTAGCTAGGAATAGAAGAAAGTTTCACAAGTGAATTTACCACTAACAAAAGCTATTAACAAGCTTCAGTTAATACTAAGTGCCAGGTAAACTTTTTTGCAAATTGACAGGTCTCAATCCTAGTGAACAAATGCTAACTCACATTTGTTAAGTTTCTGCAATAACTTCATTAATCTGTAAATCCCAGATTCACTTTCCTTCATCCCAGAAGTTCATCAAAGTTGTTCCCATTTCAAAGCCCCCACCTTCCCTTTTGTTTTACAGAGAAAGCATAAAATTAAGTTTGAATCTAGTAGTCATGGCAAAAAACTAATAAATGCAGCAAGTAAAATTGCCAAGGAGAGGAAGACAACTTTGTCCTAATTCTTCAAGCTGCTTCTGATTATTACGTATCAAAGGACTTAATTGTAAACCTTCAAAGTGCCTCTAAAAAAACCAACAACCTACCTTCTCATGTTTGTAGATTAAGTTTTCAGCTCGTGCTAACCCAAGTGCAGTCTGAGTCATTCTTTTTGTATGAATGCTTTGCCTCACTGCTCCAGCCAGGAACGGGGAGAGGAGCTGCACTGACCAGCTGTCAGGCACCACCTGCAGAACTAGAGCCGCATCAAATTCAGCAGCGTGCTTGTTCAAGAGATCCACAGCAGCCATGACTAGCGCACAATCCGAAGTGCCTGGATTTAGGTACACTGACAGCAGCATATGGAAAAGCCTCCGTCTGTACTGCGTGTCTCTGTTCTCAGAGTTCCATATACAGTATTCTTCAGCAGCATGGAAGTCCTTTAACTCATGGACAAGGATATGCAAAGCCTTCTCATGTTCTTCTAGTTTTCCATATAAAATTGCACTTTCCATATGAAGGTCTGTGCCCTGGATTTTGTCTGTTAAATGAGAAACACGGCAATATTTGCTCAGTGGTGAAGATGACTACTCCCTCTCCCAGAGTCAAAGCAAACAAGCCCACAAAACTCAACTCCTGCTATTTTTGCAGGGGTGCTGGCAGCTATACAGAGGACAGATGTTTGTATGTACAAGAATGCCTAGAAACATATCTCTAACAAAAGAGCGCCACAAAATACGGGAAAAAGAAATGACTAAATACCAGGTGATAAAACCAGGGTCACCGACATCTTTTAAATTCTAGCATGTCAGTCTTGCACATTTCTGTGCACACTGCTACCATGTATGATAAACTGTAAGATGAAGCTGCAATGTTTTTAACCTCTGCTTCTCCCAATATTATAGAAAATTACAGAATAGTTTAAAGTCCATCAAAGACAATAAAGATCACATAGTACTTCCCTTTAAGAAAAGGACACTACAAAGCCTTAATCCAGTCTGACAGTTTAAAGTTAAAATGTCAGTGACAGGCAGGGGGAATGGCAAGTTCATCTGGCATTTCAAGATAAAGTAGAAAATCCTCTTTTTATTGTAAAGGTGATACAGATTTGGCATAGGCCTCTGTATAAGGTATGGAAATACAATGTTTTTCTCCCCCAAATATTTTGGTCATCAAGGAGGAACACACTAGCATGCATTGATCTCACCTTCATGTAAGGTAAGAAATCCTGTGTTTTGGAGTACATGGATTTCAAGAAAATAATCCATCTTGTAACTCTTGCCCTTAAAAATTTGGTTAAAAATTAAAGGATGAAACAGCAAGAGTTTCAATGACTGTGTTATACTTGTACTTCATCTGTCATATAACACTTTGCTGACTGGAAAGGCAAGGGGACATTAAACATTGGTAAGTTATTTTAGTTGCTACTCAGCTATTTTTATTTCCACTTCCACTGGATTTTTCCACTGAATTTCAGAAAAACATTTCACATCTTTCAGTACGATAACAAGTCACCCCATTGTTCTGGTGGATGAAACATTAAAAATTAGCTACTATAAGCATTGGCCAAGGAAAACATTTTGCTCAACTGTTGCTTGCCTTATACCAACACTAAGAGGTATGTTGCACTCTTCACTCAAAAAGATGCTCATATTTTGGTTTAGCATGAACCCCACCTTTCAGAGTGAGAGTGGGTTATGGACAACAAACAAGTCCTCAGTAATCAGATTCCTCAAAGCTTCACTGCAGTTCGCTGAGAAACAGACTGCTTCACAATTAAACCTCCAAGTCTTCCATTTGCAAAAGACTGGCACAAGTTACATGCTCATCATTAAAAAGAAACTGACTATAAATTAAGAAGTTAATTGTATGAAGATATTTCTTCTAGCTAGTTATGGTATTCTGCCTTTGGTGCAGTGGCAAACACCATTGTACCTCATGAGCTATGGGAGATCAAAGACAACACTAACAGATACACTTTCTAAATTAACTTGTGTCTGTCAAACACAGATGGTAAGCCCATCAACCAAATACACCTAGAAACCTCAGATCTTTTAGTTTTCTATCCTTATGAGGACTTTATTTTGTTTCCTGCTGGAACTAACATATAGCATTTTGTCATGGTTTAACTCTAGCCAGCAACTAAGCACCATGCAGCCACTCACTCACTCCTCCCCCCTCCAGTAGGATGGGGAGGTGAATCGGGGAAAAAAGTAAAACTCAAGGGTTGAGATAAGAACAGTTTAATAACTAAAATAAAATAATAATAACAATAATAATAATTGTAATGAAAAGGAACATCACAAAGAGAAAGAAATTGGACCCAAGAAAAGACAAGTGATGTACAATGCAGTTGCTCACCACCCACTGACGGATGCCAGAGCATCAATCCATCCCCCTGGCCAACTCCCTCCAGTTTACATACTGAGCATGACGTTCTATGGTATGGTATGGAATATCCCTTTGGCTAGTTTGGGTCAGCTGTCCTGGCCATGCTCCCTCCCAGCTTCTTTGTGCACCTGCTTGCTCGCAGAGCACGGAAAACTGAAAAATCCTTAACTTAGGATAAGTGCTACTTAGCAACAACTAGACCATCAGTGTGTTATCAACATTATTCTCACACTAAATCCAAAATACACTGTACCAGTTACTAGGAAGAAAATTAACTCTACCCCAGCCAAACCCAGGACACATTTATAATAGACAGCATGCATCTTACCCAAAATAAAGTGAATTCTATACAGATCAGATTTCTGAAGAAGACTGCGTAGTTTAAACAGCAGTTCAGTTGTTTCTGTACAATTATCTGTGGTCACAGATTTTCGCTGAAGTATTGCCTCCAAGTACAAGACAGCTAGATGAGTATGGTACTTCTCTTTCTACAGATAAAAAGAGCAATGTTAGCTCAGTTTACAAAGACAACCCCTTCTCCCCACCAGTAACAGTGATGAATATTACATAATTACATAGAACTGTCTTTTAATTCATTTATTTAATTCAAATTAATCAGAAAGTCTTTTGTTCATGCAGATAGACAACTTATTCAGACCAGCTTCACAAAATACATTATACCTATAGCATGGGATTCTCTAGTTTATTAATACAGATATTTCTAAAATGTAGATATGAAGCATCTCATTCCTAAACCTCTCTTCACCTTAAATAAACAAGCTCTATAAATAGCTTTTCTTGTGCAAAAATGATTTCCTTTCAAAAGTTCACCTAATGAAAGTCAATGTAGTAAAGCAGATGTCTCTCCTTTGAGTACAAGTATGATCTCCACTGTGTCTTCTCCTTTTGTTTCCCTTGTAAAATGAGTAATTTTGATCTAATTCACTATTCCTCATATTCAGGTACATTCTTTGAACTTTTCTATTTCTGCAATAAAATTTGAGAAAGCCACCAGAGGTAGATAAGCACTCTGAAGGCACAGTGCTTTTTGTGTTACCCACTATCCAATATTCATCAAAACAAGCTGATGATTTGAATGTTTGAAACATTCTCACTAAAGCATTCACCATAATCTAGTACCTCCTAAAGACCAAATCAATTTATAACCCAACCTTTACTAGCAGTTAGAGTAGACTTAATTATAAATTATTTTTGTTACAAATATTCTACAAGGCACTATAACTCAAGAAGTTTGTTTGAAAACATTCATGACATCAGAAACTAGTACATTCATTCATCATGGTGTCATACACCTTGACGTATCTGCAATAGTGACAGAGGGAAACCATTGATCTAGCATGTGTATTTGAAGAATGTAAATTAGTGAAATGGTCATCAGTTCTGCTGAGTTCTTTCAACATTAATTTCCTTGCTTTATTTGCAGGTTAAAGTAACTTCTCCTGTGCTTGAAATGTCTCATATCCAAGTACCATAACATTTGGCTGCTTCTGTATTGTGCTTAAAAACCCAAAGGTAGAATACACTGTCACTTAGACTTGTGAACACATCTTTCAGACATTCAACATACAGAGTGTGGTTTGGAATTCTATAGCAAGAGATGCATGGTTTAATTCTACCATTAATTGCTCAATCTCTCCAGAAGGACAGAATAAAACATACCTACTTGTAAAACACTGAATTCAGAATTTTAGTATATTGCTGCAACAGTGCAATAGGATTAGCAGTTGCTCAACCATTTTTCTATGATCTTATGAGATAGAGGTTTGAGCCTCAACTATGAAACAGAAAAGTATGCAGTAATCAGATGTAAAAAACCCCAAATCTCTGCAGGGAGGTAAGCAACTGTCTTGCCATCATACGAGTTGAAAAGTTAAAAATAATGCAGATATCTGCTCCTCATCTTCTACTTAAATCTTAAAACCACTCCTTCCCTACTCTGAATACATCTGAAAGTCTTCAAATTATGCTTATTTCTTCTAGACTTTGGCTTTTTTCAGAGCTGTTCATCATAGTCTGCATTCTGAATCCTATGCCTACTTTTAGTATTCTTTTAGCACTCACCTCTATTTTTCTTTCCAATACTACATGTTCTAGATATTTAACACGTGCTTTAGGATATTTGTTAAGGCAACTGATGATATCATCTGGATTAATGTTGTTTTTCTCCTGTTCTTCCAAAGACCTTTTAGTGAAAATCTGTACGCCAACCTAGAGAGAGTTAATTGCATTTAGGAACTCAGTGGCAACCATTTCATTACCTTCTTATTTTAAATACTTAATTAATAGCACTATCAGATTAGTTAGTACATTAATCAGGAAGATAAACAACACAAAACCCTGCTTGACACCACCAACATTACACTACTTGGTGCTTATTGTGATCTCACTCACTCCTACCCCTATTACCTCAATTTGTAGCCTATACATTGTCCAGCCTATAAACCTTGTGTTGGGCACAACCTCCACCAGCCACAAAAAATATTGAACTGATTGGCATAATGGCAGAACAAGAGACTTCAGGCTTTGCAGCAACAAAGTGTAAGTTAGAGACCAGAATGTTTACAGCCTTATCAAATGTGATGATATACAGAGTAAGAGACTTCTATAATGACCAAAATGAAAGTTTAGAAATCTGTCATTGCATGTAATAACTGAGCCATAAATTAATACAAATTAGGCACTGACAAGTTACAACAACACAGACTGTCTGATACAGCATCAAGCATCCCATTTAACAACACACCACACTAATGGATGTTACAAAATTATTTTTTTTAATTTTGGTGGATTAAGTCAATTCTTGTAGCAATGAGGTTTTATGTTGAATGAAGGCTATTTTTTCCACATCCTAGTGTACACAGTTATCACCTCTCCCTGGAATCCTTTTAAAAAAGAAACAGCAGCAACAGTTAACTTGTTAGGTGATTTTTTTTTTTTTTTTTTTTTTAAGATCTGAAAATTATCTTGCTTAATATGAAGAAAAACAGAAGACATGCTGTATCTTTCATTGTACAGAATGACCTAAACTTTGTTTTCAGAAGAAAAAGAGGCAATTATCACTAGCATTTATTAACAGAAGGACTTAGAAGAATTGAGAAACCTGGAAGTTTTCTTCTGTTGATCACTATTTAACTGGCCTTAAAGATTCTGCAAAAATGGTCCAATTAGCTATCAAGATGGAACGACGTTAATGAACACTCAAACACCACTGCATACTGATGTTCTGTGAAAAGTACACCAATCACAAACCTCTTCACTTTTTTGTAAAACCCAGTCAGAGTATTTCCACACTAGATCTTGGTCTGAGCAGAATGTAAGGAAGTCTACTATATATTCATAGAGATCTGAACGTGTAGAATCTTGAATGTCTCCATCAACTATTTTCACCCATAACTGCAACAAAAACACACACAGATTAAAGTGCTTAAAACATGTACTAGTTCTTCCAACTCAAAATTTATGTGAGCTACTACAACACTTAGTATTAGCTGTTGGTACTTGTGGAGTTAGAAAGAGTTCCTAGGAACACCCAACTGCAAGGGACCTCACTGGTCACTAAATTTATGCCTCCTTTCCATCACAGGCTTTTCTTGTACCTGCCATATTCAACTAATTCAGATGCCATATCATGTGGATTCTCATTCTGAGAGTGGTTGGCCAAATAATTCAAGAAGAGGTACGCTAATCACAAAGAAAGCTTTTGACAAAGTCTTTCTCTCCAATTCATGGTATACTTTTCATGTGTTCTGTGTAAGCAAGATTAAAAGCAAATGATACAAACAATTTAGAAGAAAAACTGATTTTTTTTCTCTTCTTTCATTTTGACTGAAGAACTTTAAGTACCTTGTGATATCATTTTTATATATGTTATAATTGGAATTAAAAGATGCCACATCTAGCAGACCAGTTTAGCAATAAGCCTTGTTCCCGGAAACATAAAGAAAAATATCTTGCACATGACAAAAGTACATACTGTTTTTGTTGTCCTTACTGGTTTTCTGCTCAGGAAATTACTATTTACGTAACCGACTTGAATGCATTTGACAGTGTTACTGTGATTAATGTACTTAAAAAGCCACACAGTAAGGCAAACTACTTAAGGTATTGGATATGGTCCAAGACATACATGCTATTTATTGATTAAGAACATATTAATTTTTCTAGATGAAGTTTTGCAGACAGGAATAACAAAAATACTTAGTCTGCAGCCTACAGACTACTGATAATCTTAGTGACATCAGAAGGGGGAGGGTCCCCAAAGGGATTACTAACCCAGCTGAAACCCACAGATCTTGCAGAATGTGTTTGCTGTCCATCATCGGAAAAGGAAATAAACTCCCAGTTGCTGTCAGTGTCTGCCATGAGATTACAATACTGCTTTGCTGTGTATGCAGACTAATCAGTACAGGATATGTTCCTGAAGTCCCTCAAGCACCTTTTTAAGTGATCTCTTGATTATTTTAATGCTTCTGTCCATTTTTTAAGAGTACAAACATATGTTCTGGTATGCACAGTTTTGCTTAAAAAATAGCATACAGGCATCTACATAGCTGTCATCTTCAGTAAGCTCTTCAGGTTTTTCACATCTAGCATATTAATTTATTCAAGGAAATCTTGGCATAAGTTTCTCATATATACACATTACTACTTTCCGAACAGATAAATTAGCACCTCAGATTTTTATCTCAGAGGTAAACTGGTATTTGGAATGGTTTACAGATGACACTAAAAGCTTTATTCTAACCTGAAGTGCTGCAGCATCCTGACCATTGTAGTGATACAGGAGACCAAGGGCAAAATACCTGTACAGAAAAAGAAAATAATATTAAAATTGCTAGATCCTTCCTACCAATTTCATTATGATTTGATTAGCACAGACTATAACAAATAATTGCTTACAGTGACATGTACATGGCCATGTCTACACTTGAACGACTGTCTGTAGGCTTTTTTTCAGAATCAAAGAAGAGAAGTTCTGTCCTAGAAATGTGTCTGTCTCTCCTAAGGCAATTTCTAGTTACTAGCTCCAACTTAAAGTATATGTCAAATTAGAGATGAACCCAATGCTGTTCTTTGAATTTTATATACAGACTTAACACAGAGCTCCAAATAATAAATAGTCCTCCAAGAGTTAATCAAGCGTCATTAAATCAAATTTTTATGATGGTTTTACTTAAAACTTTTACTATCAGAACAATTTTTTTCTTTACTGCAATATGAAATCAAGTCAGGCAAGGAAGGGCTTTGTACAGTGCCATTACAGAGCTTTTTGTGTACTGTAATAAAAACACAGCTAAAGTTCTGTACTGGCTGTTCATGGAACGATTCCATTCATGTTTGCCATGCAAACTATACTTACCAAGAGGAAATAAATGAAACTACCCTAATTCTAACCACAATTAAAGACTCCTCCTCACCACTGTAGTTGCTACTACTGCACCACACAGTTTAAAGATTAAAGAAATGAAATCCAAGACAGAGACACTACCTACGACTGGAGTTTGTATTTTACACATTTTCTATCTAGTGTTTCCTGCTTAATGACAGTCAATTCTCCACCTGCTGGCATTTCCAATTTGAAGTCATCTGCAGTCATCTTAAGCAACCTCCTTTTGGTGAATCAGTGGGAGTACAGAAAGTATGCAATTCAAAAGCAAGATCTCTTTCCCTGAATAAGCAACTAAAATTTTAAAGCCACTAGCTGGTTAATAGCTTCTGCCTAAGGTAGCACATGCTTTAAGGCATATTTTCATTCTGTCCAAGCACCGCTACTGTGTCCATTCAACTCTCACACTGTCACAAGGGTAAACAAATCACTTCCCCCACCCCATTTGTACCAATCCTTTATTTTTGTGTTGGACACAGAAACTTTCAGGGAGAACTCTGTATTTACCAGCACAAGACAGAACACATTCCCTTTACCTCAGAGTGTCAATTAATACTTTTTCACCAACATTTTTAAATGCTGACAAGTCAGGCCAAGCTGTCTTTTGGACCTGAAAGCACAGAAACTTCGAGGATCTGAACACGTTGCTCTAGAAGCCAATAGTGTTTAAGACAATTTTCCCTCTGGTCTCAAAGGTGCAATACTCAAAAATCCACTCACTTTTTGTGTTTTTCCAGCCAGGCAGCACTATCTGTTAAAAGACAAAAGTTCTCTGAAACTAGCAGATCCAGCAGGCTTTCATGATTTGCCTCTGCATATAGCTTGAGTAAAGCTGTGTCAATATCTTCCTTGTAGCCATTTGCCACCTCAGTGCTGCGGACTTCATTCAAGTAACTCATGAGGAACCGTTTGCATTTTGTCATCTTCTCCTGGTCACCTTGGGTCAGCTGATTTAGGTCCGCGTACTCATGCAGAGGGGGATGAGACCGTATAAATGAAGAGGAAGTAGGCAACAGGAAGGGGTAGAGAGAGATCAGCTCCCGGACATCAAGCTGGCCGCTTCTGCAATTACAGTGTCAAACTAGATGAAGCAAAAAGAAAGAAAAAGTATACATAGGCACAAAAAAATAACATACTGGGAATGTGTGCTCGCATATGCTTAGGGTCAGGACACTAACAGGTTGTCAGTTTCTGAAAGTTACTGCCTTCTATGCTGGAGAAAATATATTCAGAACAAATCTGGAATTTTTTTTTCTCTTTCTGTCCAAACTTGCTTATCATTCTTTTCCCTCTAGATATTGAAAGCTCTGAGAATTCAAAGACTGGCCAGCCTTTTGCTTTTGACATCCCACAGCTGCTCTGTGGCATATAAAAAACCCAGCTGAACAGCCTTAATGACATTCCTAGGACTGTCCTAGACTTCATCCATACATTATGGGAACTAGTCTTCTGATGGAGGCAAGAAAAATGGAGAGAGTGAACCCTTTTAGGCAAGCCACAAAGACTGTTCAAGTGTAATTCTGTAGAAAACAGCAAATTCCTGTAGAAAACTAAAGCTTTCAGAACATGTGTTTGGATGATGAAAATGTTTTCCCCAACCCTGAAATGCACCAAATTCCTCCTGCAGCTCACTTCTTAAGGAGGTTCTGAAAACGAACCATGGATACCAATTATGCATCCATCCAACCAATAAGTAGTAGCCTTTCGTACAGGCATAGGTCTTGGGTGTACATCTATGTCAGATACTATGCAGTGGCTTTTCCACTTCACATGTGAAGAGCATCTATACTTTATCCAGGAGCAAGTTGTAACACAGATATGCTACACAAAACATTTTTCTTCCAGCCTAGATTGAAGAAATTCCTCAAGTGTCTGAAGAATGCATGTTGTGACAGAAGAATAAAACAAGACGTTTTTTCACATGAAAAAACAACTGGCAAACAACTCCCCAATTTTCACAGCTAGAATGACTCCTCCTCCCAGGCCTTGCTTTAGAAGAACAGCAAGAAATCAGAATTTATATTTTATTTCACTGTCAAAGTCATTATTCAGAATTCATCTTTAAAGATGAGCATTCCTGAAATGCAGGAGATACTGTTGCTAAAACAAAATAATGAACTGACAGTTCTCTAAAAGAAACCCTGGTTAGTTACTATTTTATTGCAAATAAAACTTTTAAAAAATAGTTCTTATCTATCCGGTGACCAGCAACCTCAAAAAGCCTTTCCCTTCACAACCTTGATTGGAACGAATTCCGAAAAGAAACAAGTTATAACCATGGAAGCAGATGACACAGCAGATTTCTGCAGGCAATAAAATGTGAAAGATTCTCAGAAGCAGGCTCATCCCTTCCCTACTGTTGTGAAGTAACTAAAGCATGGGGCATGCCCCGAGCTGTTCACTTCTTGCCAAAGACAGTTCCAAAACCATCCAGGAAGTATGAACTAGTAGGAAGCATCACAATGGCAACACCTATTTAGAACTTTTTAAAAAGTAAATACTGTCCTTTGGCTACAAAAATCTATACAAGAATGAAATTCTGGGAGACAGCAGCAACAGCAAATTTAAAAGCAGCAAGTATCCTGTTCCAGAACCGAGTGACTGCAAAGCATGGGAAAAGCCAAAACGAACAATAGAGGACCACAACAGAGAAAAATCTGAACATGGGAAGCTTTCCTGTGAGAAGAGGTTTGAATAGCAAGTTTTTCTGATTTATACATAGAGCTCCTACTGCCTCTACACTAGAAAGGCCAGCCTCTAATCAAGAGTAGAGTTAAAGTGTTCATGTCTACTTTGCAGATTTCTGCAGTTGAAATTGCCTTTTAATCCCTCTTTTCAGACTTGATATTTGTTTTGAAATTCTGAGATCTACATTATGATGGAACTCACAAGTAGATGAGGACTTTTTTTTAAGAGGCAGAATAACTAAGAAGTAGCAAGTTCTGTCAGTAGCATGACCTGATGGTTCAAATCACAACACAGGCTCAATAATAAAGCCTTGACCTTCATGGGCATAAAGTAAAAAAATCTCCACATGTACAACACTCAGATTACAGGATTACAGCCTTAATGCTACTGTATGTTAGCATGCCAAAAAATCAGTTGCATTAACTCTTCAGTTATGAAGTTGTTTCAATGTTACTCTGTTTTTATGCCCAACAAAACCATTTTATCACAGTGAACTCACATCTGCATCAAAACACATTCAAGCAACTAAGTTTTTAAAACCAAGAACACTAACTCCTTATTTAAAGAAGATAAATTAATAAAGTTCTTGTCACACAATTACCTGAAGAGTTCTTTTGCTTCAAAGAACTGAAGCTGTGCAAACTGTATAAAACCTGCTTGCTGCAGGATTCGTTTGTACATTACCTATGGAAGAGAAGGGGGGAAAAAAGGTTTATTATCTTTGTAAGGAGTTATTTATGTAGTGCTAGTCACTACTGCAGTAACTACCTGCCAAAAACACTGAACACATGATCTTCAACCAGACCTGTTAAGTTACATGCAAAATAAAGCCTTGATCCTCTACATTTTAAATTGTATGTACCTGAATATACTGAACCTGCTGTCCAGACTCAGCTTCTTACACAAAAGTGTGTGAGCAGAACACTGTTCACGAATACTTACTAAAAGCAAAGTCAACAAATAGCAAGTTTTCTTATTCAAATAATGACTTATCTGACACCAGTCTCACTCGCCTCAACTGTTTGCTTGCGGTATTTGGAAACGTAAAAGCCAATGGTCATCTCCGAAGTTCCCCACGATTCAGCAGGCACAAAAAAAGATTTAAACTCAAGGGTGGTCCCACTTGACCACACACAGCCAACTTTCTCCCCACCTCATCTCACTTCTGCAGGAACCTTGCTGGTGATTCTCATAGTCTCATCCCCAGCTGATGACCATATTTTTGACTTTCTGCCAGTTTGGGTGTTTTTGGTTGGTTTTGTTTGGTTTGGGTTTTTTTGCTTATTTGGGTTTTTTTTTGTTTGCCCCCCCCCCCTTTTTTTTTTTTTAAGTAATTCCAAAGCAGTTCAACTTATCCAATATGCAGTACATTATGCAATGTACATAAAAATATGGTTAAAAAGAGAAGCACAAGTAAACCATATGAAAAGCTATGTGTTATGAAGTTTTACTGTTAAGGTCATGCCTAGAAGTTTACAAGTTCACTACAAAAAGAACACAAAACTTCTTTAAATGCTAGGTATTTATTTAATCTGAATGGTCAATTAGTTACCATGAGATAAAATGAAACCCTTGTGCCCGGTGTATTTCCAATGGCAAAAGAGAATTACTAAAAGCAAGAAAGCTAAACTATGCTCTGCAAAGCATCCAGTGTTTCTGACAGCACTGGTTATTTTGCAAATACACCTAGCTATATCCACATGCCCTCAGTTTTTCCCTTCAACTTTCTCATGAATATACAGTTTTCTAATGTTTAACAGTGTACATGAATGCTGTTATTAATAACAAACTCCCCATTTTCAATGAAAATACCCAGAGAAACTGCAATACATTAGCAATGTATTCCAGGCAGGAATTGCTAAAGAGTGTCAGGCCTCCAGTCGGGTAGACTGATATTCTAATTGGTGATTTTTCACCTTGATTAAAGATTGTGGATTTACCAAGAGAAAAGCTTGGCTTAAATCCATTTAGTCTGTGCATGCTTTACTAATGGATTATCTTAAGGAAATCCTTAATCTTGATCATTAACAAGCCATTAAAACCTATTGATCTGTAAGGTTGTGGGACTTTTCTTGCCTCCCCAGCATGGGGGAGAGAAGAGGGAAATGCTATCTGGCACATCTTTTCAGACAAACATAACAATATAAACAATACTTCATGACATTTTTATATTAATTAATGTTATTATGCTTTACATCCAAGTGTACTAATTCAAAATACAGTTAACTAAAGCTAAAAGGGAATTTAATTACAGTAATAAAGTAAAACTTCCTCAGGTGATTAATTCACAAAATTTCCAAAATATTTTGGAATTATGACTGTGTTATCACATCACTAAATGGTAATCTGTGAACTGATGAATACCCATCTGGTCACATTCTTAAGGATGCTGGTGAAGGATTTCAATCTGCAACTATCTGCATCCTATAGCACCAGAAAAACTTCAAAACCTGGCCTCAGACCTTCCAGGCAAGGCTGAAGCACAAACATTTCTCACTCTGCTAACTAGTGTCAGAAGCAGGTTGGTTTGGGGTTTTTAGGTCAGTTTTCAATCTTTGCAATGGAGTGACCACTAATATTTACATATTTAGTGAATTAGGATATTGGAATTAAGTTTGAATTGATCTAAGACACTGAAAACAGTGCTTTAGTTGTAGACCTTACTCTGTACAGCAGTCTTTTCAACTAGAAGTTGATAAGAGCTTGTTGATAGTGTAAGTATAGGCCCAAGGAATCAGTTTTGAATTTGAACTGATTAAGTGGTATTCATGTTCATTTAAATGTTGACATATCTTCACTTGTCCCTTAAAGCCATGCAACAAAAAAGCTGTATAATGTCTACAGACAGACGCTTTCCCAACTTTTTAAAGATGCAGTGATGGGATAGGGAATATCCAGGTTGATTTTTAGCCAACAAGATAAACACTAGACATTAAGATGTCCTGTGGTAAAGATTAGGGAAGCAACAGACCAGACTGTCTGTGGAAGCGAGAATATTCTCTCCTTCTCACAGGTTTTTAAAAACAGGCTAGACCTATGCGCCAACCACATACAGTTAACTTTTGTTTATGATAAAAAAACCATTTTGAGTTCTTCCAGACCCATCTGCCAGATACTGCAATAGGCTTCTTTTAAAAAGGTACCAAGTTATACCCAGTCAAAATTCAACACACTGTTTATTCCCCTATCATTTTTGAAGAACCACCATAGGACTTAGAAGTGCTTTAGGCAAATTCTATAGTTGACTGAATTCACGTTAGAAAACTAGCTACAAAAACATGAAATAAGATTTGTATTAATTCGTATCTGAAAAAGTGCTAGAAAACAGAAAGATGACTGCTGAAGCTGTGATAGCTATAGTGAAGCCTTAATTCTCCCAACTGCTAGAAAAACCCTTTCTAAAATGGTCAGAATTACCAACTAGATTGTCAAAAATATTTTTTCTAGAAAGTCACTTTGGCTTTTGGACAGATTTGGGTGCAGTTAATATGTTTTTTGAAACTAAAAAGAAATGAGGAAAAAAAAGAAAAAAAAAAAAGAAAAAAGAGATACCTATGCAAGATGTGTGTCAATCTAACCAAGGTCTTCACTACCATCAACCATGATTTCTGCAAACTTCAGCTGTCCTGAAAAATTAATAAGTAGTATTCAGTCATTTCATGGTAGCATGGTAGAAAGGCCTTTGTATTCTTTTACCAAAAATGATATCCAGCAAAGCCACCTCCTTGCAACACTTTTGCTTAGCGTTTTTTACCTAGCAGTAATTCTTAATGCTCAAAGACAAAGGAATTTTCATCTAATATGGCAGAGATAAATTTGCAGTCTGGAGGGACCATGGGTTAAATAACAGCTTAAAGCTACTAATGTATGACCTGCTTCTTTCCAATAACTAAATAATGGCTGTACAAATAATTCTGAAAGTACAGTACTTTACTGTTTCAATCCCACTATCATTCTGCATTACCAGCATATATATATATATTTATGAAGGTATAATACTGCTGATATAAAAAGAGCAAGCATGCAGCTGTGTATGCATGCAATGACAATGCAGTATTGAACTGTAGGGAAAAAACCCATGTTGTCAAAAACTGTCCTACAATGCCATGACTGAGTTCAAGTCACATGTAAGATGGCAACAGCCACTGCAAACTCCAGAAATTAAAGCAGTCTGTGGAGAAGGGCGCACTTATACTACATGTACCAGACAATTACTATCACTCTTCTGTATGGACAAATTAGAGTGGCTGGACCAAGTGCCTTCATGCCAAACCTATGCATTCCTTCCCACTGCTTGTATAAAATGGCAAAACAAGGTCTTGAAAGGGTCAGCTACTCAGGAATCAGTAAAGCTTGCAAAATAGATGTCCAAAGATATCTATTAGAAGATACCTACTATCTATCTAAAATCTATTACCTGAAGATCTCTCTTACACAGGAGTTAGAAAGGAGTGACTATGTGATCAGTTAAAGTATGCAAAAGAAATGTTGCAAAAGACATATGTAAGGCATGTAATTTGGCTGAACTCCATCAGACTTTCTTTTTCTGTAGTCTCGCATAATAAAGTCTGATGTGCTTGTAACAAACCTGTAATGACAGCATTAAATATTAGAGGCACATTAGAAAGCAAGCTCAACATGTTACATTTCCAACTACGTCTCAACAGCTGAGCCAAGTTGAGTCATTTTAATACGAGTCAATGGCAGACTCCATCAATTTAAGCTGGTTAATATCTATTTCCAAATACAGCCCAGAACTAAACCACGCCATTTCGCTTGCAAATAATAGGTTTTCTGTTTTTCAGCTGTAGCATTGACTCAAAGTAACTGAACACCCTTAGAAGTACGTTAAATTAGAAAGAACTTACAATATTCGTGGAAACAGTAATTTCAGGTACACGGACATTGTGCACGTAAGATACATGTGAACAGAAAGTAACTTATCCTAAATACAGAAAAATCCTAAATGCAAGAAAACTTAGGAGGAATGAGATTCTACATGATGTATTTTAGATAATGAATTGCAGTTCATCCTGTGGTAAAACACAAAAAGACAGCTCCCACACTAAATCAGCCTAAACTGGAAAGAAATAATTGGAGAATTAGAGATCATCATACTTCAAAGACATTGATTAGATCATGTATCCTGTCCTCACAGCAGGATTTTAGTTTGCTTCTTTAAACAGATTGTGAAGGAAAAGTTGGAAGTGAAGATGCAAAGCCAAACATGCTGGAAACCGAACTCTGTATTTGCCTAAATACTTTTCAGCTTCAAGTACTTCCAGATAGTTGCACCTTAGCAAAAGGATGGAAACACTTTTCTCACCAAGCTTTTTACTTCCAGCAGCCTCCCAGCTGTTCATTCAATGGAGGAGTTCAGGATCAAAATGAAAGCTGATACAAATTTCATTTAATTTAATGACTGTTTTTCAAGGGCCTTTTATTTAAATGACAAGGAATTAGAAACTTATTGAAATTAAAAAAAAATAAAAGCCTGAGAGTGTGAATCATTTTGAACCACTGCAATTCTGTAATTTCCCTAGTCATGTTGCAAACTTTACATCTTCCTAAACAAACCAAAAGTAATGCAACAGATAATATTTTAATGACAACAAAATGCTCTGAAGTGTATTAAAAAAACAAAACCAGATTTTCTGCAGGTTACAGATCAAATTTTGCTCTTACAAAAGGAAAGAAACCAAGTCAAATATTCATTCACCTACTTGGTGAGTAGAGATTTCATGCTACTTTTTCCAAGTTTCAGACTCTAAATGACAAATAGGAACAAATACAGTAGAATATGTATTGTAATATAAACCAGAGGTACAAGAAAATTAAGACAAATCTTTAATCAACACTCTAATCAAAGAGTTACTAGGATACTTTGCCACACAAAAAGCCAAAATATTCAGTTACACACCAGTACAAGTATTACTTGTATGAGTTTGGAAGTAGGATGTATTTGCTTTAAGATTTCCCATCACTTAACTCTGAAGCTGTACTGCTGTGGAGTTTAGGATATGGTGAGAATCTCTGATAAAAAAACTAAAATCTAAAAATTCTGATCTGAAATAAAGTATACTTTTTAAACAGCAATAGCAAATAATAACAACTTAGTTCTAAGGAAGCATCGCAGTGGACTTTCTATCACTAGTTTTTCAGCTTTGTTTCAATTTTTTCAAGTTACACACTTGAAAAGAAATCAACACCAAAACCTCAGCAGAACAGCAGCATTCAACCCTGCCAATGTCACAGGCAATCATGCACGAGCCAATTCAGCAGCACGGCTATTTCTTCAGGGTGAAACCATAAAAGGTATTAGACTTCTTTTCAATGCAAATTCCTCCCCCACCCTTTCTAGTTATGTGACCATTGGCATATATGGCCCCACTGTGAAATTTATGTTTTCACGAAAATTAAAGGAAGGACAGACCTGAAATTTCTCTTTTGGAATATTCCTTCGAGCTCCTTTTGCTAGAACAAGGGCTTCTTCCACTCTGTGGCTAGCTAGAAGATCCTGAATCTGTTTTTCCAAAGGTAGCGGCACCAAGATATACACACCCTTATTAGTAGCAACAATCACCTTCCCTGGACAGAGCAGACAGACATATTCAGTTTAGATTATCTACAGAAAAAACACATTTCAGAAATAAGCTTTAAGATTTGCTATTTAAGATACGAGAACTGAAACAGTGTTAAGAGTTCCAAAACTCATCTTTATTGTTACTGTATTTAGTAGATAGTATAGTTTACCTGTAAACTGCACCTTGGAAATACAGAGATAATGGTAAATTTGTTTATTTACAGCAGATTTTGTTCCACTCTGAGTAAATTAAACTGGCTATAACGTCTCATGATGAGCTAAGCTGTAAAGGCCATCACTGAAACTACTGCCCAGATTCCAGAGAATAGGGACTTTTAACTGCCAGATATTTCCACAGGCTTACATTAGAAAATTGTAAGTTGTACATCAAAGGTAGTAAGTAATACACAGTTCATAGTGCTCGAGTTTGTAGCTCTCCTGGAAGAAAACAGCAACGCAATGTATTCCACAATTAAGAGCTCTTAATTGAAGAGCAGATGAAAAAAATTTTTGTATTTTTTGTTTAACAATTCTTTATGAAATACCCCATTTAAAACCTTTTAGAAAGGAATACAAAAGAACAATTTTTAAGATGTTAGAACTTTGTCAGGATAGCCAATGGACAAATACCTGTAGCTTGCAATTATAGACTAGTAGCATTAAATTAACATTGCTCTTTTGCAAGCAATAATCAAGTTACAAGAAAAAGCTCTAACCCCAGACTCATACCCAACAATTAACTTGACAATTAGAGCACATTTATTGAGCATACATTTTGTTAGAAGCGTGGAATGTTGGATGACTAAAGTTTACCTATCATAATATAATTGGGAAGGCATTTGCAATAATAGTTTCAACAGTTAACGTGCTTGCTAGATATTGTGTTTAAAAAACATACTGAAATGACTGTGCCCACAGTGGCAGTTGTTCCAGAATTACTGATGCAAAAAAAGTGTTCTTTTTAATACCTTCAAAGTCTTGTAGAATGTGACCTTCTTTAAAAGGTAGGGTTTGCTTTTGCTGCTGGTCCAGCATGCTGTGCACTGTAATGAACTCATCATCGAGAGCAACGACGTAAGGAAAGCACAAAGCTGCTCCAATCACGTTTTCTGACCAGTGCACAGGGGCACGCTGTGAAATGCCATCTACAGTTGCAAACATGCCTACAAAAAGGAAAAAACAAAGCCTTGAGGCTCGTGCTAGTTGAAGACCGTTGTTTTCCCTATACGAAGCATGGGTACCAAGGCACAGAAATAAAAAGTCTCAGAACAAGAGATGCAGTATCAGGCAGCATGATGACAGTGCATCACATCTCCCTGGACATTATAGACCTGTTGGTTAGTTCAGTTCAAATTTTTTTTTTCCTTCTCCTTCACCACAGAAACAGACAATACCAAAAACTGAAGGGAGGAATACTGAAAGAAACTAGCACGAATTATTCAAGTTTAGTAAGTTTCAGATTTTTTTACAAGAATTATGCCACGTAGTCTGAATTCATTTCCCAACACTAATTTTTAGTGAGACCCAGCATTCAAACAATACTGCCTTAGCAGGAGGCACAGACCTGCACTGCCTGACCTATCTGGCAACAGAGGCATATTTGTTCCTTGTAGTGTCAAATGTCTAAAGAGCATTTTAGTCGACAGACAATCATTTACTTCTACTTTTTCACTTTTGCTACAGCAAAATTTTCACAGAACAAGGGTCCAGCTCCTTGGGATGAGTCACTTCCTCTGAGGCATCTGTGTTTTCAATCGTTTGAAAAAATGCAGAGGCTGCGTATAAAGCATTATTTTCCCAAAAGCCAAGCACAAAGACTTTTTTAATATCCCAATGATACCTCCTGTGCTGTCTTCGAAATAACCATATTAAATCTGCTGTTAATTTGTGTTTTCTTTACCACTATCTTTCCTCCTGTCTATTCTGTCCTTCTTCCTTCTCCAAGCTTAATAGGAATTTGACTTGCTTTTGGACGACACACCACTGGTTCTATCTATGCTACCTGATATTCCCCAATTCTTCCTGAGACATTAATTGAAGAAAAACTCCAATGTTTTCAGACCTAGTTCAGTAATCCTTTGCCAGCTGAGCCATACTGAAGCACAATGTAAACTTCTGTTCTAAACATGAATTCATACCCCTTAAAACCAGTATTCTCATGCCGTTAAAAAGACATGCCCATGAAAATTGTTCTTTGGCAGGAATGAGCCACTTGACAGCTGGTAGAATAAGTCTGAGCTGTAAAGGACAGAAGAGATTAAAAGATTATGTTATTCAATTTACAAAATCTCTTCCAAACAGAGGATAATGAGGCAAGGGTAGCTGGGTAGGAGGACCATCTTGGAATTAAAAAAAAAAAAAAAAAAAAAGAAAAAAGAAACCAGAAGGTTGTAGATTTTTATGGAACTACGGTGTAGAGACTAAGCTTCTGGATCCTTTACAGTAGTTTTGAAATGATCAGCCCTTTCCCTTGACTAAGGGTGCAACACAAAATTAAAATTTCACATCTGACTATTAGCAAGTGATGCTATTTGCTTTTTCACTACAGTGATCAGCTTTCTGATCAGAGCACCTTACAGAAAATACTTTTTTTTGCCATAATATATAATTCCCTATTTATTCTACAGATATTGATATTCTTACTGATCAGAACTGGAATTTTATGCCAGGCAGACTGCATTACCCATTTTTAATGCCTTCCAGTTGTTACTCTGTGCTATAATACCATTTCAAAACGTGGGAGAAAACTTGAGTTAAATACATACTAACCAGTAGTAAACGCAGGGCTAATTATATTTGAAACCTTCTTAGAACCTTCCACTTCTCTGACATTCTCAAAAGAATGTTACAAAAACCTGATTTTAAAAACTTTTTTTTTAAATGACAGAGCTCTTTTTTAGGTAATTTTTAAAAATCTTTCATGGAAGTGAAAGGGTATGCAGAGCAATGCACAGTACTTTTCCAAGTCAACATCCCTCTACATCCCTCTGCCCTCAATAGCTAGGGCTTATGTCATAGAATGATGCATTTTCTGTCTTCATCCAGCTCTCACCTAAGGATAACAATAAACATGACAACTACAATCAGAAACTATGGCCTTTTTATAGTACAGGAATGCGTTTGATGAAACTTAGATGAAGCCAGTAATCAATTCCGTATTAAAAATGCATATGCTATCCAAAGGTTAGAAGAGTTACCCAAAACACAGCTACACTGTTTTCAACACCAAGAGATCTAGAAATTTATAGAATCATAGAATAATTGAAGTCAGAAGGGTTTTCTGAACGACATTCAGCAGGACCAACTTAGATCAGGTTGCTCAGGACTTCGTGCAATAGACTGTAGATTTTGTTTATTTGTTTTAAAACGAAAAGCTTCTTAGTGAAAGTATCTCTAAAAATTGAAATAAAACTTCTTTATTATTATTACTTGTTTTAAAAGGAACATGAAAACTTACGAGGAACACTATGAGTGGGTGAAAACAAGAAGGGAACATGCTGGTTACTGCTGACTATCCTGTTTCATGTAGTTTCATCAGCTATGAGAAAAGGCACTGCATAACCTTCTGTGAATCATTCTGCTTAGTACCTGTACGCTTTTTATAAGTTATAAGGCTCAGTTCTCCAATTCCATTTGTAGTCTACTCAATCACTATACAACTGTTCAAACCATGCACCACTGAAGAGTTTATTCTGGAAAAGCAAAAGGAATAAACTAAAATTAGGTATTTAAAATTTGTATTTTTTTACTCATTGAAGTAATGGAATAGTTGAATCAGGAAGGGACCTCTGGAGACTGTCTAGTCCAACTTCCCTGCTCAAATCAGGGTCAGCTAGAACAGGTTGCTCAAGACTTTGCCCAGTCAGGTTTTGAGTGTCTCTAAGAACAGAGACTCTACATCCTCTCCAAGACCTCTTTCCTGGTTTGAGCACCATCACAATAAGGAATTTGTTTTCTTATGTTTATGTAAAATTTCCTGTATTTCAGTTTGTACCGACTGAAATCCTCTCATCCTTTCACTGGATACAATACCACTGAGCAGACTCTGGCTCTGTCTTCTTTACCCGTGCACATATCCCCCTCCCCTCCACGTTGGC
Organism: Buteo buteo; assembly: GCF_964188355.1. Lineage (NCBI taxonomy): Eukaryota > Metazoa > Chordata > Aves > Accipitriformes > Accipitridae > Buteo > Buteo buteo. Next base: position 5,134,097 of record NC_134195.1, on the reverse strand, counting down.
AAGATCTCTGAACGCATTTTCCTTTTCAGACTGAACAGTCCCAGCTTTCTCAGCCTCCCCACTCACTTAGTGAGGCAGTGCTTCTCTCCAGGACCATATCCCATGAGATTCTTCTAAGCAGGTCCCTGAGCAAACCAAAGTCTGCTGTCCTGAAGTGGTTCAAGTACCCCCCTTAAATCCTTAAACAGAGATCCATAGTCATAAAAGCCAAATCCCCCATCACCACAAGCTGTGCAATCAGTTGGTGACCTGCATGATCCACCCACTCCTCCTCAAGCTGTTCTCCCTCACCAGCAGGACTGATGAGAAAACCTCCATCTCCAATATGAGGAAGTCTCCCACTACTATTACTCACTGGTTGTGCTACTGCATTGTACAGGCTCAGATCATCTGCTGGACGACAGAGCTTCCTGCTTCTCATCTGCTACCAGAGCACTGAACATAGTCTATAGATGCAGATCTGCAGGCAGAGAAGGAGAGTTCTTCCTTTCACAAGAAGTCACAAGTTTCCAGCCTTTGCCATCACAGAACAAGCAGAGACAGCCTGCCCTTCCCTCCACAGAGTTAGGGGTACCGGCTCACGCCTGGGTCCTGGAGAAGATTCAATTTCCTTTTCATCATCTCTGATGCCATGCACTCTGCTGACCTCCTCCTGCATCTGCTTTATGTGGCAACAGGAATCCTCAACCAAGCACTCATCTCCTGCAGGTGAGGACAAAATTTCCCCTTGCTCCAATCTCTGGAAGAGGCACCAGGCACTCCCTTCAGCTCAAGACCTGAAGAGTTGCACCCTCCCTTGGGAGCTTGGTCTGAGTCGAGGCCTCTGATGTTTTGGGGCAGTTGCTCAGAAGTGTGCCCTGTGCCAATATGCAAGAACTGCATGCTGAAATGTTGAAAACTTAAAGCCTCTGTACGGCAGGAAATCTGATTAGAAACATGCAACAAGAGCTTCATGAAATGAAAAACTGAATTTTGGTAAGCATAGTTTCACACACAACCAGAAAGAACTGATTTTCAATTCTGAATGAACTAATTACTGCACAGAATGAAGATGCATCAAAATGAAGTTCTTCCTCCCTTTGAAAGAATGAGCTATACACTAACTGTAAGTAGAGCCAACAAAGTACTGAATGGCTAACCTATGCATCAACTATGAACAACTCTAACAACCAGTTTTAAATGCAAAGAGTCCAGGTAAGGAAACAGGTTACATACCCAAGAAACTCAAAGACGTTTTACTTTATGATTACCATTTTAAGCAGTTGCTTTCTGTCATTCTAAATTCCAGTCTTAACTCAAAAGCAAATTAATCTAAATCAATGTAACTTCAAACACTATAAAGCCAAATACATTAATGCAGAATACATCCACCTCAGTAAGAGAGGCTGAATTTAGCACAGATGCTCTAGCAAGTGCCAAACGAACATGTCTTTACCAGCAAGACATACAAAAGCAAACTAAAATTAGAACTGAAGATTTACCTCAAGCCTTTTCAAGTCCATTCACATTATAGCAGAGGCCTACCTCAAATGCCAAGATACACAATGCTTATACATTCTAAAGGTGCTCAACCATCTTCACAACTTCGAAGAGACAAGTGTTAAAGACACTAAGAATTTCACCAAGGAAGAACAGCAAGATGGATTATACTAGTCAAAACAACAGTGGGGAGGGAATAGAGGACAGATAATAATTACCCCCCCCCGCCAGCTGAATTAGGCAAGGAAAGACTATGCAATCCATAGCAAGCAGTCTTTGTAAGGTTTCTGAGCTAGTAGAAGATAGACTTTGCCTGTATTATGAGGAAAAGGGAAGTTTATAGCATGTTTAGAGCTGCAGAAGTGCATTTGCTTAAGATACCACATACCTGATATACTAACCCCAGGACAATCTACTTACACAAGGATGTTGGATTTTATGAGCAAAGGTCTTATTGTATAGCTCTCTTCCAGGACACCAGATAAAAGCAAAAGACAGACTAAATAAAATTCTGCTTTCTGACTAAATACAATTATGCTTTTGAAAGTGCATCTATTCTTCATAAATCATAAAAGAAATGAACCACTTGAACAGAATCTGGTTTGACATTCCTAAAAAGATAAAGATTAAAGTAAGAATAGGATCTCCTTAGAAACATGTCAAAAGGGAATACTTTCAGAGAGTCAATTCACAAATTTTAACTTTCACAGCACTACTAAAATGGTTAATGTCCACAAATACATGTCCACATTTAAAGCAACTAACAGTTTTAATAAGAAGCAGGCAACCAAGGTGACTTAGAAAAGCCCTATGTCTGAAAAAAACAAGTTCATCTTGGAACATCTTTAATTTGCATAAACTGATATTCTAATGAGTCTGTACTTCTTCCAAGAAAAACTGGTGAATTGATGAACATCTCACATTCTGGTCACAAGACAAAACTTCAATATAAACAACTGATTGCACCCTTACTCTTCTTTGGAATTGATATTAAAAAGCCCAAATCGATGCAGATCCCTGAATTAAGGGCCTAAATAGCTGTGATCTTTGTGTCATGCTATTCTTAATGTGTCAGGGAAGATACACAAGCTGCATCTCCTAAATGGAGAGTCATATGGCAAACAGCACGAAAGCATTCTGCCTGTGGTCTGTCAGCTCTGGGATATTGCAGCTTTTCCAAAAAAAGCTCAAGATTACTGACCTCATAGCATATTGTTGATTTAGACAGATTACAGCGGCAGTAGTCCTTACAATCATCTGTCTATTAGACAGCAGCATTATTTCACATAATCTAACTTTGGTTTTGCAATACGTAAACTGTCATTTTCTGTAATATGGAGCTGAAAAATACTATTAAAAAAAATTAAGCAAACGGGAGCATAAAAACTGGGTAGTATCTGACAACATCTACAGTTAGGACAGAGTTTAATTCTACAGGAGTTAGGATACAGCTTACTGCCACTAACATTTATTATTAGCACTGTAGTACAACATACCTATTTGTGAACATACCTATTTACAGTCTATAAAATGGACTCTGTACGAACACCTCTCAATAGCAACTGAGGAAAAAATAACTCGTTTACACTAATTTAACAGTTCTATAGCAACATCAGGCTCCTCAAACCCAGTCCAGCTAGTCACTACAGAGAGGCTGTCAGTCTCTGAAGTTTCACTTGGTACGAACCAACCTTTTTACTCTGGGCTGCAAGACACTACTGCTGTTAGCTCTCTATACAGAAATGAAACTTTCCACAGACATGATTAAATTACAAATAATCAGATTTTTGTGCATTAAAAAAGTAGGGGAGTTATAATAATGCTTAGTACCAAAAATTTATCATTTACCTTTTTATCTCAACATTCCAGTATAGCCCTGTGAAGAAAATTATCATTATTGTGCACAACACTTATATTAGTTAAGCTTTGCTTCCCAAATGGAGAGAAATTAAAGAGAGAAGTTAAAAAAAATTACAATCCTTAGTCTCACCTAGGCCTCCGGGGCCAGCCAACAGAAACTCTTGTCTGCCTATCCTTTTCACAATTGGCCGTTTCTCATCACTGCAATAAGGAAATAGATCTTGGGAGACGCCAGTATTATAATTCAAAATGATATACTGTGTAGTAAGTGCAAGACATAAGTAATAACCATCTACAGCCACGGCACAGGGTTGCTCTGGAGTAAACACTTCCTTCACTATCTGGACTCTGTCTTCAAACACCATGAACATTTGAATGGTCCGCCGCTTGACTGAGATAATGCAGACTTCGACACAAAAAGGATCCCCACTCACAGGGTTTTCATTTAATGCGAATGTCACAGCTCCTTTGATTCTAGCGCCAGTGGGGACAGGTTCCAAGTTCATCATGTTAACTAGTGTTATTGTGTTGTCGCAAAGCACAAGAAGCCTGGTGAGGGCAGAGGCCGCTTTCAACTCACTCACAGGCTTCTTCAAGCCCAGGTATTTATGCAGTTGCTTGGTGGCAGCAAAAGTTATTTTTCCAGCTGCTGATACCTTTTCATCCAACAGAAAGTGATAGATAAAGCAGTCATTGGTTCCAATATAGAGGTTCTTTCCACAACACTCAATGCATTCGATGTTGATGTAATTCTTGTCTCCCATTAACATCTCCCGCTCAACAGCAGAAACGAGCTTGAAAGCTTTGACGCTCATTGTGTCTTCTGGGTGATCTGATTAAAGAGAAAAAAACCCCACTACTTACTTCCACACGCATACTCAAATATCAAATTTAACATTCACCAGTACAAAAAAATTCATTGTTGCATTTTTCAATAGTCTATAGTCTATTTCCAACCTGATTACACAAGCCAGAATGAGCACATTAATAACCACAGAAATAAATCGAATTGTATTCTTCCACTTCAAGTGTATTCTGAAGCAGATTCACAACAGCACCCAGCTATTTTGAAGTGATGCTTTCTCCACAAGCAACCAGCATATTATCAACGCTCTCAGACACTCTGGCACTACAAGTTGTTCCTGCCAGTACTTAGTGATTTATAAACCTCTCACATAAAGGTTTTTATCACCTGTACATGGAAAGATACAAGCTTCAGCTCTCAGATTTCTAGGGAAGGCACAAGGCATTTAGTGCTACAAGTTAACATCTCACATTGCTTTACACTAAATTTGGGCCTATTAGTACAGTCTCCTAGTGAAATATCATAGGCATATTCCATTTTAACACATAGTGTACATTCCTTACTCTTCAGCAATCAGAAATATGTAACTTCCAAGCTGTTTAAATAATAATAATTTATGCAAGGTATCATCCAACTCATAATAAAAGTTGCTGGTTGGTTTGTTGGTTCTTTTTTAGTATCTGCAGAGTGTCTGTTTTATTCAGTGCTACTTACACATTCTCTGTATCAGACTATATGCACCAGCAGTTATAAAGCGCATTCACACAGCAAATTTGGAAGCATGGTCCATAAAGCATCCATTAAGCTCAAGATGCAGTACCACAGAAATTAAGACTTTCTGTTCTCTACTATCACAACTATTCTGGAAGTCTGTCTTTAAGTGCTAAGCAGCACTTTTAATATTCATTCTACAAACCATACCTACCCTTTTGCAATCAAGCACTGTCAAGGGACAGATGCAATTTATAAAGCAATTAATATTTTTAAAAACAATCTGTGTAATTTTACTGTACTCCAGACTTGCATTGTTTTTATAAGAAACCAGCAGACAGCTGTGCTCAACACTCCAAAGAACAGCAAATGAGAAATTGCTGACCTTGTTTAATCACCTTTTAATTTGTCAGGACTGGTCTGTAAGGACCACTTAGCCAACACAGGGGAAGACTAACTAAACATCTTGAACAGATTTAAGAAATAACAATTACTGCTAGTCCACACGTACAATGGAGATATAAAGCATCAAATGAAATTTCTGTGGACCAACAGAGAAACCAACATCAACAAAATGCTCTTGTGAACAAAACTAAACATAGTCAAAATGAATTTAGTTTCAAATTATTACATCTAAAAACCCCCTTTGCTTTTGTAAGAGAACATTGAAAACCATAGCAAAGATTTCCAAAACTGAGTAGAAAAAAAGTAAGGTAGACAACTCAGAAGTAACCATTAAGTAAACTTAGACAGAACCAAGAATATAGCCAGAAGCAAACCACGTTACCAAGAGACAGTAGTGCACTTTTATCCAAGAACTTCCTGGGTTTTTTCAGAAGTTAAAAAGATTTTAGTTTGGGCTTCCATTATATTATCAAATGCATCCTCGCCTGGGGTGTAAATCAGTGTTCTGACCTTCAACAACAAAAAAACCCAACCAACCAAACCCAGGAAGTACTAGAGAAATAGCCTAAGGTGAAGTGATAATGCAAGTCTCTGGCAAGACAGCCATGTTATCCTCCAACATTATCAAAGTAAACATCGTGTATTAAGATAAAGAGGGCTGCCCAAAGGTTGACTGCCAAAAAAAACCCCAACCATTTTTAAGGGCCTGGGTGTATCCTGAAGTGATAAACTATTGTCTGGAGAGGTTAGGCAGCTTTCACTCCTGAAGCTGCGAACAACTTAACATTCCTGTAGCCCAGGGTAAAAATGTTAATGCATGACATTGGGAGAACTACAGAATTTTGCTCTAACCAAGATGTATTAAAAACCTCCAAAAAACTTACTAAATGAAAGCAGATGATGAGTAAAAGTATAAAAGAAAATCAAAATAGATACACCATCCCCAAGCAAAAAGAACAAAAAATCACACAGTATGACATAAGTCTGGTAGCAAAGAAATTAAAACATTCATACTAGAAAAAAGCTGTGAGAAAAGCTTTTAAGAACAACCAATGTCAACACACGTAATCTGCATGTGATTTGTTCTAACAGTTATTTTGTTCTCATTAATAAGAGCTTCGGGGCCTGCGGACACCGTGAAGAAACATGTTTTGCGGAACATGCTGTTCCGTTAAAGTGCAAGAGGCCACCGCAGAGTTACCAAAGGAAGTCAGTAGTCTGCTACTTTTCAGATGTTCAGAACTCCGGAAAGCAAGATAATGGGGATGTCTGCTGTCAAAAAATAATCAGTAGGCAAGCAAATCATCAGCCTGCTACGTTTCATTTTCTTAAGTGCACCGATAACCCCGCAGGCACTCGTTTCCAGTAAAAAGTGGAAGGCAGCTCTCCCCCACTTTTGTTAGTTAACACCTCGCTTTGCATTCACGTTTTGTTTGCTGCTGCCCTGCAAACCAGCACCCTCCCTCCGCACCGCTCGCTCACGCAGACACGCTCCTCCACCCCGTCCAATTAACCGCGTCCACGCTCTAATTAACTCCTGGATGCCATTCCGCAGACGGGTAGTGCCGGCCCGCTCCAGCCCCCCGGCAGGACGGGGATGGACCTCACCCCGCCCCGCCGCCGTTCCCCTCAGCCCCGTCCCCCCCTCACACACACCCCGCACCGGGCGGCGTAAACCAGGCCCGGCAGCGACCGCTCCCCGCCTCGGCGCAAAGGCGACGGAACCTCTCCACCCGCTCAGGCCTTTCCCCCAGCACCTGCCACCGCCACACCGGGAGTCCGGGCCCGCCGCTTAGTCGAGGCGGCCTTGGAGCGGTGACGGGGCCGGGGGCCGGGGCCCGGCGCCGCCTCAGGCCGCGCTCTCCAAGACGGAAGGACGGCCGCGCCGCTTCCGGTATGGCGCAGGCCCTTCCGGTCACGTGGGAGGGGCAGCCAGCCCAATGGCAGCTCCGTCCCACCCACTCACCGGCGAGAACACCGGGTAGAAGAGCCCCGCCCCTCGCCGCCGCTGACGTCACCGCGCCCGGCGTCACTTCCCGCGCGGCATTGTGGGAAAGCGGAAAAGTGGCCGGGGGGGAGGTGGAGGGGGGGGGGAGAAGATGGCGGCGCAGGGAAGGGAGCGGGTGGGCGGCGGTAAAGAGGAGCGGGGGTCGGGGCGTCCGGATTCGGAGCTGCTGCTGCACCCGGAGCTGCTCTCGGAGGAGTTCTTGCTCCTCACGCTGGAGCAGGTGAGCCCGGGAACCGACCCGGCCCCGGGGGGGGGTGATGGTGGGCCTAGCTCGTCGTCGTGTCTCCCCTCCGCGTTAGAGCCGCCCTGTTTGTTTCTCCGCTTTACTCCGCGGGGAAGATCCTGCCTCCCCCCGTTACCTACGCGGGAGGTTTTCTTGCGGTCCTCCCGCCGTTTCCAGGCCTTAACGAGCGCGCAAGAGAGCGTTCAGGAAAAAAAAAATAGAAAAAACAAACAAAACGCAGGTCGAATCTCCATAGGTGTTTGTTTAGAGGAGGCCCGTAGCGTGAGAGGTGTCTCCGTGTTTGCAAAGGGGCTGTTTTCGAACGCTATAGATGCTAAAGAATAATCTACCCAAATCAGCATGGCTGTGAGACAGCGTTTGCATACAGTAGAATTACCTGTGGAAAGATCATCTTTACTTTGTTACAGGTGTCATGTTCATCCCCAGTCGACTAAGGAAATGCGTCCTACGTAATCAGTCAAGCTAATGCTCAAGTATGCATAATTGTAAAAAAAAAAAAAAAAGGGGCTTGGAAGTGAGTTACAAAGAGTTTTGGACCGTATGAAGCTTCAGTTGGTGTGATTTGGAATGCTTGCTACCACCTTGCCTGAAAAGTTTAGGTGCATGAAACAAGAGTAATCAAAGTTCTAGGTTTTTGTATGAGCTCGCTGAATTTTTGTGTGCTCTTGTCCATGTAATTTATGTGGACAAAAATGTACAGGTTTTAGGCCCACATCAGAAGTCATGAAGTGTTGCCAAAACCAGCTGTGGCAGAGACTTGACTTGCTTTCAGTGACCTCTAGTTTGTAGGAAGTTAGTGGGTTTTTTTTCTCTTTTAATAAATTTGGCAGGAGGTACCAAGAAGCTTTGTTTTCGCAACCCTTTACACGATTAGAAAACAACCTGTTGTTTTGTTATAACTGACAGTTACTAGAAATCTCCCCTCGCAACTTATTTTTGGGGAACTGGGGAAGGAAGCATGGCTCTACATCTGTAAGTTTGAACTGCGTTGTGTTCTAGTTGCCTGTTTTTTAAAAGTGTGAAGAAGAGCTCTGGCATTGTAGTTGGATTCAGGGAAGTGTGTTTAAGAGAGCATGAAAACATCAGTTATCAACAGTATGTCTATCATAACTTTTTCCTTGTTTTTGCTGCTATTTCTATTGGAAAAATTGTAGGGTTTTGGACAGGGAGGGGCTGCAGGGTTGACCTGTGTGGGCAAAGGTGATGAACTGCCTAGTACTGGTCGCAGCTGGATCCAGCTGTCTCTGACACTGATGAAGACAGCCCATCACACACCAGAGTTTCAGGCAGAAGAGCTCATGGCACCTGTGTTCAAGTGCACTTAACAAAGAGCGGCAGCCATCAGGGGCAGGAGACACAAAAAGATGAATGGAGGGAGGCACATGAGGTGATATGTTAAGAGATGCGCTTGCAGGTAGTGGAAAAAGAAACCACTATGCGCTGACCCAAACATCCTGCATTTCCCGTTGCCTCACTGAAGGGAGGGACTGAGTGTAATCCACACAGAAAACAAAGGAAGTTGGCAGTAGGAAGGCAGGAGACCAGGCTGTCATTGGTATGGGGCAGTTTGTGACCTCCACACCGGTCACCACTGCAGCCCCCTCGCTTCGAAAACCCGGCATTTATGTCCAATACACTACCTTAAAGTGGCTTTTGAAAAAAGAAATTATGCCACTAAGATGCCTGTGCTTTGAATTTGTCTTAATAACTTTTTTTTCTGTTCCCCACAGAAAAATATACTAGTCGAAAATGATGTAAAGATGGACAAAGATGGTCTCACTAATCTCTATATTCAACATGCCATTCCGCTGCCTCAGCGTGACTTACCAAAAAGTAGATGGGGGAAAATGATGGAAAAGAAAAGACAGCAAAATGAGTTGAAAAGTGAGAATAAAAGGTAACTTAGCTTTTATTGAGCTAGACTTGGAGAATTTAGGACAATGCATTTAGTTTAAGCTTTGTTTGCCTGAAACTTGTACAGCTTTTGGATGTTGTCACAGTTTACAGAGAATGCCATGTCAGGTCTCCTGTGTCAGAAGTGTTAGATTCTACTACTGCAATAATAGGAAAAAGGGGAAGATAACATTTGGATAACAAAAAAAGATTATTAATGGTATCTAGCTTATAGTGCTTCTTTTCAGAGAATCATAGAATGGTTTGGGTTGGAAGGCACCTTTAAAGGTCACCTAGTTCAACCCCCCTGCAACGAGCAGGGACATCTTCAACTCGATCAGGTTGCTGAGAGCCCCGTCCAACCTGACCTTGAATGTTTCCAGGGATGGGGCATCTACCACCTCTCTGGGCAACCTGTTCCAGTGTTTCACCATCCTCATCATAAAAAATTTCTTCCTTACGTCTAGTCTGAATCAACCCTCTTTTAGTTTAAAACCATTACCTCTTCTCCTGTTGCTACAGACCCTACTAAAAACTCTGTCCCCATCTTTCTTATGAGTCCTCTTTAAGTACTGAAAGGCTGCAATAAGGTCTCTCGGGAGCCTTCTCTTCTCCAGACTGAACAATGTCAACTCTCTCAGCCTTTCCTCATAATAGGAGAGGTGTTCCATCCCTCTGATCACTTTTGTGTCCCTCCTCTGGACCCGCTCCAACAGGTCCATGTCTGTCCTGTGCTGAGGACCCCAGAGCTGGGTGCAGTACTGGAGGTGGGGTCTCACCAGAGCGGAGCAGAGGGGCAGAATACCCTCCCTTGACCTGCTCGCCACGCTGCTTGCTGCTCGTGATGCAACCCAGGATACGGTTGGCTTTCTGGGCTGTGAGCACACATTGCTGGTGCATGTCCAGCTTTTCATCCACCAGTACCCCTAAACCCTTCTTTGCAGGGCTGCTCTCAATCCCTTCATCCCCCAGCCTGTATTGATAACTGGGGTTGGTATTGATCCTTCATCCCCCAGCCTGTATTGATAAGGGTTACTGGTAGATTTCATGGTACTTTATAATGAAGAAAGTTTAATTATTTTTTGTTTCACCATATAATTGTTTAATAATCATATTTACAGTGCTTAAGAAAAGTACCAACAGCGTGTTTAATTATGCTTGGTCCTTGGACAGGGGTGGTCTACTCTAGAGTCAGGGGTGTATGCTGCAGCAGTTTTGTGTGTCCAATTCAAAACTAACATGTGCTTTCTGAAAGAAACATTCTGCCTTTTAAAAATCTTTCATTTGTATTTGATTAGAAAACAAAATCTTCCTCAAAAGTTTATTTTATTGAATCTCTTTTCCTCCTGACCTTCCCCCTGCCCAAGACTTTGATTTTGATGTCTGATGTGTTTGATAGGTGGCGTTCTGATTTAACTTCAGCAGTAAACCCTAAGGAAAGGTGGATGGAAATTCTCATTGTAGTTTTTGCAGTATTACAGCTCGTTGATTTCGCAAGTCTGTTTTAGCTTTACTAAGGCTTCTAACTGGGAAGAGCTAAACGAATTCTGTCAAGTGATTTGTTCTATTTTTTTTTTTTTGGTCAATTCTTAAAAACATTAGCAGTGGCTAGGACACTGAGTTGTCCTGTTATGTCAGGTTTGGTTTTTTTTCCATGTGCATAAAAAGTAATAGTACCTCGGTTTGTTTACAGCTTGCAACTTGAAGATGAAGGCACAAGGTTCGTGTTTGAATAATAAGACACTGTTGGTGTGCTGAAATAGGTGCAAAAGAATTTTTTATCATAGAAATAAAGATAGCAGGCTGGATGTGTTTTGGAGGAGACAATGTTAATTTTTAAATGGGAGAATGGCTTCATCTAGAGTTTATGTAGAATATGTTTAGGGGCTCTTAGCTTGGTACACTAAAATTCAGTAATGGTTAAACCTATGTAGTATTGCTGGGAAAATAATAAGTAAAAGGAGTTATGTTTAATCTACCAGTCTGCTTTTCTTTACCAGTTGCTCTTAGCACTTAACATCTAGCATACTGGGCTTAGTCTTTTGCTCTGTTAGGCAGTTTTAAGATTTTCCAGCAGTTAATGGTTTTGCTTGTATTACATCTTTCATACTTAATAAATATGCTGGCAAAATACTGTCTAGAAAAGTTAATCTTTTACTGCTAGTGTTACTAGCCCCAGGAAATGGGAGAAATAGACTTTCAGCAAGTAAAAATTGTACAGAGAAAACTTCACTTTTAGTATATTGACAGAAAGAATCAAGGAAGTTCAATCATCATTTTGAATGTTAAAATATTACACTTCTCATAGTTGTGTGCAGCACTTAAGCAGAACTGGCACAATGTCATTGTGCAGAGGAGGAAGTAGAACTTGCCATTCTTGTTTTTAAAAACAAAACAAAATTCCTAGGTATTGTGAGGCGGTAAGTTATGTGCAAGTCAGAGATGGGAACTAAGTGTGCTGTTAGTTTGGTTTAGAAGTCAGATAAACTGATTGATCTTGTGAACAACAGGAGCTTTCTGATGCGTTCTGTGGAAAGCACAGCTTTACAACATACGCTAGAGTTAATATGAGGGTTGGAGACTTGATCAGCACAGCTCAGTGTGTGTTGGTAGGCCTCTAGTAGTTACAGATAGGAGATAGAAACACACGGAAATTTTAAAAGTCAGTGTTGAATATTGTGTTTAGTTTTACTGCTGGAGATTGATGGCATGTCCTAAAAGACTTGCCGTATATTGGCTGAGCTGCAGTAATGTGTTATACCTCAATACAATCAAATATCTGAGGTCAGAGATGATGGTTTATACATCCTATTACTGAATATTTGAGCTTGCAGACAATCATCCAAATACAAACAAATGCAGTCTATCCAACTTCAAACATTTCAGAAAGTATCTGTGTTCAGGGACAGTTAATTGTGTAGATCTATAAGATCATCTTGCCTCCTGGAAGAAAGAGGATGGTATGAATCTCAAAAGGTATCTGTAGTTTCTGAAGTGCCATCAAGTCTGAAGACTCTCGCCTGCAAGCTCTCAGTTTCCAGGAGCGCTGTGGCTTTGGTAGAGCTCATCATTTCTCCTTAGTCGCCTGAGAAGCTGCTTCGGCATCCTCTGAGAACTGCTAATGCGCTGATAATACTGAGTTCAGTGTAAAACATGGTACTTCTGACCAGTTTCAGAGATTCACAGAAGAGGTGATCACCTGCATGTTTTGGTACCGGGTGAATATTTAGGATAATCAGGAGGTGGGAGCTAAAACCTACACTTCTCTCTGTTTTTAGGGTGCTACCTTAAGTACCAGGCTAAGCTAGACAAGAATAGGAGTGTTTTTCATTAAATTGCCTTCATAATCAGGAGTTGCTCAGAGTCCATCCTGACTACCTGAGTAATCATGTGAAACAGTGGAAACCCAGATTGCTCAAGTAGAGAAGCTTTTGCTTCCCCTAGTAAATCTTGTATTTCTTTACCATGTGCTACAAAGTAAACAGCAGGATTACAGCATGCCCTCTGTCCGGCCTGGCCCAAAGTGTGGCTAGAACATTTCTCTAGGATGTAGGAGATGCACATTGAAATTCAGGTTTCACGGAAAGTGCCCTGCAGGAGGGTACATGATCCCAAAATGGTGCTTTTCAGCTGTTAACTAGTGTCAGCGTCCTCCCTCAGAAGAGTGCAGGCTAACATGAGTTCAACTCTGAAGCTTTTAAGCTCCCTGTACTTTATATAAAGAAAGTGAATGTCACACCCAAGGTTCTGTGTTCTTCTGTGAGCCATGTATCTAAACATTACATGTGACGGTTCTTGATGGTACAGCATTTTGGAACTTTCCCAAAGTGATTCTCTGGGAATGTTATCTGTATTGTAGCATGTAGTCATTTGTACAAGTGCTACAATTCTAAAATTCAGTTTAGAATAGATAACAGTCCTTCTAGAATTGCAGTTAGTTCCTGACTTGCCAGTCTTCACCAAGCTGAATTAAAAAAAAAACCAACCCAAACCCCAAAAAACGACAAAAAAAACCACTCCATAGGAAAAGCAGACTTATTATGTTAAGGAAGGTGATGGAAAAAAGGTATAAAACCTTTTCTTTCATATAGTTTGTAAATTAGCTTTCCGAAAAGGCTATGGGCAATGTGTTCCTTCTCAGGAGCATTGAATAAATTCTTGGACAAAGCTGAAGTGAGCAAAAAGTATCATGTTTTATTTTTGAAGTGTGTCAGCTTTTTTAGGCTTTTAAAGTGAAATTATACTACTTAATCTAATGGATGTGTTAAACACTATTGTTTCAGTAGTATTTAACTGAAACAACATGCCTGGCTGAACACTCCCAGTCTTGGAAGCTAATTTCATTTTGTAGAAGCTCTCCTAGAAACTGCATCTACTGTAGATACAAATCAGAGTTGTGTCTGATCTCTTGACAAATAAGTCCTAAATGAATTGAAGGTTTCTCTTTGTCTCTATCAGTTCTGGGAACTGATGAATAGAAAAAGAGGAGGATTATGTGACATATGTTGTTGTGAACAGATAGTAATGTAGAAGCAAATCTGAGTAAGAGCTGAGTTTTCTCGCTCTACGAGCTCTTAAATTGTGACTCCTTCCATTCTTTTTAAAGTAACCCCTCGTCTTGATAGAAATTGTGCAAGCAATGTGTAATTTCTTAATATGTGAGGTTTGTCAGCAGCTACTAATCTAATGTTGTTCCAAGTCAAATGAATCGAGTCTCTGCTTGTGGCTTATTTTGAAGTCTGTTGAGATACCTAACATCAATATTGTCAAATTCATTAATTACAAATTAATGAATACATTTTGTTGTTGAAAACACTATAGTTCAACTTTTATTCCTCTGTTTAATATGAGATGATTAAACAGTGTGTACTGAAAACTCAAGTTTCTGAACAGGAATATTATATAACTTGATGGTGGTTTGGGTTTTTTATTTGTTAAATCTGTGCTTTCCAAACACTTTCTCTTTGTCGTTCTTGAGCAGTGCTTTTTTAAAAACTCTAACTTCATGTAGAGTGAGCTATGATAACTTTGTGCTTTATTTTTTGGCAGTCAGGATGTTTCCTGATACTACTGTTTTGATATTAGCTTGACAGTATTCCTTTTTTATGAATCAGTTGTTACTAAATTGGTCAGCTCTGATCTACGCATAGGCTTAAAGATACAAACTACTAAAAACAAAAAAGTCATTAAATCAGCTTAGGGTTCCTGTTCAAAACCAACTTATTTCAAAAACAGGTATGTTTTTTTTGCTTAACGTTTTTATTCCTTGTCTAACAGTCTTAGACTATCTTAATGTTAGGATTTTGAATAAGAGTGGAAACAGGGAGATTTAGAAGCATCAGATTACTAGATGCTGTTCTTGTAGGTAAGGTGGCACATGCTTTCTCAAATAGTCACCTTTTGAAATGCTTAACAGCTATTATCTCTAGTTACCCTGGAATAGCTACAGGGCTATAAGCATACAGTCTTTGGTTGTACAACTGTAACTGTCTGCCTAGAAAGTTGCTCACACAACCCTCTTTGGTGAGGAGCACTGTTCCTCAGACAACACCCTGCCCCCTTCACCCCTTTATATTTTGGAAGCAATTTCTGTTGCCAAAGTTTGGAGCAGCTAAGACTTTAAGGTTAGTATTTTGGATATATTTTTACTTCAGGCAGGATTAAATTCATTTTCACTACTCATGTCTTGGATATGCTATTTTTGGATCACCTAGCTTGTGTTTCTGAGAATTTTACAATTTGTATTTTCAGTGTTACAACAGTGGAAGGTTTAAGGAAACGGCCACTAATTGTGTTTGATGGCAATTCAACGAGTACAAGCATAAAGGTGAAGAAGACAGAGAATGGAGCTGCTGATCGCCTAAAACCTCCTCCAGCTGGAAGCACCACCAACACTGTTAGAAGATTATCAGTTCCTTCAAATGCCTCAACATATGTTTCAGCCTCCAGTTTATCAGAGGACACTAAACTGGGAATGAGGAATAATGAGGCTAAGCAGAACAATGTTTCAAAGACTAACAGCAGTGTGTTGGCTAGTCTGAAGGCGTACCCTTTGTCTCCAGTAGCAGGAACTACTGTTGTGAAGTTAAAGAGAGCTGTTCCAAAAGAAGAATCTGATTTGCCGGTATGTACATTCAGTATCTTGTTTTGCAGCTTTTTTTTTAATTGAAATGCAGGAGCCAAAGGTAGATACTTGTAAGAGTTTTCAGGATTATTTTATTTTGGAGTAATAGTAGAGTCTGTATTTAGAAACAGGCAAAAGAGTAGCTGGTTTGGGAAAGATTAGAAGGAAGGAAGTGAAGTACTTTGTACTTGTCCATGGGAAACTTGTGTGTGAGAGAGGCAGCTTTGTAGAAAGCATGCATGTAATTTTAAAATTAGTAAGTAGGTGATACTTACAGTGGTGCTGGTAGCAGTCTCAAACACAAACAAAATAATCCTACTGGTAGGTCTGAGAGAGAGAACAGGTGTTACAGAACAACACGAACAGCCTTAAAGGGAAGACAAGTGGTCCGTTTTCTGTAGTAGGGAAGGAAAAAATGGAATGATAACATTTGTAACAATCACACTTGAATGGTTGAGTAGAACAAGCTTTCATTTGTCAAAGTGAAGGAAGAGATGTTACAGGAACTGAAGTGAGATGCTGAGAGCTGTAGAATATATCCTTAGAGGGAGAACACCATCTGTTTTAAATCTCACGTAGGAATTGGCAAGCTAGAGGAAGGAACTGGATATGAAAATCTGGAGAGCTGCCTAGATTGTGGGTCTGAATGAGAAGCCATAACAACAAACCATACTAGTTGAAGGGAGAGGCCAGAGGTCGAGTGCTCATTTTGAGCCACGGTGATCTTACTCCGGTGCCTGGGCTTCTATAAGATGATGAGAAAGACATGCTGGGATCTTGGAACAGAAGGGTGCTGTTCTCAGGTAGAAGACTGATGGCTGAGGTGTTAACCATAAAGGTAAATAGTTACCTTCTTTCTGCAAGTTAGGTTCAGCTACAAACAAATTTTCTGTAGAGAAGAGAACTACATTACAGATGGGGGCAGAATGAGACTGATAAGCTGACGTGGTGAGAGAAGAGCTAATGCAGGATATATGAATTCATCAGGGCCTGTCTTTGAAAGTATAGGTAATGGTGCTGAATGTAGCTGCCAGTTGGGGAGAAAGATAGAACAGTGGTTATTTTTGACAAAGGTGTGATTAGTCTTTAGGGGCTTGTCAGTGAGCAAGGAGCAATGGGCCATCTCCTCTTTAAAACATGCTGCGAGGTAGGGATAGGTCTTATATTGGTATATTCCATCATGATACAAATGAAGGAATTTTCATGTTTCTACTGAAATATGGGAATATCTGGAATAAGTCTGGGCTTCAAAGGAAGAAATAGAAATATCTGTTCTCAGTTGAACTGCAGGGGGAGCCTTAGATACGCAGTGTGCAATTACATTGATTTAAAATTTTCCCAGGACACCAAACCTAACTTCTGTTTTCTCAGTATTGCCTCATGAAATGCTTTCCATTAATCTCTTTTTTTAAAAATCCTTTCATGAAAGAATGCAAGTAATACCCTTGCTGCGTGGATTGGTAGGTTCCATCAGACTTCTGTTAAACATGAGCACCTAAACACATAGCTGTTCTGAAAGACAGCTTTGGCAACTTTTACAAGAATCATGACAGAGACCCTGAATCAAATTTGTACTGGAGAGTTGTGTTTCCTACTATCAGTATTACTAACTTTTTTTAGTATTTAGAACTCTTCCAAGTGTTGGTCAGATCTGAACTTACAGAGCTTTTGAAACTTTAGCATACACCTCACAGCTTCTTTATATTTAATTTAAATGTTGTGTAGACACAATGGTGAACACTTTTAAGTGACACTGTGTAACTGACACTCAGAAGCGATGACCTCTGACAGTTGACTTTCTGCCTTAGCCACCGTTTATGTTGTTCAAGTTATACTGATAAGTTCAGTCATGCCTCGGTCATTGGTCAGGCATGTTTGAAGTTAGGCAAGTATATTGTATGGATGTTACTTTACTGCCTGAAATTAAAGAACATGGTATTGAATAGTAAGTGATGCAGCCAGGAGGAATCAGTACACTTAGCAGATGGCTGTAGTGTGTAAAGCCTGTTATATTTTTAGTATAATGACAGTAATGATAAATGCCTTCTCAAGCAAGTGACCGAGTTTCAAGAAAATCTGAAGTTCTTGTGCAGAACAGCACAGAACTATGCCTCTGATATTTGGGTCTAATTCCCTTAAACCTTTCAGTGGTTGCAGTCCACAGGATTGCTGTAAGTAAACTAACACTGAAATTCTTAAGGATAAGAGAGATCTTTAGATTGTGCTCCACTTGAAAACTCATATACCTGTCTTTACTCAGCTTGTGTGAACTATTAAAGCTCTAATTACTCAGATTTATTTTTTTTTTTTTAGATGATGAAAGGAAATTATTTCACCACTTAATCTCCCATTGTTTTACAATGGGCTTGCTTGATTTTTTTCTGGTTTCTTGGGGCGGAGCTTGAAAGATGAGTTCATCTGAGGCTTTGGCAATTGTTTCACTTTTTTTTATACAGGTCATTATAAAGGAAGACCAGCTTTTCTTTTTCTAACTTTTTTAGTATCTGACAAAAGTAAATTGGTTTCTTAGTTGTACGTTTTTTTTTCTTATACAATCCCATTTCGACAAGTATTTTAAGGCGGCAGTCTGAAGTAACTTTAGAAGTATGTTTTGAAACTCCAATAGGTACCTCTTTCTGAGCTGCATAACTGAAAGATATTTTTGCATAACCAATTATAGGATTAAGAAAACCCAAAAGACATATGATTCACAGGTAGTTAAATTCATTGGCTTTATTTTTATCTTCTCTGGAGAAGTTCTGTGATACTTAACTTTCTCCACAAGATGGCAATAGAAAGCTGTTGTAGTAGCATATTACTGAGTACAGCAACAGTCAGTACTAGATTTGAATATGGCAAGTTAATTATTAACTTCTACTTGCATAGTATATCTAAGAATACTTATATATTTTCTTGTATTCCAGAATGACCTAAAGCCTACGGAAGCAAAGAAGAAAATCCAGCATGTTACATGGCCATGAAGTAGCTAATGGTGCTTGAAACATAAATGTTACTTCCATATTTTCAAACAGATAAGTCATATTTAAACAGTTTAAGTACAATTATTTTTAAACCTTACAGGGATTCAGATTGCTGTGAAGTTTTAACAAGTTTAAAAGTTCCCTGTTGTAAAGCTGGAGTCATTATCACCAGTCACCTTAAGAGTGTCTACTCTTGTACACCAGGTAGTTCATTACTTCTTTAAAAGCTGGTAATATTACAATATACTAAACCCCCCCACTTTTAGTTTTCGAGATTATTATAGTTCATCTCCTGCATGTCACTATGATTCACACATATAAATATATATTTTTTTGTTTCGGTAAGATTCAGTTTTGTTCCACTTCTGGTTAAATAGTTAAAATAGCTATTGAGATTCAGAGTGATCCCAAGAGCCTTCTTGGCTTTGAGAAGATAACTCATTTAGATGAGAAAACTGACCATTCTGCTGATAAGATAGTCCGAGACAAAATTCTTTCCTTTTCGCTGCACAGGAGTGTAGAACTTACAGTGCAAGTTAGGTTGATAATAAGAGATGAACTGTTTTAACAGCATTACTTCAAATTGAAGTTTCTCTTATTGACATATGAAATAACAAATGCACAGATGGAAGTATGTTATTAGACTGTTTGATACAAATTTTTGAGAGGAAGTAGTGAATGGATTAGTGCCATGTTCTCTTAAATACACAGGCATATTTTATACATGCATAAGTGTAAAAATGTGCCAATGTAGCAAATTTGGTTGTTTTCCTGGTTACAGTCATGCTTATAAAATACAGGGAGAACCTGTGGAATGCAGGCCAGTGCTTTCTTGACTTGGAGAAGGACAGGGATAGGAAGACAAAGAAGTACCTTGATCATTAGTGTGTATAGTTGCACTCTTAAAAACAAACAAACCCCAAACCTGTTTTCCTTTCTTTTGATGATTTAAGATGGATGTTGGTTTTCTGTGAAACTTGGTGTTTCTTCTGGATTATTGGTAGTGCTTTATAAGGCAGAAATCCAGTTAAGCTAATGGAAACATTTTGATTAATTCTCAGTGGCTCAGGGTGAAGCCAATTTAGATCCATTTTAGATATGGATGGTAAATAATAATAACGCTCCCAGACTTAGTGAAACAAAAAAAGAATCAACTTCTGAATCCACTTAGCCCACTAAAATAAACTGTCAGTAGTGATCCGAAAGCTTGTTTACATTTTTAACATTGGTTAATATTGAAACCAAAAACTGTAGCTTAATTCATTACTGACGGAAGTTCTCCATTCACTGTTATGACATAAAAGGCACTTCTTGAATGCTGTAAAATGGTAAGAATGTGTGTTTTGAAATATTGTGTGCTGTTTCCCTTTTACTAAACACTTGTGCAGTTTTTGTACTTGAGTACAGCAAACTTTAACGTAATGTACATTTTGTATGTAAAGAGTTGTCTTTTAAGTAGCCTTATCCTATTTAAATAAATTCAATTAAAAGCAAACAAAGTAGTGCTGACTTGTTTTTGTGGTGTAATTAAGCTTGTTCATTTTATATGGTTATATTTCGGGGGACTTGAAGTGATTAGAACTTAAGAAAAAGCTTACAGGGTAAAAGGCTTGGTACCTACTTTGGAGGAGTAGTAGCTGCTTTTAGCAGGAGTTGGTCTCATGTGAAGAGTTGGTCCTTGTACGAGTGTAACAGTTTGGTAGGATTTGTGTTTTGTGGGTGGCTTCTTGGCAGTGGTTTAGAGTCTAGGCTATGTTTTGTTGTAGTTCAGTTGCTAGGATCATGTGTGTGTTGAGTGATATGCAGAGCTGTACTGGAATAATAGCATGATGCTGCTATTGCATGGTATTGTCTTGTTTTCAGGCTGGTATGCTTTCCAGCCTTGTCACGTTCCACCTTTCCCCAAAGCTGGGACCATTTTGCTGTCTGTTGTAGTGCTTGGGGGGCAAGGTGCGAGCCATGCTGTTCTTAGTACCTTCCACTACCCCCTTGGCTAATAGTAATCCTTCTTCTCTCAGCAAAGTTCTAGAGCAGAGTTGCAGTGTGCTGGGGGGATTGCCAGACCCCAGAGGAGAGAGTGAGGTGCTTTCCCTCCTTTGAGAGGTGCGGATATAAGAGGGATTTTTATGGCTATTCTTTACTATAGCCTTCATCGTAGAATCAAGTCACCAAAGGATGGAATCTAGTCATTTAGTGAGATCAGGTTAGCATGGTGTGCACGTCAAAAATGTCAGCCAGCCAAGTTCTTCAAGTGGTGTACAGTAAACTAAATCTGATCTGATGCATCTATTTAGCTTGTTGAATTAATGAGAGGAATGACCTGTGGGCACTTTACACGTGGTACAAAAAGAGACAAATTCACAAGTGGTGGCAGAAATTAGGAGCAAACTTTCCTTACCCAGTTACACACAGAGTAAGTATATTCCTAATTCTTCTTTCCACATGTGAAGATTCCTGTTGGAAGTGTGACATACTGCTTTCCTCGTTTTGCTGGTTACAAATGAATTCCATCTGGAAGGTGTACCAGGATTGTATATTGCATAACATGGCCATATTTCTTGAAGTTTGCTTTGGGAAAAGAATTATCTTCCTTTGGACTGTTTCCTCTTGATTTTATTGTCCTGCTAGCATGCTGTTGCTGACAGTTGCCTTTGCAGCAAACATGTAGCAGAAATGATGCTAGAGCAAAGGGTATTACGTGTTGCAATACAGAACAAAATTAAAGTGTGCCCTAGTATAGAAGTTAGACTTCTGACTTTTTCAAAGATAAATGTCTTTTGAGTTGTCTTGACCTCCTTGCTTCCTGAGAACAACAATATTTTGGTTTTGAGTTTAGAGCCTATGAACACATTTTTATCAGCTGCAGTCAATTCAGTGTTTTCACACAGATGTTCAGTTTTGCTGATAAATTTTCCCACTGATTTTAGTTAGCAGAAGTCTGTGTAGTATCAGCAGGGCCCATCTGAGGAGTTTCTAAACTCCACAGTTTCAAATGACTGGGTGCAAACAGGGTTTTCTTTGTATGGCTCGTGTTGTGTTTCTGCAGACTGTGAAAGCATTTTATTTACTCATATCTAATATGTAAATACAAGTAAACCACAATCACAATTTTGTTTTAAATGATTTTATTTTGAAAAATACAATGTGCAGTGTAATGTCGACTAACTGTAATACTGACACTGTCAATCAGAACTTGTACTTCACACAATGATCAGCTAGTCATGCAATAAAATATGTACCTGTTACGAAGCACTCCCACTTCAACTGTTTTATCATTATCTCTTTACAGCATGACACAAATCTTTGTACATTGAAACACCTGCTACGTTCGCAGTCTTTCTACACACTTGGCAGCACACACTAGTCACATAGCTCAAGGACACAGGTGAGACTACAGCCTTATTGAAATTCAGTGGTGTTTGCCACTGATTTCAGCGGGCTGAGGGTTTGACCCTGAATGTCCATCTGTGAATGTATTGTGCGTGGCCATTGTAGTCCTTGAACTATATCACTTGCTTGTAACTGGAATATTTAGTGGAAGGAAAAAAACAAAAACAAAAAAGATTGTTATGTCAATAACACCCAAATGGTTTTACATCCCAGGTTTTGCATTAGTTTTGGTTAGCTGTAGAAATCTTAAACACCAACACTGCTACTAGAGATTTTGAAGTTGTTTTCCCTCCAGGTTGGGAGAGTTTGAAGAAGAAGGTTAAGTAATGTTAATAGTACAGCGAAACACAGAGTGGCAAAGCTAGTTCTGAACATCTGTGTATTTCAGACTATATATTGCAAGCACAGCTTTCCTCCCCTCTCCCCGCCTCTTATTTTGAGCTTTAAATATCCTTCCCACATTCAGGGCAAAGGATGTCATCCCTTTCCGTGAGGAAGCCGCGACCCACTAATGAGAGAGAGCACTTCTTGCAGTTAAAGCAATCATTATGCCACTGCCGTTCTTCAAAGGAGATGTACTTGGTTCCTCCAAGTCCTGTTTGAAAACCAAAAGCATTCTGGTTACAAGAAAAGAATAGCACATCAGCTATCAAGTGATGCTATTTCACACTCCCTTCATGGATTGCTATGGAGATCCGACGTACAGCGGTGTGAAAAAATGACATTGTGACAAATCTATTTGTTGCTGTGCTAATTTTGCCACCCTTATTCTGTAGTAAGTAATATTTTCATCGTCAAATAGTTCTATTGCTTTCAGTTAAGTTAGTGAACTAGACTTATCAATGGTGATAATGGCAGAAATGAACTTTCAAGGGATGACACTAGGATATACAGCAGAAGAAAAGGAAAACAACTGCCCCTGAACAGAAGTCTGATAGGTTTTTTTACAGAATGTTGTATGGCATCTGAGTAAGTTAATTTTGTTTTGTTAAAATGCATTTAGATCATTAAAAAAGAAGTCTGACAGGTTGTGTCATGACTTGACTCATAGCATTGAAGGAAGAGTGCCTCAAGAGAAGAAGCAGGTTAGCAAACTGCAAAAAGCATTCAAGAGTTTGAGGCTATGGAGGTTATCATAAGGGGTATTGAAGTTGTGCAGGAAAAAAAGAGAAAAGGGACAAATGTCTCTTAATAGTAATTACCGCTTGCTTAACCTCAGAAATTACAAGCAATTTGAATATGATGCATTGGAATAAGTAGCTGGAAGTCAGTGAAAAGATTTAGTTGGGCATATCTCTTATCTGATGAGAGGGGGTTTTGGGTTTTTTTGCCTTTAGTAGCAACATTTTGAGAAAAAAACCCAGCATATGATGGAAAGGACTGCAATATTCAAAAGAGAAATGCCTCTTTCACATGAACAGAAAACAGTACCTGTGGTGGTATGCACTGACTTCTAGGAGCTATGCAATCGAGCATGTGTTAGTGAGGGACAGGCATAAGGGCAGAGCAATAACAAGAGACAAACTCAGATTTGCAGTCTTGGACTGTATGGATCATGCTGTTAAATGCTGATTGCTTCATAGAGGGAGTTATAGTTTTATGCTAAGTGTTTCGTAGTAAAGCTCTGAGCAGTTGCTTCTTTAAGTACTTTTAAACTGGAATGCAGTATCTAAAAGCCTTGTGATTTCTCAGTTGTTGTCCTGAAAAGTGAGGGAAGAAATGGGCTGTGCTACAGCATGAGGTATAAGCCAGTTAAACACTTTCTGCTGGTGAAGGGACTGCTGTTGCTGATGTCAGTGATCCCTCTAATGAATGCAAGTGGAATGATGTACAGAACATGCATATCCCACTACATGTGTAGCTCTGTTGCTGTGTGTCCACCATGTTCTGTGAAAATCAGATGAAAAGGAAGAAACTTCAGTTTGAGGACCTCTTCCATTTCTTTTTGTTAGGCACTTGAAAGGCATCATAAGTATTTCACACATCTTGACCTGTATAGTGCCTTGAGTCTCTTAAGTTATTCAGAATGAATTATTGAACCATTTTTAATATTAGAAGCAATTAATTGAAAAAAGCCCACCCAAATTTAAAGGCACTGGCCATGAGAGACCTACCACTGATTGGGTTTGTGCATCCAGCACACTTTTTGGCGTAGAGGTTGCAGAAGCAGCTCAGGCAATATGCGAACTCATCCCTGGAGGTAAAGCGCTGTCCGGACAACTGCTTCTTGCATCCAGTACAAACGAAGCACTCCTTGTGCCATGGCTGCTCTCGGTAAGTAACGCCTCCTGTAGTGATAGCCTGTTTTATGGAAAGTAAGACAGAAAGCGTTTTCTTGAAGGTGGCAGGTTTGTATCTTGATTTGGTAGAGAGGAAGGGTGATGAAGTTTATGTGGGTGGGAGGAGGGAAAGAAGGCTTAACAGCAGCAAAAATCATCATTTTGGCTGGAGTTGACCTTGAGAAAATCATGCAAGTGATTTATTATAATTTCCTAATTTATACAAAGAAGACCTGCACTAAAAGTACTTTATTCTCCATATGTTGTATAATCTCACTCTCAATTGTCCTCTTTGTTTTTAAAGCTAGTCTTTTTCACTTTTCATATGTATGTGCTAGGATTCATCTCATCTCTGTTCCTTCACCTGTCCTATTCTTCGTGGTGAAGGAACCACCTTCTGTGTTTGAACTTCCCTGTTACTTTCCTTGGCAAAGACTGTTTTATTTCAAATTTTAGCTGAAGCTTCCTGCTTCTCTGACTTTGTCTGGGGTTTTTCTCTTATAACAAGTTGTTGCCTACAAAAACAGCTCCCCTGATGTTAGACAAACTGAACTTTTTTTGATCCTTTGAGTATTCTTATGAAGGCTGTAAAATTGGATAGTTTAATTTTTCTTACTGTCTTCCCTAAAGGGAGATTCCCTGGGAATCGGGCTTGTATATGATCGTGCTACCTAATATGTGTGTTTGTCTGTCTTTGCCTCTTTCCCAAGTATTTCTGAGCCTGTTCTTAAATGTTGATGAAATTGGACACTAGACAGAGTTTTTAAGGTACAAAACTCCTAGAAGCTTCAGAAAATTGATGGATGGATGGATAGGAGGTGGTAAAGGTAATTAGATGTACTTCAGGTCAAAGGCTGAAAGAAAAATTTAGCCTTTACCTGTTTTGTTTTGCCTGTGCAGCAGCAAAGATGCAGTCGTTCCTGGCCAGCTAGTATGTCTGACCAGACTGCAGCTTTGCTTGACTTGAAGGGCAAAAGAGCAGGCAGCACACATGGAAGAAAATCTGGGCACAGGTGGCGGCTGGAAGTATGCAGAGGGTAAAGGGAGACAAGGAAGAGTGGCAGTGGGAAAGGGAATTTACTGGGGATATAGCCATAGTTTTGATTGTCTTTGCCTGTGCATACATCTATAGAAAACTGGGATTCGTTAGTTCCATAAGTGGTGAGACGATTCTTTTTAGGAAAGAATTCTAAAATTCTTATCAACCTCTGAGTATAGAAGTTAAGAAATTCACAAATAAAAGGTCCTTAGCCTAGAAAATCATACTCCTGAGCATACTGAGTTTACTACTGCTTATTTCAGGAACAGCATTTGCTCTGTATAAAGCTTATCTCTCTGTCTTGAACTTCATTAGAATATTAAAAAATGATCAGTGTTAGCTCATCTTCCAGTTGAAATGTTTAGGTATATGATATGCAGTGGGTTATGGTGGAATGAGGTTATTCCACTGCAGAGTTTTTGTTTTGTTTTAAAACATATTCTCTGTGTGCTTTCAATACAAAGGGATCTTTAACCCCGAATAAGAGACTTCTCACTGTAGTAAATGCTGTGCCTGGTGCAGGGTAGGAACTGAAATTATATCACCTCTTAAAATCAGTTGATTGTGAATCTTTTAACACACATAGAAATATGAGATGTTCTACCTGCTTGGATATAAATTGGGATGGGCTTCAATCCCTTAGGTTTTAGATAAGTAAAATAAGAGCACTACCTTCTTGCACTGGACGCACTGCATGGCAAACTGCTTTTCATAGCAGGGTACGCAAAAGTTTTGATTGTCCTTGGGGATGAAACTCTTTGTCCCAATAGGCTGTTGGCAGCGGTAGCAGATAAAGCAGGTCTCGTGCCAGCTGTTGCCCTTGTATTCCATCTTCCGAGTACCTGTAATGAGACGAGAGCATCAACTGAACGACTTCTGGCTGAGACGGATGCAGTTTGTAGCTCTCGTTTGCCTGACAGCTGGCTGTCAGTCAATAAGCTCTGAGCTAGAGGCTATTTCATGTTCCTACCAGCTTTGCATGGTATTGGGTACCATTTTAAGTTTTTGGAGAGTGAGTGGTTCTTCTCCTCCTATAAAGAAGAGAAACATTTATTGCTAATAATGAAGGCTTAGGGCACCTTTTTGTGGTATTAGTAGAGTTGTTAATAATGAATTCTAATGCACAGGAAGGTTCTGGGGAATTGGCGAGACACCAATAAAAGCTGCTGTTAGTGCTGAGTGAAGGTAGGGCCATTCCTCACTTAAGTTTGACTTCATTCATTCCAAGTCACTTTTGTTTCTTTTTCAGAAAGCTGCAAGGTTAATTCCTGGCAAGCTGCTTGCCTCCCTTTCCCAATAAAGTACAGTCACTCTCTGAAACAAAGGATTATTTCGTATCTGCTCTGGGGCCTTGTTCCTGTCCTCATTGAAGTCCACTATAAATTTGCAATGGTTTCCAGTTCTGCAACACCTATCCTAAATGTTTTTCTGTCTCTTGAAACTTTCAGTAGGAAAGGAAGCTTTCTCTCCATCTTCACTTGTATTTAAACCGTAGTTGCAATGTGAAAGGAAGAAAACAATCCTTTACTGAAAAGCAGAAAAGTGGGATGGTAGTTAGGAGCTGAATGTACTTGTCTCGAATGAAGTTTTAGGGTACAGATACTGTACTTTGCAAATTCAGTCCACTGTATGACAGGTGGACTCTGAGCCC
Organism: Buteo buteo; assembly: GCF_964188355.1. NCBI lineage: Eukaryota > Metazoa > Chordata > Aves > Accipitriformes > Accipitridae > Buteo > Buteo buteo. The sequence continues at coordinate 5,107,228 of NC_134195.1, read as the reverse complement.
TCCCAGGAAATTGGAGATGCCCTATTATATGGACAAATTTCTTTGCACACTATATAATTTCCATGCATCAGTTTGAGTCAGTGTATTTGATACTGTCCAGAAGGGAAAACAAACAAATGAGCCTCCTACAGTTCTGCATTACTCTGCAAGCCTGTAGCAACAAAAGTGATGTCAAGTGCTTGGAAGACTGAGAAGCTGATCGTCTTGGCTAATGATGAACAACCACAGTAACTCCTTTGATGCCAACTTTCTCCACCCCCATTACTGCAGGGTGAAGTTTTATCATTTTTCCCTTCTCAAGTGTTAATTCCTCTTTGTTTACTACTTGCATATTTTTCTTTTTCTTTTTTGGTCTCATTAAATTCTGCCCAGAGGCATACTTCAGGATTTTTTTTTTTTTTTAAAGAATTGACTTGTGGGAGTGTAGTGAGCGAGCTGTTAATTATCTTTCTGCCTGATGCTTACATGCTTGAATATTTCTGATCCATTTTATTAATGGACACCCTTTAAGAATTATTGCCTCTCTGTGCTGGTAACTTTCTGTATCATACCAAGGAGCAAATAAATCAGTCCTTGAAGGAATGATCTTCTGGAAAAAGGTGTGGATAATTTTTTTTTTTTTAATAGTTTAGAACTTTATTTTCACATTTTTAGCTGTTCCCTCTATAGAATTGTGTTGTCACAAACTCAAGGCAGGGGGAGCCCTGTTAGCTGCTGGACTGAAGTCAGTGGGAGTTTAGTTTGCAGAAGGACTGAAAGATCAAGCTTGTAATTAGTTTGGTATTTAATGGGCATGTCATGATAATGCTTTATTAAATCTACATTGTACATTTAGTGGAGCAAAGCAAAGGGCAAGTGTAGCATTAACAGTCTCCATAAAGGGTATCCAACCACTTGCTGGTTCTTTCAAAATGAATTATGCTTCAGTTGGTGATCACAGTGCTCTGGCGTAGCTCCTGCACTAACATGGTGTGCTGTGTAAGTAGAAGATACATGCTGGGTGTACTGCTCTCCGAACGTGGTGACTCAAGACACAGCTATCTTGAGTAAGCAGCTAAAGACCAGCGGGTGGGTGCAAAGCTTCATAAAAATTGATTTCTTCTGTTTTGGATTATAAGAGAAGGGATACTCTGCGTTGCTGAATCCAGCCTCCATTACTACCTATCAATCTATAGCTGGCATAATAGGCAAAAAGAGATCTATTCAGTAAATAAGTTCACTGATCATGGGGGTAAATTTGATGAACAATCTTAAAAATATATACATATGTGTAGTTCCAGCTTTAAAACTAGCACTGACTATTCCCAAACATGTCAGTTATTAGTGCTGTATTGGCAAAAAGAGGTGCACATGGAATAATAGAAGGAGATCATGAATGGATAGGGCCATCTGCTTTTAAATAACGTTGTTGTTTCTATTTATACATCCTATTTCATCATCAAGCCTCATTTTTACACCTTAGGTGCACAACATTGTGATTTTCAGCTTTTGTCTAAGATGACCAATGTCAGAACCAGCCAAGGAAATATTTTACTGGAAAAAGTAACTAGTAATCGTTACGGAGCATGTACATGGATTCTTCAAATTGCCTTTTAATATTTTATTTCTGGACTGATATTCCTTCCACTTTAAGCCCTCAAATCATCACAGAATGCTGTAGTATTGACATGAGCAGATGAGGTTTTAGCAATCTATTACTATAACCTCATGTTTCATGTTGAAAAAGAAAATAGCTCTTTCCTGTTTCTTCATATCTTTGTGCTCAAGAAAGACCTTAGTGGCAGTTTGGCCAATTTTTCATTTTTATGGGAGAAGCTAAACTTAGAGTAATTATATAAAAAGCTAATTTATAAATTAAGTAAGCTATTAAATTTGCAAGCTGCTTCTGATCTTCAAGCAGTGGAAGCCAATCAAGACTGAGTACAAAGTTGGGATTGGAGAGAAAGATCAGTTTTAGTTGCCCAGCTATCAAAAGCCTTTTAATGAATACTGCTGTAGAAAATTGCAAATGCCATTAATAAAAATGCTAAATGAGATAAATACTAATTTTCAAGAGTAATCTGCTTCATGTGAATCACAGTTCTGTCATGATCCATTACGAAAATAAGGCATTCTGGTCATGGAAATGACTTGGAATGCACCATCAACTGTATTTTACAAAGTTCACCATGACTTAGCAGAGATAGTCAAGAAGAAACAGTTGTCACAAATGTTGCTGAGTTTGGGATTGATATTTAGCCTAATATTTTCTTAGTCCAAACAGTGAGCATCCTAACCTGGCATGATAGTCTTCTTGCACTCGTTACATTTGGAAGAGTATTCGTTGGAGTAGCAATCAGTACAAAGTAGATGTTCCTCTTTTGCAGCAAAAGGTTTGTCCACCAATGAATTCTTGCACTGGAAGCAGTGGAAGCAGGTTTCGTGCCAGTGGCGGTCCTTGTAAGACAGATCCTGTAGAAATCCAAAACCACAGAGTAAGCGAAATGAATAGTTTGCACAACTGGAAGCTCAGAGAACGCAAACATGTCCAAATCTGAACCACAGCCAGGAGCTAAGGCTAATCGCACAGCTCGAAAACAAAATGTTCTGATGAAGGTGAACTTATTTTGCTATGATAACCAAGAACAGCTCACGACAACTATTGACCTTTTTTCAATTCGAGGTAACCTTCATTTTTTGTATGTGCAGAGGAACAACTGGTTTCATTTAGGTATTTCCTTTGAGAATAAAGCCCCATTTTTGAGTCAGATTAAAACTTGTTAACCTTATAGGTGTAATAGACTTCCCCTATTTGTCTTAGCTATTGCTGATTTCTAGGTCATTTCATAGCCATTCATTGCTGGACAGAAATCCTTTTCCCAATTGCTTTCTGGTATTTATTCAGTTCAACAGATTTACACCAAGGGTGGAGTTGCTCAGATCTCTGTTCCTTTTTTTTTTTTTCACTGCAACTCATTTTTACCGACTCTTTTATTTTGATTTACCTATGTTTCAAATGTGGATCAGACCTAAAGATGAGAGATCACATCTTACCTGCAGCCAGTGATCCAGGACACTGGCCAAGGGATCAGCGTGGGCACCTAAGTATTTAAAATACTCTCCGCAGTGGTACTTTTATTATTTAAAAAAACCACAACAATCCGTCTAAAAATTGTGACCGAAAGGGATGGATTGTGCCTTTTAAAATTTAAATTAAGTGGCCTAATCCTGTCACACTTGAACAGTGTCTTTGGACTTCAAACAAAATGGAGCTTAGATCATTACAAGAAAGGGTGTCTATCCCAAAAGATATAGGCTTTGGTTTGAGGTGGGAGTGTGAGGGGCTAGTATTGTCATGAGTGGGGAGTATAAAAATTCCACAGAAATAACTTCTCAGGTTGTACCTCAAGATCCAATAGGTATTAATTATAAGCACTGAATTAATCTGGTTAACTGAAGGAGAAGAATGAGTTGTAGATCAGATTTTTTAGTTGTGTAAATAGAAACATCACAAAATGTTCAAACAGAATCTGGCCTAAGCTGCTCTGCGTCAGTCAGTCCAGTCACAGGTAACTCCAAATGTGCAATCTTAGCCCAGAGCTAACAAAAGCTACCGTGGATTTAGGTTAATCTAAAATAACCACACGTTATGGCTGCAGGGGCCTTGTTCTCATAAATAGCTAACAGGAACACTGAAATAGTTTCACCTAGCTCAGCTGATATGGGGTAACTTGTAAACTATAGTAACTTCAGTCAGAATTTGACCATGCAACGAAGAATTTTTGCTTGGATATCTGCGCTACTTACCTAAATTTCTTAAATCATTGTGAGTAACAGTTGGTACCCAATGTATCTTTCATTTCTGAGATTGCACTCTGTGATAGAATATCTAAGACCTCTACTTCACAGCTTTCAGACAGCTGTTTATTCAGCTCATCTATTCGTTTCAGCTAACTCCTTTTGAAACAACACAAATTTCTGACTAAAATTTTAATCTTTTCTAATAGCAAAATGAAAAAAGTCTTCTTTGGAAATTACATGTTTTTCTCTTTAAATGAAGTTGAATAACCTAAATCTGATCTCAGAGGGGAATAATATTTTCAACAGAAAAAATGCAACATACAGCCAACAGTTTTCTAAAATGTGAAATTTGCCTGCTAGAAAGTAGAATGACAACAGAACTGGTTTTCTTTCTGTTGTAACAGGTTGTGCAATTTTTTTCCCCGCTTGCTGCATTTCTCCTCTTTTTGCCCTATTCTGCAAGCTATTTTTTATCTCCAAAATTCATGTGCTGGTATCTGCTTTTGTTCTGCCTTATTTTATCAATAAAATTATACCCTGGAGAAGGTGTGTGCCTTTTAGAAGAGGGGTACTGAAGACAAGGATTAGGTGTCAATGATGAAAGGTTTGATCCTTGAGTCAGTTATGATGGCAGCTTCAATAGCCAGTAGCTGTGTAGGTGAAAATAGCAGATATTTCATCATGGCAAAGCGATGAAGCGCAACTACAACCCAAAGTACCCAAGATACAGACTGACTTGCACAATCTTTAGCTACCCTGGATGATTATAACAGATACTGTCATTGAACATAGAGGGAGTCTGAGATGTCTGGTTTTGACACGCCTGCAGCGGAGTATTAGACCGATAAAATGGATATTGGTTTCTCTCTCTGAATCTGCCACATCTGAAGCAAGGAAGTCCAAGGTACTGATGAAACCGTTTCTGCATCATGGCTCTTCTTAGGTCGGTGTAATAAAATCTCTGAAAATGAGGTTTGGTCTACTCCAGTGTGTTGCATATCCAACTGGAGCCTTTGGCTTGTACGTAACCTGTGGATGTATTGATCTGGAATGGATTCTACACTGGAGAAGTTGCACATGCAAAACTGACTTCAAGCTCGTCTGACTGTCAAGCTGGTCCACAGTTAAGCTGAAAAAGCACTAGGTTTACTCTAGGCATGCGACCTCCAGGTTATGCTAGCCGATTGTAACCTAAATAAATCTGTTCCAGCAGAAGGTACAAGAGATGTACAACTAATTCCTGTTGATTGCATGGATTTCCAGGAAGAACTAATAAAGAAAATAATATTGTGGACTCAGAACTGGAGTGTATCCTTAAAATATTGATGAGCATGACTTCTCAGCTGCTTTATGCAGCTCGAGGGAAATGAGTTCCCGGTGCTACATATTTTAACTGCAGCTTTTAATGCAGCCTACGTTGCTTAAAAGAAGTATAGAGTGTGACTCTTTTTGCCATTGATCTGTGCATCTGCCCATGAAAACTATCAGCCACATGCTCTTTTTAGATAAAAATACGCATAAGCACAGATAAGACTGAAGAATTACAGTAGATTGATATTTGTGAAGTGGAATGTTTTTTACATATATAGAGAAGCGTGCACACATGCTAATGGACATGGTCTGTCCTGAAGGAGTGTTTTGCAGCTGAAGTGCAGAGACCACCAGACCAGTTCCAGATGTGCTACGAGGAAAAAGGGAAGGGGGGGAGGGCAATGCCTGTCTCTGCAGAGCGGCGATAAATCCTGCAGCAGAATTTGCAGGGAGAAATATTTAACACTTCATTCAGTTACATTTATTCCGAACACGGAAAATAATCCTACCCTTATCTGGTTTCACTGGAAGATTAAAAATAACCAAATTAGCAATCCCTGAAACTGCTCAAATTTGAATGGGTGCTTTTCTCAGCCTGATCTGAGAATCACTCTCAGCTGAAAATTTCAGTGTTCCTTGGGTCAACCAAATGAATGATGGATCTTTCTCGAACAGACAGCAGAGAGTTGGCCAAGCGGAGGTCCTTTGTACACACTGAGATGACTGTAAGAATATGTTGCAAGCAAAAGCCAATGCAGATCCTATTTCTATCCAAAACTTTTGAGAGTCATCCCCTGCAAAATAGGTTTGAAACTTTTGGTTTTGAAAAGCCATTATGTGCTTTTCAAGCAATTTTATTTTCACTGATATTCATGATGTCACCCCCAAAGAAAACTTTGTCAAGATAACTGTTTTCAACGTTGGCAAGATCACGTTTTATAGCTCCTCCATAGTTCTGTGTAGTTTTGATCCAGCGTGGTTTATTTGCCCTCTAGGATGGGACTGCAGGTGACTTTTTTTTAAACTAGAAAAGTTTGTTCGTTTTTTTTAAACTAGAAGAGCCCCAAGACTAGAGTTACCAGGTAACTGGGTTAAGCATAAACTCCTCATATCCTGCAACTATATTGTCTTATACTCTGGCTTTATAGGTCTAAGTAAACTTAAGCCATTATGCATTACCTTTTCTCCTGAACTGGCTTTCAACAGGAAGAAGGAGATTAGAAAGCTTATTACCAGAAGAGTAACCGTATATGTTTGTTCATGAATGAAGACTGCAGACTTTTTTGTTTTGCCCCAGTGGTCTTTTCAAAAGGTTGAGCAGAGGAAATGGGGTACGCCAACAAAATGCTGTACAGATTTTAGCCACATGCACCCTGTAGCAAAACACTTAAGTATGTTAGACTGGCACATACCTGTCAAAAGCATCTTTAAAAAAGGTAAAAACAAGCGATATTGTGCTGAACCCAGCCCCTTAGGGATATGAGAAGAGATGAAGGGATCTGCCTCTTTTACCATTCCACTTCACAACAACTAGTCTGATATTCAGTAATGCACTGAAAAAGTGGTGCAACTCAGGACAGGGTTTAAACATTAAAAATGAGAAAAACAATATTTTCTCCCTTTCCTGATCCACATTACTAGAGGCTTTATTTTCTGTTTATTTTGTGTGTAAGACTGACCCTTTTGATTCCTTTGTGGCCTGTGTGCTGGCACAGTAGCTTTATCTCACAATCCACTTTTAATTTCATTCTCCCATTTTGCAGAGAATTTTCACCCCCTCCTGCCTGCCAAGGCCAACTTGTGGACTGCATTAAACACTGGATTACTGTAGGTATTTCCTATATTTGTGATGGTTTCTGTGCCATAGGGCCTGCAAGGAAACTATTAAAAAAAGCCAACATCAACCAAAAGTCACACTTCAGCAGTTAAACAAATGAGAACATAATGGATGGATTTCCAGAAAGAAGCGTGAAACTGTAGGTGTGGTGAGCTTTCACCAGGGATGTAGGTGACGAAATGCCAATTCTTTTTAGAAAGAGTAAATTTCTGCTAGAACCTGTTGGTATATGGATAATGCGTAATAGCTGCAAGAGAAATGGCATTGTGTTTTTCTGCTGCCTGCCAGTGCCTCCTACCACTCCGTACACAAAGCTTTTACTCTGGCTGTGAAAGTTTCAAAAACATCAGTGAGAATTGTTTACAGTTAGTGAAATGGCCTAAGTCTAAAGGTGTCATTCAGACACATGTTGTCATTCAGGGTTTTTTCGTTGGGGAAAAAAAAGCATTTAAAATAAAAAACAAATTAGTTATTACTCAGTTACATTCACAGTTACCCATAAATTACCATAGAAAGACAGTGAAAAAAATTCTGCCCTGATTTGAATTCAAAGAAAGCTTCTCTTCGTTGTCTTGTGGGCTTTCTGTGCCGTAGCTAAAACACAAGGTGAACACCTGGCATCGGTTTGACCCTCCGAGAGCCCAGCGCTGTCAAAGCCGGAGTGTTACCAGTGTCCGAGCAGGTTGAAGTTCAACTTGGGTGAGTTGATTCCACGTACCAACGCTGATACACTACGGTAGGGTCAGGGACGGCGAGCTGGCTGTCCTCTTGTCAACACCTCTTTTACTTTGGTGTAACCCTTTCAGCTATATTGGGGGGTTGCTTTTAATTGGGAGGGCTGGTGGGAGGGAAATTAAGAGCATCTCAATGGCAACTGGGTTCTCATTTTGGCTCTTCTCAATGTAGAGAAACAGCAGTGGCCAAGAAGAGACTTGCAAGGGAGAATTTGGGGTGAGAGCTACATGGAACTTCTCAGGCTGTAATATTGATGTGAGGATGGATGCCAGATGCAGAAGCCCGCATGTGACCCTTTCTGCTAACGCCGTCACTCCAGCATTAGGTTTTAGTTCCAAATTTTACAGCTGTATAAAAGCTATGTCAGAACATACAAATAAATATGGAGTCCATTTTGTACATGCAGTAAACACACTGGTTTTATTCCCAAACACAGTACAGTTTATCTTCTTTGCTGAAGGGAAAATGCAAATGCAATGTACAAAAGATATATATATATATAAAAAAACATACATATATGTCTGTATGTATATATGGGTATATTATGTGTTTATATACATACAAACTTATATGTCTGTATATATGGGTATATTATGTGTTTATATACCTATGTATATATACAGTTTAATGAGGAGCAGAAGCATGATTTTTTTGTGTTTCATGGCTGAATTATGCTCGGTAATACAGTGCACAAGCTTTGACTGAAACTTATCTTGTGGCTGAGGCTCTTATAAGGGCGCTCTCAAATGTATTCTCTAGCATCTATTACTGTCGTTGAAAAACTACTCTAGTTTTCCTCTCAGTAGGAACATTAATAGGATCTCTTTTTCTACCCAACCACATGTTTTTTTCAGAAAACTTGTAGGAATTTAAGTTTGCAACTTTTACCCATCTGTCTGAATTTGGTTAAAATTGGTCAACAGGTTCAAAAGCTGCAGCATAAAGCATGCACAGGCACAAAAAGCAGCCACAGAAACTAAAAAGGACACATTTGTTTCTGGTACGCTTTATATCTCTTTAAGAAATCTTTGTTTACTATCTTATAGTTGTGTTTTCCACATGTAGTTCTGGTTCTCTACATCTATAAAATATTCTTATATTGCAGACAATTAGGGGCTTTTTTTTCTATCTGCTATCAGGGTGTGTCTTGCTTAAAAGTACAGAAGAGCAGTATATCGGATAACATCCACGCTCCCTAAATCCATAAATCTGGGTTGAAAAGTTCAGCCTGATTAATTCCTGAATACTTTGTCCGAGATTTGTTGAAGCTGGTCCAAGTTTTTAAATTCTTGAATATCAACACATGGAAATATGTTCTCAGGGGATTAGAAAGAGACCTTAAAACAAAAGCACATTCTGGAATGGGGCAGAAATATTTTGCTTTTTCAGGTCAGGCCAGCTGTATCTCTTCTCTAATCTGAATATTTATGAGCTGTAGGAAAGCTGGCAGTTTTACACCCTCTTACAGATTATTGCCAGTTCCCTGTCACGATGGTGAAACGTTCTCACCTTTTTAAGGCTTCTGAAAGGGGCTTTCCTACTGATTTGCTAATAGGGTGGGATAGATCAGTTTGGAAGATGTGAGACATTTATTTTTCTCAGTCTGAGTAAGCATGTATTTTTGTATCTCTGAACTGGTGGTAGACCGGTAGCATGAGTAATAGAGACTAACTGGTGCTTTTAGAGGTATGGATCAGCAATATAGGAAATAAAACAGCAGACCTCCTCATGCCAGTCAAGAATTCTGCGGCTGTGCGATGCAAATTGCTGTTCTAGTGCAAACTCGCTCTGTCAGTGAATGTCTTGGCCAACTTTGAACAGGTCAATTTTGTGCAAGGAGGATGTGTATTGGACGAAGTCTGTCTGTAGCGGTCCAACAGACACTTCACTGGATGGCTCAAATATCATTTGTCTTCATTCAGCCAGAGTAAAACTAGCATTAACTCCAGTTGTTTGGGTTAATTGAAAAGAAATGCAGGTGGTCACACCTTATTTGTATCAGATAGGTGTCTCCATGTGGTGCAGCAGTGCACAGCTCAAGCAAGCAAGGGCTCTGCTCTTTCCTCTGCAACGTTTAGTTAGACTCCACTATCATCATTCTGTACTTAAAAGGCTAATTATTCTGTGTTCTAACTGACTTATTACTTGGGTCAGCGTTAGCCAGATTTTTGTGGTCAGTGAGTTGGCAGCTTCTCTTGAGCATGTCTTGTCTCTTGACAACAACCGAGTCGTGGTCACTGCAAGGCCAAGCAGTGGCTTACCTCCCTCTGACCCCAAAGTAGGCAAAATCAGCTTCTGCCACCTTTCCAGATCCCAGCTGGCCCCAAGGACAGTTGGACTCTCCTAATGCGTTAGCGATCCTTTCTAACATCAGATCATCCTGTGCCTTAGGGGAAGAAAGGGGTGTTCTTCCAGTTCTGTTAACACACCAGGTAAAGAAGGGTTTGCCAAATGAAGTGGGAAAAGCAGATACGGGGGTCCAGAAAGCATGTTCTCCCACCAAAAGAACCCCTTAGGTAGCTGTTAAGCTGGATCCTTCCAGGTGGTAGCACCATGTCTCACACCTACGGATCCAGGCTACCGTCAAGATTTCTGTAACGACACAAATCTGGCATACCTTGCAGTCAGCGCCAATAGGTTTCTTGCATTCCTCGCAGGTGTTGGAATAAAGGTTTTCGTAGCATTTCACGCAGTAGGGGCTGTCCTCCCTCAGGATGTACTTCTTACCAAAGAGGGACTCTTGGCAGTAGTGGCAGTCAAAGCGTTCAGTCATGGTGGTGCCTGGAGTCCAGCTATCCTGTCACGAAGACAGAAGTAGGCACGTGTCAGACTGAGCTGTACCTGACCCAATCCCCCAAGAAAGGTTTATCACATTGTACCTCAATTTTAATTCAACTTCCAGTCAGATGAATGAACACAACAGGAAGAAACTGGACTATAAATTTTGCAGTGCTGGGTAATGACAACGGCCCATCTACTTTAGCCATCCACTGACCCGTCTTTGACCAGAGCTAGTGTTAGAGATGAGAGAGAGGAGTAAATCCTGAGTTTGAAGAATTCACGTGGGATTTGTGAATGGGATTTGACCAATAGGTCCAAAGCAAGAAGCTGTCGCTGTAGGGGTGGAGGGAGCCGAGTACATTAAGAGGATGAGCCAGCTGACCTTCAGAAGGAGCAATATCTCCTCCATAAAGAAAGATGAAGGATTGCATTGACTTTAGTCGTGGCAGGCTATCGGGCATCACTGTTATGTGCTTCTGCTCCTTTCTTCTCCACGTTCTCAGTGAGCCAATGTCTGGCAATCACTGCCCTGCAGTGAGACACCAACCCTCCATCTCTGCTCATGCATGGGCCTGGGGGCACTGTTAACAGCAGGAGATGTGGGGTCGGGGATTGTAGATGTGGTTCTTCCCTCCTGCAGTTGAAGGAGTTATCCAAAAGCTGTAGCATACTGGGACGCAAATGGCTGCCCTGGTTCAGGCAAATTTCAAACAATGATTACAGAAGGGGAAAAGCAAGTAGAAGAAACTGCAAATGATATATCAGCTTGTCTGAATTAGGGACAACTGCTGTTTGCTCCTCAGGTCTTGTTATGTCTCCAGCATTTTCTGGATGCACACACAAGCAACGATGACACAAATGCCTTTGATTACTTTCATGAATGTTCATTATTACTAGGGACAATTTATTTTGGGTTTCATTAGAGTCATCTGCTTCTTTCTTAACCTGAGGCTTGTAGTGTGCATTGCACCTGAAATCTATTTGGAGGTTACAGCTGGAGCAGAGCATAGCTGCCTGCTTAGGAAGGGGAATTTCCCAGGCAGAAAACACATTCCACCTGGACTGTGTGATCTTCACTGCCTGCCAGGCCTCATCTCCTCTTTAAGCCACATTTATTCTATAAAGCCTTAAATGTTTTGGGTACTAATGGCTTAAGTGGCTACCTCCGTCTTTCACACACAAGTGACATTTATAGCAGCTGCAATCCTTTTGCCAACTGTAGCTCTCGGTTTTAAACAAAAAGTTGTTACTTGCTTAGTGTTCTTGGCAGAGTTTGCTTGATTCCAGAGTTTGTCCTCTCCTTCTGGCGGTGGGAGCTACCCTTTGGGTATTCTGAAATCCTGAGTTCTCCTCCAGGGTTTCAGGTTTTATTATTATCTTTTATACCCCATAGCTGGGGTTTGATTAAGGTTTTAGGGCAGTTTGAATGTGAATGGACAAAGTTTGTTTTGATAGCTAGAAAGCTTTTTAGTCGTTGTTGTTTTTAATGCTCGGTCAACTGCTGAATTGTGTGGTGAATAGCACAGACTAAGAGGCGAGTACGTAAGTGATGGCTCAGCTGCTAGGAAGTCTTTTGAACTCCAAGTAACTACTAAAGAAGAAAGAGAGACAAACTACCAAATCCCAAAATGTTCTTGGAAGAAAAATCCTGACAGCTGGTCATCTGTGCTATTGACAACCCAGAAGGAAGAGCATTCCCGCTGCTTTGACCCTACAGATGCTCCAGGAACTGATTAACTTTCTTATCCTAAAGGGCTGCTAGGGGTATGTTAGGTGCTTTTGGTCCTTAAGGAGTAGAGAGGATCATAGGGACTGATAACAAAAAGATGGAAAGTAAGAAGACTTATGCTGGAGGAAGAAGAGCAATGATGACCCAAAGTTTCCCTCTAGCCCGTTTGCAGCAGCAGTGGCTAGCAATGGAAGTGTAAGGCAGGAGAGCAGGGCTGGTACAGAGTGGTCTTTCCTTAATAACTGCTTCCAGCCAGTTATTCTCCTCTCGAAGCAGAGGTTCAGTCTTTACCACATCATTTAAAAGGTGATGGTGGATTTATTTTCCCCTCTGTTTTGAGCCTGTTTACACCCCCAGCCTACATAACGCATTTGTACTTTCCCATGATAGACCTAGACAGGACTTAATTTCCTTCTAGGAGTAGTTTCAGTAAAATGAATGGAGTCAGACCGGTATAAACTGGTGTGTGTATGCATGACCGAGTGAGAGGGAGTGATAGCTTTGTATTTAGGACAGAAATCTGTACTTTTTACCAGACTTTATTAGATATTTTTTCCAAATTATATGATTTGGTTGCACAGTTAATGTGCATTATGACTAAGTTAAAGTGTGAGCAGGAACCATTTATGAACTTACACTTTTTACCTTTCTTCAGAATTAGTTCTTTCTAACCCTGAATTAAAAGTAGATGTGTGATACCAAGAAGTGAAAAATTTCTCTGCAGTCAAGATGTGTAAAAGCAAAAAAACACAGAGTGTGATTCCTTTACAGGTTTATACCATTTCTGTCCTTCATCCAAAGCTGCTAAATGTAAAATATAGAAGTCGTTTGGGACTGGAAGAAGGACTGTTCCCTTAGAGGTGGATGTTCCTGTCTCTTGGTCACAGGAGGTTTCTTCTTGAGTGCTGTATTATTTTCTGTGCTTTTCACAGAAGCAGAGGCAAGCATTATTTAATAGATTTGTTTAATAATTTATTTAATTATTTAATAATTTATTTAATAATGATTTAATAGTCACTGCCAGTATTTTAGAAAATGTGGCACTCGGCTCCCTATCCTGAAAGGGATCTGGTTTTGTTAAATGTGCTCTGAGATTGTCATAGTGGATTGTCCCCTTCACCCCGAGGAGGGAGAGGCAGGCCTGATTTTTATGTCCCAAACAGATTTAGGGCTCAACTCTTCTCTATGAAGACACTGCAGGGGCAGCTGTGGATGGGCTTCGAGGCACAACTCCAGAGACCTGGGAAATCAAAAGACAAGAAAGGAAAGTCTCCAAGATCTGCATTTTGGTTTTAGTTGCGTGAATCTTTTATTGGATCTGGGACCAAGTTCAGGTCCGATATCTCTTAAAGTTAGGAATTCAGGTTCATATGGTTTCATTCAGAAAGCTGGAAATCAGGGTGAAGCATCCCAAATTCCAGGCTGTTTAGATCTGGGCCTTGGATTGGATCTCATGATCTACTATATGATATTTCGAGGATATTTGACAGGGTTGTTTCTTCTCTGGAGAGAATTAAATGTAATCACGGGGCTTATATCTACTGAAAAAATTAGCAGGAATGTCAAACAAATCATTTCACTGTTGTCTTACAAACAAGAAATGTGAAATCATGCTAAGTAATGTTTTTGCCTGTTACTTTGTACACATGGTCCTTTACATCGCCAGTCCGTTGGTTCCTGTCATATAAAAAAAAATCGTGCCTAGCTTAGTGCAGGCTTTATGCGCTGCTTTGGGCTTTAAGAAAAAAGTGAAAAGACTTCACAGGTGTGGATGGACACAAATTGCAATTCAACCTCCTTGCCACTGATCTATTTCTTCCTCTTGTGTTTGATACTTGTCGACCGTAAAGCTTTGTGGGCCAGAGGCTCATCTTTATTACACCTCTTTGTGGTACAACAAGGTATTTGGATTTTATCGCAGTAGTCATTTTATACTTATGCTTTTTCAGACTGCTCTCAACATTATCATGAAGGAGAAATTGATTTTTCTGCCATACAGTCTCCCTCCTACTACATTAGACATAACAAGTACATCTCCAAAAGGAAAAGAACTTTCCATTGCAAGCCCAGAAAAGAAGTTACAGCTTATGCCAAATGTTAGCACTACCCACGTTGTGTCTTCCAGGAAGTAAGAATTGGCATGAAAATTACCAAAAAGTTAGTAGGCTGACTTAAAAACTATGCTTCTTTCCTCTTCTTCCCCTGTTTGCTCAAATAGTCTCATTTTACTAGCAGTAATTGTTCAAGTTATCATATTGGCTCATAAAAACTAGGGCTCATAATGTTATTAAGAAATCATCCAGTGTTCCCCCATCCCATGACACTATTGACTACTGGAAAGGGGGACTAGGTGCCCCAGACCTTGCCCGCTTTTCCAACTATGTCTGCAAGCCTAAAAAGAGATGTTCTGTGCATCTCTTGTTTCAGCCCCTCTTAGGGGTGTTGAACACTGAGAGGTACAGACGCACAGGTACAAGAGCGAGAAAGAAGTCCAGGGAAAGTGTCTGAAAAATGTAGGAGCTGTGTAGTTTATTCAGTGAATCTCTGATCTCTTGTAACAGAATCTGGAGACACAGAATTAAGCCCCTGTAGATGCTGAAGAGGGACTTGCTGTTGACCTCAGTTGGGTCAATAGGGCTGGGGCTCTCCCTGTGTCCCTGGAGCAAGATGTTCTGTTAGCAACCTGTGTAGGAAATAAAAGGTCTTTGGAGACACCCATCTGCCTCCAAGACATACACACGTTTCTCCCACCTGACTTTTTTTCCCAGAAGAACCATGCACATGGAGAATTTTCTATCTGTTTATTTTCCTCCCCGCAAGAAAGGAAGATTTGTGCCTGGCAACTGCAGTGACACAAGCCATGCAGATCTAGAGCATTTGGAAACAATTTATGTTAATGTTCCAAAGGTTAAATGCAAAGATTTATGATATTCTTTGCAACTATGAACTAGTAGTTCAAACTATGTTGGTCTTTCTGGCAAGAGGTGATTATTTTCCTGTAACTTAGCAGCTATTGCCACATTCATTATCTATCATCTCATTGCAGCAACTGCAAGCCACTCTTCTAAGAGCTAATCATTTTTCCAAACCAGGCCATAATGCCATGCAAAGAGAGAGGGGAAGAAAGCTAATTTTATTTCTTTTTAATTTACTTTAGGAAAAGAAGAAATGACCATTTCCCAGTAGCACTGACAAGACGGGGGCAGGGGGAAGTTACGTACAGTCAGAATCCACCTGAACTTCAGCGTGTGGAAGTTAGCTGGCGTAGATGCACACCATGCACACCCAGAGCAGTCCTGTGCGTTTAGATTTACTCAACCACATTAAGGGATGGTAGCCCTCTTTCTTTGGCTGGCCAGGTGTAGCTTATGCTCTGCTTCATGGGCTGAGTGCCCTCAGACACCGTTATGACAGAGCGGAGGGAGAGCAAAGGGAATGTTGAGTGCTTGGAGGTCTTGCTGGCCATAGGGCAGATGTTGCCTCTTCGAGTTGCTTGGATCCCTGACCCTCCAACAGCCGGTTCCTGGCCATGGGGAGCCAAGCCAGCTGATGCAGAACAGCCAAGTCTCCCTCCATGGGCCACGGAGGGACATTTACTTCCTTACGCTAACGATGGCCAATGCAAAAGCTAACCAGGTGCTGAGAGACAAGCGATGCACAGCTCATCCTGCAGGAAGGCCAGCCAGCCACTCTTCCCTTCCATAGGTTCTCCGACCCTGCCGGTGGCTACTGGGGTACCGCTGCGTGAAGGTGCGTTTCTTGAGTAAAGAGAGGAAAAGGAGAATACTTTTGCAAGTATGAGACACTGAAGCTTATTGCTATGACTGTTCATACCAACGTCTTTGTGTAGGTCCTTAAAAAGGGGAGGCATGATTACTATAGGGAACAAGTCGTTGGGTAACCCTGTATCCCATGATGTGGGGTTTACGCTAAGCTTGTAAATGAGACAAGGATGCTGAGACAGATGTGACTACTCTTTCTCTTTTAAAGTTTTAAGTTGAGAAGAAAGCGGAAGCCTTTTCCTCTTCTGCTGCTATGGAAGAGCAATCCTGTAGTAAGCTCATCAAAAGAATTTGGCACCCTGTCTTCAAGAAATCAAGGCCCTTATGGTATGTCATTGCTCTCCCAGAACGGCCCTGTCAACAAGCCCGGGCTGCTTTACCAATCTCCACATCAGGGTTAGCATATTAGAAGTACCTAATCACAGAGGTGTTCATTGCTGCTTCTGAAGGTTTTAAACTCAGAGTAGATATTCATAGATCTCCTAGAAGCTCCCTGGCAAAAGTCAGGAAAACTTGGTTTGATATCTGAACATAATAGTAATAATAAAAAACAATAAAAATCAAAGCGAAATAAAGAAACATCTCACTAAATATCCCACTCAGGCCTTTCTATATACATGCTAAATATTAAAAGCTATTTTAAAAAGTTTGGGTTTTAATGGACTTTTGAAAGTTACCTTAAAAGATTCTTCAGAATCACAGGTTTTTCCAGCAACTCAGCTTCTTTGCGCATGGCTGACTTATTTTGCCTATGGTATAACATTCCGATGTCTCTTTTTAAGTACTTTAGAGCAATTTTCTGAGCAGACAGACTGCATTAACATGTGCAGATAACCAAAGCATACCTGGTTCCTGTCTGGATTGCACAGTCAGCCTATCATGAATTGGAAAGTGGATAGTCTGATATTTAAGATTGTTTTCCTTAACATAACATTAATAATAAAGAAAAAACTCAAAAGAAAGAACCAGAAAATGTTTCTCATGCGGTAAGGTTCCTCGTGTGCCTGGCTAAAGTAATCCCAGTTACAGCAGTGGAGAAGGAACACTCTAGTTGTGGTTTCTGTGTGGTTTGTTGTGTTTGGCAGACAATAAAGCTCTGCTCCAGTTTAGAGCCACTCCAGTAGTGGTAGAGCAAGCACCAGTGGTAGTAACTACAGAGGCCACAGAAGACCTGAGCACTGACACTTTGAAAGTGTACCCCGCACAATTTACACTATGATTATCTGAGATTGGTATTGAAATGACTGGAGGATGTTTGGTCTTACCAACATTCCTGCATACATTTCAATTACAAAAGGAGCCTGTTGAAATAACACGGTCCTAAATGTACCATAGCAAGGAAGAGCACAGTTCAAGCGGAAAGGCTTGCTCTTGTTTTCTATTTTAAAGCCTTTTGAAACGGCTGTCTTCCTTCTTTCTGTTGCAGAATAAGCAAAGGCTTACTCAAAGAGAAAGATCAAATACTTGATATTACTTAAGCATAGAAATTTGTATTTCTAATAAGAGCATTTAAGCAGATAACAGAAAATGATAGAGGAGAAAAATAGTATAAGGTTAACCAAACCGATTGTTATCTCTGGCCCTACCCTACAGAAACAATGTATAAGCTAAATGACTGCAGAGACTGAACTCCAATGGAGGTTTGTTTTTCCAGAAAAGCATTGCTTTTTCTTATTGACAGGAACCCTGCTAATCCCAGAGAAATTAGACCTAAAGCTAAAAATACCCAGAAAATGCCACGTGCTACCATGCAGTGACATTTCTGAATTCTCCTATATTTTTGAAGTCCTGCATAATACGATCCAGGGCACAAAATCAGAACCATGTCCCAAATATTCTACGTTTCCTTCTTTCTAGAAAGAACAAAAGCAAAACTGGGAGGACCCTAGGGAGGAAGAACACTTTGTTATTTGTCCTGGCCGCTAGCAGAACATCTCTGGGTCTCTCTGTCTGGTTCTGTTTACAGAGGCAAGACCACAAAGCCCCTTTCTGTCTAAGATAATTGGCATGCATGGTGATTTGGAGGATCAGTTAATATACGTCTTTCAGCTACCGTATAAAAATCTGTAGCAGTGATTGCCCCAGGGCTGTAAGGCATCCATACTTCTTGCTCAGCTGCTGTGCCGTTGGCTTTCCAAAACGTGGCAAAGGCGGCTACATAAACCTTAGAGGTACCCGTTCAGCTGGGCACATCTTATCAAAATAGATCGATGACACCTGGGTGAAACCAGTTTGGTCCAATTCGTTTGCTGGGGGTTGGGGCTGGAGACTGGACACAGAGAGCAAAGAGATCGGCGATAAATGTCGAGTCAAAGTACCCGTGGTGCATGAGAGATACAGGAGCAAGCGCTGGAAGACACAGAGAGCCTGGGGACACGGACACAGGCAATCCTTTTGTGGGCGAGATCCTTTCTAACTGAAGAAGGAAGGTGTTGGGTCCACCCTGGAGAGATGCACGGCGTAGTATGGAGGGGGGGAATTCATCAGGGGTGGGATCCTGGTCTCCGAAGATACTTTCGGTCTAAATCTCAAGAGTGCTTCAGAGCAATGACAAAATAGAGCTAGGTAAATGCTTACAGGTATCTTATGGTTTTATGCAACTCGCTACTTTTATTATGCAAGATGAAGCAAAGAGCGGTGGGTTTTGAGCCCTTGCGCCTGTGTTTGCCAAGGGTCTAGAACTACGTCCCACCACCAAAAGTGCAACCTTAGGTCCTTCTCTGCTGTGGTTGATATATTTGCAACTTTAAAATTGAAAATTGGTTGTGAAAGGGAGACATGAATATTCTTATGCCAGTGTTACGCCCACCTACATTCTCTTACAGCACATTACTGTATGTACAGTAGCCATTTAGCATCCTAATTAATATTATCCTATATAATATAGAAGGGTATGTGAAAAGGAACAAAATTAGGACTGTAACTTTTTCACCTGGCATGAGTATTCTGATGTTCACCCTTAAAAGAAGCCTCTAGTGGTTTTTAATCAAACTGTCTCTCTCTCTCTAGCTAATTAGTATTGTTGAAATGTTAATGCTTCAGCGGCTGTCAATGTACCCGAGATTTATTTCCATGAAACCTGTCAGTACCCTGCCATTTCACACCCTCACTTGGGGTGAATCTGCATCACAAATAACTGTGCATATGTAAATGAAACATTAAAATTACACAATTAGAATTAATCAGCCTAAAAATGCAAATTATGAGATCCCCAATCTCTGAAGCAGTACTCAAGTGAGGGAAGGTGACTGCCTGCAACACTACACCATCCAGAGTTTCTCTGAAGATGCTCAGGACCGATTTATCTGTCAGAGAAACATGAATGAGCCTCAGACCTGAATGTAACGAGTCTGCGAGGTCCTTGGAAGAGCGGCAGCATGCTGGCCAGCGGCAACAGGCTTTACTTCAGTTTTTAGCCTGATTTTCACGCAGAAGAAACTGTTCCTTCTGGTTGATGGTGTTAACATTTGTCCAATCGTCCCTTAATTCTGAATGTCTTGACCTCTGTGAGGCAAGGCAAGGAGGTGAGGACAACAGCAGGTAAGACATTGCTTGGCTCTGGGGCTCAGGGCTCAACGCCCTGGAGAACTGAGCCAGGAGTCACTCGTGTGAATATAGGTCTTTACAGCCCTCCTCATCCCTTTCTTTTGGGATGAAAGCTTGAATTTGCAGCGCAATGCAACAGAAACTGTCGCCAGCCCTTACAATTACAGGAGCTGTACTTTGTCATCAACTTTTTGGGGGGTTTTTGGCTCCTGATGTTTAAAGCAGGATGGGATCCCGGAGGACTGTGTTGTGTGTGGTCAAAGGAGTCGTCTGATTTTTTCCTAATGCAAAGTGTGCCAGCTGGGAGCGCTCATGTCTGTATGGACAGGAGAGATGTGATTTCAGGGAAAGGGCTTCCCTAGAATCCCTTAAGAAACCGTAAAGTCATAGGTAGGAAAGAGGGCCTTATCTGTACCCGAGTACTTTAGTTGAGAATCACCATTACATGCTCTTCGTGGCAGGAACTTTACATATACAAACAATATCTGACACGGTATAGCTGCTGCTATGTGATAACAGTGATCTCACAAAAAGTAGTAATATTTTGCTATAAATCCCAACCACCTGGAAGTGACTACTTGGTGCTTGCATGTGTAGCACTGCTGATTCCATGGGAGCACATTTGGCAGAATGGTAAGAACCAAAAATAAGTATATTCTACCCCAGCACTTCTCCCACCTTGGGATCTTCTAAACTTTCTCAAAAGACCTCAAGAACTGGTCCATCCCCCAGCCTCAGGCCTGCTAGTCAGGTGGAGATGTCAGGTGGGAGCCCCAGGTAACTCTCACAAACACGATTTCTGGGCAATAGCGGGTTTGTGTCCTTTCAGCTGCCCCGCTCACCTCAACTACATCTTGCCTCAGAAGCCAAAGATCACTATCTGTGTTATGGCTAGGGCAAAAGGTAGTATTAGTGGTGCTCTGGTCAGATTTTTGGATACAGTAGTGCCACTATGGCAGTGTTAGGAACTTAGTTTTCAATAAATATAGTACCTCATATCCTTTTTTTTTTTTTTAATTTTCTCAAAATGTGGTCAAAAATATACACAGGCTCTTTCGACAGAACAGCCTTTAGAGTGCATCCTTTTCCAGTTATATGTACAGGGGCAGAAAACAGAGATTTTTATAAAATTAAAATTTTTATAAAATTTAAAAAAAGAGACTATTTTTCTGCCTTCCCAATCCAAACACCTGAAGTAGTCATTTTCAAAGTTTACCATCTGCCTGATAAAAGGCACAGAAGATTTTATCCAGAAAGCAGGGAGTTCATAAATTTATGAACTGATGACAATAAGGTTCATAGCAGAAACCGAATGGCAACCTTAGTTATAGCATTCCTTCACATTCAGATGCATGTGAGTATCTAATAACATACAGCCTTCTGTTGGTCCCTTCTAGGGCAATTCCTATTTAAGACAGAGTACGAATATGTATAGCCAACAATAAACGTTATAGCTACTGACTGTGGCAATCTCATTGTCAATCAGCAATCTTAGTTAATATGGGTCTAGATAGCAGTCAAGGGGGTAACAATAACAGACCGACTGAGTGCTGCTGGTATATAGATTTTATAAGGTTTGCTTTCTTGTGACTATGTGTGTGTCTCTGTACACAGCAAAGCTGAAATATGCAGGTGTCTGGGGAACTAAACAAAAGCCGTATCCCTTTAGGGAAGTAGAAAGTTTAGAACAGCCATTAATGCAGACAATGAAAGTTAGTATTTCCTTTATTATGTACACAGAGAAATCCATGTTAGACAGCGTACATGAAGGACCTGGGTTATTGTGGCTGCACACACATGCTGGCAGAAAGAAGCATGAAAAGAAGGAATTCAGAGCTATTAATTGGGATTTGCGTTCTAATTTATTTTCTCCACGTAAAAAGAAGAAACGTGATGCTGATGGCTCCCCATTTTTTCCCCGCACGCAATCTGTCCACAGTGTTTTCCCACGAAGAGGAAAAGCTACCTTTGTTTCATGTGCATCTGCTCTTGCTACAGTGCAGAAATGCTCCTTTGTTGAGCTCGGCAGCAGGAGTGTGCAGGGAGGTGTAAGGAATCTAAGACCCCAGCTTCTACTTTCTATCACCTCCCCGGTGGATTACCCACGCAGCACAATACAGTCATTAAAAATAGTTACACGTGAAATGACCCAGCCCCTCATCAGCTCGCTGATGTGTCGCTTTACGGACAGACACGCAGCAGTCATTGCTCCGACAAGAAATTTGTCTTTTTCTCCTCTTCGCACCCCTCGCTGTGCGCTCAGGAGAAAGGGGGACCGGCAATCTCTCTCCTCGCATCCTTACCCGACAACCCACCGGGGCATTAAAGAACCCTCTCCTCCGCTCCGCACCCTTTGTTTAAAGCGACGCTTTCAAAGATATACTCCGTGGGTAGTGGGGAAGGAGGGGGAAAAAAAGGGATATTTACTTACAGAGCCGTGGCGGGCAGTTAATGTCACCTCCCGGACCAGGGACAGGGCTCACATCCATTAACGAGCGTGCAAAGAGCACACCGGCCTGCCGGCAGAGAGCCGTACGGCTCGCCGGGGCTTTCTACTGCCTGCGAAGAGCGGCTCTTCCCATTTCAGCTCTGCAGTCAGCGTTGTGTGGAAAGAGGCTGCTGCCTTCCCCAGCCTAGTGAAACCCCTCTCTATCATTTTACCATATAAGGAGACAAAAGCATCGGAGACACTCATTCTTTTAGGCGCTCTGCAGCTGGCATTCGACACTTTTTCTGTTCCGAGGGTGTCGATACTTCCCCCTCCTAAACATCTTGTCTTTCTTGGCCCCCTTCCTAAAATAAGGCTCCCCCTCCCCTCCTCCAGCCTTTGTTTCTCTAAACCCCTGACGCTTATTAATAACGTAGCTTTGCTAAGTCCGAGGGATCGTGCTTTACAGAAGGAAAGGTTTTGCAGCGACTCCAGCCCAAACGTTTGTAAGGCTGCTCACCTGGCTGAGAGAATAAAGCGTTTGGTTAAATTTGGTATGAGGCTTTACTCGCTTTGGCTTTTTTTGGCTGCTGAGACTTAGTGCCTTGCCCAGAGCAGAGTGAAACAAGCTGTCTCTCTTCTCCTTCGTGGAGAGGTGCACATTTTTCTGAGGAGCAAGTGTGCAGGCGTTTCTTTACAAGTGTTCAGAGCCCATTCTTGTTGCTCTCCACCCTTCTTTCTTTCCAAGTTGCCCCGTAGTGAGAAGGAAAAAGAAGAAAAGCAGGGGAAATAATTAATGAAACAAACAAACAAAAACCCCTCGTGTAAGAGAAAGCCAAAGGAACAGATTGTCTCAGCACATGCTCAGACCCAGTGGAAAGCCCTGCCAGTGGGCACGTGTTAAGAAGAGGGGGAACCATAAAACCTCCTATAACCAGGAACTAATTTTTCTGCTAAAAAAAATCCAATTTCATCTATCAACGATCCTAGCAGAAACACATTCTTTTAATCAAAACCGCGAGGGTCCTGGGAAACCTCCCAGAGGGAAGAATTTGGATCAGAAGCGCGTGGGAGACATCTGCTCTCTGCCATTTGAGGGGTAGGGTGGGGAGGCAATTCAGGGCAATACTTCAGTAACGACCGGTGCTTGGCAAAGGGAGGTGCTTTAATTTGAATGCTTTCAACCTTAAGAGACAGCAGTAGGATAAAAATGTAAACCCCATTAGCCCGAGACAGCGTTGCTGTTGTTTTGCATCCAGATGACGCAAGGTAGTCCAATGTCCTTTTGCATCGGACACCAGGCGGTGATGCCGGCGTGCATATGGGTTGGCTGAGGGTTTTTCTTGCAAAACAAACTTATGCCAAAACCCTCACCCGTACTTACTGTCCTCTTGTGCACCCAAATGGTAGTCAGATTTGGAATGGGGGTGAAATGTCAGTCTCAGCTCTATTCAAAACCTACAAAAGCACAGACAGAATAAAATGGTGGGAAAGGGCCATTCCTAGTTCTTGTATAAGGAGCAAAACCTCCTTTACAGAGGTGAGTTATTTTGGTGACCAGCAATGCCCATGGGTCGATCTGTCTGTCACTCCAGCCTGCGCAGTTGTGTTTTCAAAACACAGGCATCGTGCCCTGGAGGACTGACCATGGATGGATGGGATTAAGGAGTTTGATTCCATGGCAATTAAAGCTTATTTAAATCAAAGCTGCTGCACTCCCCAGCCACGTGTCCCTGCCTTCTCCCTTGCATTTGCACTGGCACTGGAAGATGAGTTAAACCTGACAGTGAGCAATTTTTGGAGAGCCCTTGAGCTGCCATGGAGCTGCATCTATGTCTTGGGAGAGCTGCTGGTTGGGCTTCCAGCCCCATCACCAGCTTGCTGGATGCCCTTGGACAAGACATTGCATCTTTCTGTTCTTTAGTTTCACTGTCTGTAGATACAGAGCTGAGAACAGGCAAACTCTTCTGCGGGTTGTTAGCAAATTTACAAAGGACTAGTTAGTGCATAATAATAATAATAATCAAAAATAATAAAAAATGATGATTCTTTCTTTTAGATTAAATTATTGCACAGTGACAACAATAATAATTAATTTCCATCTTAGTTACTGTTCTTACCTCAGCTCTGATTTAGAAGTGCATGTAAAGAAGAAAAATGGGCCCTGAAGGTGATTAGATATGGGCCATTTGAGTCAGTTTATTTCCAAACCTTTCTAAAACAAATTAAATATTCCAAATGTGTTATTCGATTTTTTCAATTTCCATTATATTTTCATTTCCTTATCTGTCCATTGACAGCCACTGCAGCAACTCTGCCAGACATTTTTTGATGTGACCTGCTGGAATACAATACAACTGGTTTCCACAATTACAAGTTAAAATATATACTGTCTCCAGCTGAATTCGTTTAGTTTAACTGTTGCAGGTCATGGGTTGAGTTTAGGAAGATAAGATCATTTTTGTCTGATTTAATCTAACATCTCTGACTCCTTGAAGGCAGAAGAGCCTCTGCCAATTTTAAACCCAATGATTTGTGTGCTCACTCTGGGACTTGGTGCTCAGCAGCCCCATCAAGACTGCATGGAGCTGTGAAAGGGATGGAGGAGCTCCTTCCCTCATCCCATGCACTCCATCAAACACTACTGGGCATGGCAGGGGCAACATCCGACCTCTTACCCTCCTTCAGTGGGTCTACCCCTGCTCACTTCAACTTCTTGTCTGACAAGTACATATTCATCAGTAATTGGCCAAACCCCCCACACTCTCTTTCCCACCAGCATGAAATCCACCGAGGATTTGATGAAATTTGATGAAATTTGATTTGATTTTTTAAGAAAACCGATTTTTCTTAATGATAATTAAGGAAAGGGAGATGGGGAGGAAAGAGCAGGGGCTTTTTTCACTGGCAGATTTAATGTTTCAGTGACCCACATTTGGGTTTTTTTGTTGTTGTTGTTGCTGTTGTTTTATTTTTTTAAACTTCATTTGTTCTCTGATTAGCCCAGCACAGATCAGCCATCTTCAAGGCTTCAGAGGAGACAATGAGATGAAAAAGAGAGGGCAATGTTTCTAATAGTGTGCCTACATTTAAGGTTGAAAGCACAAGTACCATTCGGTGCCATCCTGTGATTTAGAAACATACCCTACGGCTTATATATTTCTCATCTATGTAGCATTTATGTAGCACATATTGCTTGTTCTTCAGTGGCCTGTGTGCTTTAACAGGTTTAATTCTAATGTGGGGAAGGCCATACCTCACATGTGGGAAACAAGATGGAAAAAGTATTATTTTCATAGCAGGACTTCTCAGTGATTTTACTAATCCTTCAGAAATCTCACTTTAGCTACGGGGTTGATGCCGGAATAACTACCATTTCAGCACTTATCTCCTTTTCTGGCTGAAAAGAACGAACAAAGAAAAGTATTGGAAAGAGACAGCTGGAAGTAGAATATTTCCTTTTCCCCCAGTTTGAGTCACAGAGAAATTTAATGTTTCTAAGAGAGCAGGGGAGCCGGAAAGCTACACTTTAAGGTTTGAAAATGGCTAAGCTACTGACTGATTCCTTCTACCAGTATTTTATCCTGGAAACTGTTAAGTTACTTTATCAGAATTCAGCAAATCCGTTTCTGATGCTGGAACCTATATAATACAAGCTTCCATTAAATATGAGAGGGTGCATTTAGAAGAACTGCTATTTTTGGCACTACTGCTTAGCAAGTAGTATAGACTCATGCAGACATTGCATTTTAGTTCATTAAACCTAAAATAACAGCCAGGCAATATTAATTTTTTCTGAAATTTCATTCTCATAAGATGTTCTCAGATATGTAGTTTTTCCCCAAACCTATGAGGAATATGCGAAGGGTAAACAGATATTTTTGGTGTCTATTTTCCCTCCCCATTCCACCTCCCAGCCACAAGGCTTTATGCAACATTCTGGTCTTCCTTTCTTCCCTTAGGTGACTAGATCCTCGAGTAGAAACACTCAGCAAGTAAGAAGTATCAGAGTTTCATAGACTCTGATGAAGAAATGATGGATACTTTTGGAAAATCCATTAAAACCCCTGCAGCCAAGGCAGATAAGGAACTTTACATGAAATGAAAGTCTGTCTGCTTTGGGTTGATGCAAGTCTTCTTTTATTTTTGGGAGGGTGTTTAGCCTAAATCAATGTGAAAAGCTTAGTGTTTTAGAAACTCCAATCTCAACTGGAAAAAATATTTTTCCATGTTTCCTTTCTTAATGTGTTTGAATAGTTTTCACATACAGTCTTAAACAATTTCCTCTAGTGCATTTAGAGAAAGGTGCCATGGCTTAGTAGCACTGAAGAACTTTTGGGTTTGTATAGGAAAAGTCATCTTCAGAAGGATAATAAATATATTGCTATGTGATAAGATAGATGATACTGACTCAAATTCAAGGCTGTTTCTGTGATTACATGATCTGGGATGGAGCTGAAAGCAGTTTAGACCTTTATGGTCAGTTTGAACAAAAGATTTTGTTCAGCGTTTCAAGTTAGTCAGGACCTCCTTTTCTATCCAGTTAGCCCCGGTTTCATTCAGAGAAATCTATCTCCTGAAAAAGATGTCTCAAAGGGAATGTGGCGGCCAACATTTGATCTGCCACGGTCTATGTAATTGCACCTATGCCCCTTTCTCCATGGACAGTTGAGATGCAGAGATGGTTTGCAGTGGATGACCAGGGCAGAAAGACAGCTACGTCCCTGCTGCTGCTGCTTTCCTCTCTCTCAGCTACGGAGACAAACAGCTCTTGATGCTAATGAAAGGTGGGGCATGAATCGAGGGGATCGAAGGGGGGAAGAGTAGTGGTGCTTGAGGAAGGAAGGGACAGAACATGCCAGACAAAGCTTCAAGGAGCAAGCCAGGAACTGGTCTCTGCTAAGGAAAATCCTTCTTGGTGATGGTTGAATTTTCAACAGCTTGGAAATCTGAGGGACCACATGACAGGACTGGCAGGTCCTTCGTTGGGCAAGCAGCATTGTCAGAAGAGACATCCCAGGTCCTTGTGGATTAAAAGAAGCCATAAAAGCCATCACAGGATAAAGGAAGATGGTCAAACATTTCTCCAAGCAGCAGGTGTCTGTGCCATGTGGGCCAGCCACCCTGGAGAGCCCTCACCAGGCTGCTGACCAAGTGGAGAAGAAATCATGAAGAGTTGTAATGAAGTGAGTGGAAAGCAACCATTCTTCTTGTTGAATATAGTCTTCTCCTTCCCTACTTTCCCAACCATTCTTTCTCTTTCTTTCCTCTCACTAGAGAACAGATGGTGCCTCTACTTTTAAGGAAACCAAAGTGAAACCTTTTTGTCTGTGCCATCCTCACCCCTCTTTGGACTCTAAGCATTCCCGAACCCCCTCAGCTCCATAGTTTGTTCATCTGTAAACAGGGATAGGGAGCCTGGTGTCATGTCTTTGGAAGTGCTTTGGGATCCAGAGACAACCTCTGACAAGAGGTGAGTGGTTTTTAGAAACAGTGACTCTAAATGAAGATAGTGCAGAGACCTATGCGGAGGAGCTCTTGCTTCTTTCCTTTCCTCTGGATTCAGCTTGGTTGCCGCATGGGACCCTGAGTATGACGGATGGGAAGAGGCTTTTGGGTTTCCTACCCCTGCGGGTGGAACCTGGGATGTCAAATTACTACAGAGTTTGTAGTAATTGCTGGTCTTCTGAATTGGCAAATACTACCCCTTAATTTAGGATTTATTCATTTTAGTATAATCATGATGTATAGTTCCCTGTTTTAGACACATGAAACAAGCACACTGTGATTGTTCCAAAAAAACTAATCGCTCTGTGTTTTTGATAGCCCAAGAGACACGCAATTCTGTACAAAATAGCTCACATACCTAGTATTCCCTGCAGTGTTCCCAGCACGCTCCAGTGTTTTTAGGCAAAGTCCCCTTTCCAGAATCCTCCCCCTCCCCTCCTCCACTGCTCATGGCTTCTTCTCCAAAACCTTACTTGTGTGTGAATAATTCCCTTCTGCTCCTCTTAATACTTTTTCTGCCTGCATCCCTGACATGTTTTACGACCCCCTAGAAATAGTCAACAGCAACGTTTGTAACTGCTATTTCCCCTTATCAGCCAGCCAGGGGCCCAGGGAGCTTCTGAGGAACGAGAGGTTTTTAAAATCGAGCAGTTGGCGGACACCTCAAGAACTTCCCTAACTCATTTCCAAGGCAGGAGTGACAACATCTAACTTGTTTCTGTCTAAGCTACCCTGAAGGATTAACATTAGGACTCCGCAACTTCCAAAGTCAAAAGAGCGTAAGTTTTGTCAGTCCAACACAGATAGCAGAAAGAAAGAAAAGGACACTCAGACTAGAGTTTTCAGTCTAACATGAGTGCTTGTAAATGATGACTAGTGTCAGGCAGAACCTGTAATTTGTAGGTATTCAGATCATGCCACAGCAATGTGAAAATCATTGAGCAGAAGGGTTCCTCCAACTCGTCATCCTGTTCTTGTGGTCTAAGAAGTGTCTTGGGAAGAAAATGAAAATAGCCTGTAATGATACCTCCTTGTAATAGTCTCCCAGCCTCCAACAACTTTTGGCTCAACCTGGGATTTCTCAGCCTGGAGGCAGTATCCATACTGAATATCACTTCCATGAACTTGCACAGTTCCCTCCTGATCCCATGAAAGGAAATTCACAGTTTCCTGCAACAGGTAGCTCTACTCTATGTTGTTGAAGAACCTTCTCCTTGTGTTCATTTTGAACATGTTACCCACTAGCTTCGTCTGATGCCTCCTAGATTTTACACTTGCAGAGATAATGAGCAACTGATCTTTACTCACACTTTACAGGATGCTCATATCTTTGTCAATCTTTATCATATCTCCCCTCAGCCATCTTTCTCCTAGGCTGGACTGACCCAGCCTACCTAGTCACTCTGCATGACAGTTACTCCTCGTCCTGTCTTTTATCATCTTTCTCCAAATTTTTTCCAATATGATACCTTACTTCGTCAGATGAAGTGGCCAGAACTTTAACATTCAACATGCTTCTTGGCTGCTTTTGAGCACTGAGGAGGGTTTTTTTGTAAACCTCTATAGCCCCCAAATTTCACACCGAGGTGGTCAGCTCAGAACCATTACTTTACAGCTAAAGTTACATTTTTCCCCATGTGCACTGCTTTATGCTTATCTACATTCAGTTTAAGATGCTGTTCCAGTGTCTACTCATCCTGTTGCCTAAGATCCTTCTGTTTCTCAGTCTTAGTAGAATTTCCGCTAGTAATCTCTTATTAATCTCCTTTTACTGCAAGAACTGCTTGTTGTCTCTCAACCGATTTTATGCAATCCATGCAAAGATCTTTCCTCTTATCCTGTGGCTGCTTGCATGTTTTTAAGGGTGTTTGGTGAGGACCCTTGGTGAATACATGGAAAAGTACAAACAAGCAGATGCTGCCAACCAAAGATTTGTATCTGCATGCTTCTTATCATTTTACAGGAACCTGATGGATTTGTAGAGCATGATTTCCCTTTGCAGAGCTGTATTGAATTTCTCCCAATGTATCATATTTATCCATCTTCTCTACCCTGCATAGTAATTTCTATTAAATTTATCAAACTTACCAGGCTCTAATTATTTCCCCAGTTTCTCTTGGAACCATTTAAAAAGGCTGGCACTGTATTAGCTACTTTCAGGTGCTCAGTTCTAAGTCTGTTTTAAATAAGAGGCCATGCACTATTATTATTTCAGTTAATTCATCCTTCAAATTTCTTGGGTGAACACCATCTGGTTCTAACATTTTCTTCCTATTCATTTTGTTTATTTGTTCCATACCTCTTCTACTGACACTTCAGCTTGAAATAGATCCTCTGACGATCCCCATAAGGAAGTGTTCTGCTGTGGGAAGCTCTCCAAGTTCCTCACAGTGAACACAGGAGTAAAAAAATCTGATTTAGTTTTTTCTGTTACAGCCATCTCTTCCCTGAGGACTCCTTTTGTACCCTGTTTATGTATTGGCCCTATCGTTCCCCAAACCATTCAACTTGCCTTGAATTCAAAAGAAGCATACAGCTGCAGATCACTTCCCAGATTACTTCAGGCTCCTAATACTTTGATGTAAGCAGAAATAGTCGCCCTCTCCAATCTGAATATGACTGGGGACATCCTGTTTTGCAGAAAGACCCTTCTGTATGGCAACAGTTATTTTTCTGCTCAACCACTGTTTGTATATACTACATACAAAATGAGAGGGTCTGAGACGTAGGCTCAGACATATATTATGATTGAAAATATGAGCTTACATTGTGCACTTTGAAGTAGAGTCCTTGCTATTGATCCTTTTAGGTCTGTGCTTACTTTGAACTCTGTAAGTGCTCAGGCCCTTTAAATAATAGGATTAAAGCAATCTTCTAGCTGCTGATGTGAATTTCATGTCTAACACTTCACATAGAGCTGAAAAAATATACCATCCATTGTCAGCCTGATAGACATATGGATTGTGTTTGTCCCTGCCAAGTTTATATTCACATGGCTGTCTAGTGGAGTTGCTGTCTTAATGCGAATGAAATTCAAATGTTGTGAGTAAAACGAAATAGAGGCTTGTAACAATGGCTTGTCTTGAAGATAACGTGTCTTCTGCTGGAAGATAAGTAATTTTTCTGAATCATTAGAGAGGAGTCAGAAATCACATTATGAGGCAGAGCTAGTCCTTTCATTTGTCCCTAATGGCTAACCATAAAGTCTAGCGAGTCCTTGCTGGGTTGCTACAGTACAAATGCCTTACGCAACTGAGCACTGCCCGCCTGGCTGGCTGCTCCCCAAAGAGCACCCGGTCCACAGTGGTGCTGGCTCTTCCTTATATCCAGTAGGATTTCCAGGAATCCAGACCCCTCATTTGCAAGGAAGAGTTCCTAGCACTTGGTTGTCCAGAAAAAAATGCAGAGAAGAGGCTGGCTTGTTGTTGGAGCGAGTCC
Source organism: Buteo buteo (assembly GCF_964188355.1). Lineage (NCBI taxonomy): Eukaryota > Metazoa > Chordata > Aves > Accipitriformes > Accipitridae > Buteo > Buteo buteo. The sequence continues at coordinate 5,076,353 of NC_134195.1, read as the reverse complement.
AGAGGAGGGCCATGAAGATGATCAGAGGGCTGGAGCACCTCTCCTGAAGCTGAGCGAGTTGGGGTTGTTCAACCTGGAGAAGAGAAGGCTCCAGGGAGACCTTAGAGCAGCCTGCCAGTACTTAAAGAAAGCCGGAAAGGGACTTTTTACAAGGGCATGTAGTGATAGGACAAGGGGTAATGGCTTTAAACTGAAAGAGGGTAGATTTAGGTTAGATGTAAGGAAGAAGTTCTTCACTGTGAGGGTGGTGAGGCACTGGAACAGGTTGACCAGAGAAGCTGTGGATGCCCCATCCCTGGAAGTATTCAAGGCCAGGTTGGACGAGGCTTGGAGCAACCTGGAAGGTGTCCCTGCCTGTGGCAGAACAGTTGGAACTCGATGATCTTTAAGGTCCTTTCCAGCCCAAACCATTCTGTGACTGTCTGGCAGCAGACACAGCGCTGGCAGGCAGCAGAAACTTCACTTGCAGGATAGAGCAGAGGAAGACTTGGGAGGAAGGCAGGCTGCTCACCGTTCTCCTACAGCCATACTCACGCTGCTTCTACGTGAGCCTGCCGGCTTTCTACATGAGCACGCCTCGGACGCCGAGCTGTTTGCTATTTCCTTTAGTAAGCTGTGTATCTATCTGACATTTTCATTTGTAAGGGCAGGGGGAAAATGCAGAAAGGAGGCATGGCTCTAGGTACCTGAGCAGGAATCCAGGCTGAGAGTCTGGTCACAAATCCTGTCCCAGCAGCCAGCACAACCTCCTGTGTAACCGAACCCTAACCCGTTCCAGGCACGATGAGCTGGATGTGCCCGTGCCTTTCCCATGCTAGATCTCTGCTAACTCAGCCTCTCTTGTTCAGCAAATGAGGAACCCATTACCAAAAGCAGGCAACTGGGTGGAGTGGCAGACTCCAATAGGAAGCAATGATAACGGGTCGGGGAATGGCTAGGACAAAGGGAAGACCATGCATGGACCCAAATGATCCCCAGCACGCAAGCTGGGTGCTCCTGCTCATGGTGGTGGGAGAGGGTGGCCTGGCCACACCACCCCTGCGTGTGCATTTCGCCACTGGAAGCAAAGCAAGGGCTGCTGAGAAGAAAAAGATGGATGAACAAACTGTCTTCGCATACTGCAATCGCCTCGTGCCAATGACAGGGAGATCTTCTCAGGGTGACCATATTGCCCATTCCTCTTGCCCCACCTGCATCTATAGCAGTAGCTTGTGTTGACCCAAACACAGCAGAGGATGGTCCACAATGTTCAACCGTAAGTGCAGCCCCTGGTCTGGTTGAGCCCAAAGCCCCCGTTGCTCTCCCAAGGGGTCTCTGGCATGGCCCAAGGGCTGGCCTGCCCGAAGGACTGCTCCTAACAGGAGGGTGGATGTGTCCATCTCATTTTGCCTGATAAGACAGTACAACTGTATGGACGCTGTGCCATGCTAGTTGGCCTCAGGACCAGTATTTTGTTATAAACCAAAATGTTTCTGAGACAAAACTAGCTAACAGAGAAACATGACAGTAAATCAGATCTACCTATTTTCCACAAGGATGTCCTTAGAAAACTTGTTTCTGAGATATCTGTGGTTTGGTTCACCTAGTCTGTTCCTCTATCTCGTGCACCATTTGTTCCCCAGGCTCAGGAGAAAGCCTTTGTGGCCCACTCTAGTCCTTTCTTGAATGCTTTGCTGCTTATAGTTCTGTGGTTCCTTGGTCTTCAGACCTGGTGGAGGGTGGACGCAAGATCCTTGAAACAGACAGTTTTGCTGGTTGTTTTTCAAATGTGTGCTGGGGTGCCAACATCTACAACCACTGTCTTTCTCACTTGTGTCTGCCTACAGATCTTAAGCAGAACAATATGTCTTTTTACGGCGCACTTCATATACTATGTTCATGTAATCGAGGCCATGTAATTATACCCTCTCCTTAGCCACCAGTATTCCACAGCAACAAATAACTGTATCCTATGACACTAATTGCACTAATAAATCTAGATCCTCCTTAGATTATGAATCTGCAAGTTACTGAACTGCAAGATTTAAGTAAGATGACATTACAAATAACACCACGGCTTTATTGAAGGTTGTGGTCTACAAAGAAGTGTGCCAAGTGTACCATGAAGCTCAGACACGTTTCTGCAGCCAGTCTTGGAAGCCTCAGAGTAAAACTCTTGCTGAATTTGATGAGATGGAGAGTGAAACAGTTTACAAATGAATGACCTTCTCCATCCTGATAAGACCTTCTAATTGTCTTTTATAATAGGTTATTTATAATTATTGAATATTTTCCCACTGATTGCCTAACAAACAAACTTACATAAGCACCTTCCACTATTAGGAAAAGTTCTGTTCTTATTTTAAATGGTCAGTCTAAAATGAGAGGCAACCAGAGTCCTAGCTGGTTGATTGTCATTGTTACCACAGTCACACTGATGATTTTCAGAAGTAAAAATAATTAGGAATACATGTCTAACTCATAGCATCAGATCAAGAAAGTACCAATCTCATGCAAAACTTCTTCTTTCCATTCAGGATTTCTATAAAAGACTGTTAACATTTCCATTGCAGTCTCCAATTTTTCAGAGACCTTCCACTTTGCGCAAAAAGGTGCATTGGATTGAAACTTTTTCAGGTAATGTTGGCTGAAAAGACTATAGCCATTACAAATTTTCAAATAGGTTTGTGTCATTTTCTCCCTGCAGATGAGAATGGATGGTCTAGAAAACCATCATCGTTCCGTCCCTCCTCCTAAATTTCTATGCTCTTTCATAACCCTTCAGTCCTGAATAAACTCTTTCACACCCTTTTGTTTTGAGAGGCAAAGTCATTTCTGCAGACTATTGCTCTCTGTTACAGTCCCACCAAGCGAGGAAAAATTCCTAACAAAATATTTCCACTTTCTACACAGGTTCTTGTTTCCACCAGTAGCACTTTCCATTCACAGGACATGCTCCTTCTGTGCTCTGGGTCGCATTTTGCACCTGGAAGGAGACTTTCAAGAGTTCCTACGGCACCAGGATAACCTTGGTTCAACTCACGAATCTCCAGAGAATGGTCACCCCTTGCTTAATTGAGCAGAGCTGGACATAACATCCCACATGTTGGCTAGAGGGCTAGAGATGAAAGGAAGAGAGGGGAGAGTCTCTCTCCAAGACTTATTTCTTGGAGCCTTACAGCCTGCCAATCCTCCCTGCACTTCAGCACTTGACTCTGCCCTCAGATCTGGCCCCTACTTCTTTCTGAATTAGGAAAAAGTGCTACTTTTCTCCCCTAAAAGGATGGCGAGAGAAGAAATACTTGATGATATGAAATGCGGGCCATACGAGTACGTAACACACAATGTGTTTAACCTGTGCTCATGCGAATTCCTGAGCTGGGGCTTACACCCAGAAGCTGAAAACTACAACAAATAGAGTTTATTCTGACAGCTTCCTCTCTTTTATTGTTCTGTACCAGGAGTGCCATGCTATACAGCGTTGGCATGTCTCTCTCTTTGTATTATAATCGGTGTCCTAAGCCCTTGAGTGTCCTGCTGCCTTCTGCACCGTTGCAGTCAATGGACTTCATGCATAGGAAATGAGGATACTCAGCATTTAAAAAATGGGATAAATGACAGAATAATGGGCTTCTGTGTGGTGGTATCTGCGGATTGTAGGTATTCCTGTTTTCGTATGGTAATCTCTGGGCTTGGCAGGCTTTGCTTCCCTAGCTGCAGACTACCAAAAAGGAGCACTAGTCAATGTTACCTACTTCCCTCCAACAGAAAGCATGCAAATTTCTAGTGAGACTTTGGTGAAAATCCGTTAAGCTTGACAGGGAATATGCTGATTTGGCTTTGTTTATGAAGTGTGTGAAACAATTTCTGTCCCCATGTCTGTGCCCATTCTACTCCTGTGACAATGTGGTTTGATAGTGTGCTTATTTTCCTTTTATAAAGGAGAGTTTTCCTTTTGCGATATGGAAGTTTCACAGAGACAGCAGGGGAAAAAAATATTATAAAAGAGAACCTGCACAACTGGCTTCACACAAAATGTTGCTGAAAAGACAAAGTGAAATTGGGAGAAAATATTTTTTCTTCTAGCTCTTTCAGTTTTACTACTTGGTGGCATGTGTTAATGGTAGCCAGTAAATCAACCTGCAGCAGAAACTTTTTGAGTTTTATGAAGTTGATAGATCCCTTTAAAAGGTGTATGGTAGCGCTCCTTCCATGTTGGTGTCAGAGTGAGCTGAGCAAAACCAGGCAGAATTGCTCCAACTGCTTTCAGAAAAACTAGGACTCTGTAATATGACCTATGCTTCTCAAAGCTAATCAACGTTAGATGATGAACATTGTTGAAACAGCCTGAGACTTATCAGCATGAAACTGTACTCACTGTGATATAAAGCCAAAGATAAAATACTGCAGCCAGTAATAATTCATCTCGCTGAAAAACAACTGTGTCAGGGTGCCTGTGCTCTGGTTAGACAATACACAGCTACAAAAAAGGGAAAACTGGTAAGGGAAAATGTGAAAATGCGCTTCGGTGGTGCAAAACCACACAAGTTTGGCACTATTAGAATTAGAAGGAAAAGGAGGAAATCTGAGCTTTGCTAATTATCAGTGGATGTTTCTAAGAAAAATCCCATTGATTTCAGCGGGGCCAGGATTTCACCCCCAAGTCAGTATTCACATTCCCTTCCTTCTCTGGTTTTCTTCCTTTTAAAATGGCCTTTTTCATTTTCTGTATTAAAGAAGTGTTTGAATGAGTCTGCCCCCTCCCAGCCTCTTGCCAGCTGCAATCAAAGGTCTGCCTTGTTCTGATGGCTTGCTGTTTGGAAGGGAAAAAGTAAAGTTATTCATCCATTAATCATATTTTCAAATGCTAGGTAAGAACAAAGTATTATTGTTGGAAAGACTGCCTTTAGAATGGGTTCGTTTTGGGAACAGGCTTTGGGTCTTTTTGTTTTATTTCACTTTTAAATTCAAATCCAGTGAAAAATCCCTGCATTAGTATGTATGTTCCTGCATTTTTTTAAGCCAAAGATCTTTGGCCAACATATTTTTTAAAAAAACCCTAATGTTTTGCTGCGCATGATTGGAATGCTACTTCTGCTTCTTGTTTTTAAGAGGGGATACTGTCAATACATCAGTGGCAATACTTTAACACTAAGTGCCCAGCCAGAACGATTTTGTTATTTTTATTGTTTTAGCCTGAGGCTTGGATGATAGACAAAGAATTTGAGGACATGAGAAAATTTCTAGTAAGGGAGAAGTGAGACTACTCTATAAAAAAATATTTGTTTTGTACATGATTTCTTTATTGCACAATTCACTGCGGAGGCACATCAGTTTAGCTTAACAGCAAGATTTTGGAAAAAAACACACCAAAAGGAGCAGCGGGTCCGGCTGAGGCAGCAGCCGGCTCCCGCTGGTGGCCTGCTAAGAGTCAATGCTGTCCTCTCCGGTGGGACGAGCTACCTTTGGGCTCCAGCCAACTTACAAAACTCATCTCCCCGGTGCTGGGGAGCAGAAGATCGGAGCTCTGTGCAGATCTGAAGAGAGCAGACCCCGGTCAGGTGGTGGGACTGTTACTGCGGGAGAGCGGAGAGACATGCTGAGATGCCGGCTGCGGTGTCTGAAGACATTAAGTCTTCCAAGGCATCCATGCAGGGACAGTAAGCCTTGAGATAAGATAAGTGTGTGTGCAGACAATTTGGCATTTTACGTGCCTTTTTTTCTTCCACTTAAGTTACGTGCTGTTCTTCACAGGTAAGGTGGAAGAGAGCCCGAGAGATGGACCGGGGACCAAACCCAACTTCTCCACGGCCACCAGCCCGATCAGCACCTGGTGTAAACACCCACCTCTCAGCTAAAGTCGGTGGGTCTCCAGCAGCTTTGGACCAACTGAAGACCTACCCTTTTGCCTTTGAAATCCTCTCTTAGGGACTGAGCTCAATCCCAACCACTTTGAAGTGAGTTGACCTTTCCTACAAGCCTTGGCTTTGGGTTAGGTCTAAGGAGTCCTGCTCCCCAGGGGTGCCAGGGATTTGTGATCCTGTCAAAGTCCGTGGAGCAATGGTTGCTCAGCATTTTGGAAAAAAAAAAAAAAAAGCCTTCTTTCATTTAATTTCCTAAATAATGGAATAGTAAACAAACTCTGGTGAAAAAGGTAATAGCTTTAGTTCACGGGCTAAAAGTAAATTAATATTTCTTACCTTTGTGTCATACTTTGTGATCCTTGGATTAAAAAGCCTTTCGTTACAAGAATGTTTATATTAAAAATGCCTGTGTAAATGCATCCAAACAAATGTACACACATGCACAAACAATCTTATTTTTCCAAAGAGGTCTTCTTTTATTGGCTTCATTTGAAAATTAATGCTCTCATGAGATGAGGTTAAAAGTAATTTAATGTAACAATAGCCTGATAATTGGCATTTGGCAGTTATTGCTAATGCTATTTTACAGGCTAGTTCTGACGAATTCCTGCTTTGACACCCAGTTATGTTTCGGTGCTTTGCTTTCTTTTCCCTTTTCACACAGCTGCTGTAATCCATAACAAGTGATTGTTTAAACATGAAATCAGCAAGCATCGCCTGTAATTTGCCTTTCTTTCTTTCATGGCCATTAGGAAATGGTCTGAAAGAGGGGAAAAAAGTAAAATGTTCCTTCTGTCCTCTTTTTTTTTCACTATCTATTCATTTCCCAAATATTCATCATAAAGAAGAAAATGCTGATAGAGGAGAAAAAAAAAAAACCTAATCAAAAGCTTTCTGGCTGAAGTCATTCAGTTTGCTATTCAAACAGGAAAGTGTCTATAGTTAGACATGGTTGTGTTCCTTGAGAACATGAAAACATGACAGCGTATTATTAGTGCAGAAACTAAAGAGCAGCTGTTAGTTAGCACCTGGTTCCCAACAGCAGACTGGAAATACAAAGAGACACGCTCTGCATGTGCCCTGGCAGCAAGAAGGGAACAAACATCTTAAAATCCACTCTTCCCCTAAGAAAGCAGCGCTCCCCTCAGGATATCTACCCAGAGCCCTGAGAAATCATTGCAAAGGGGAAGCGAAAAGGAGAAAAAGGCCCAAAGGATGGTGAAAACCAAACCAAGGCACTGCCTTACCTTGCTGCAGCTCGGTGCTGCCTCTGCTCGTGAGCCCGTGAACGAGAGAGGACGGGGACTCGCCGCTTTATCGAATCGCCCAAACTATGTGTTTAGTAATTAGGCAGTTAGGCGTTTGTGCTTCGGATGAGCTATAAATATAGTCTCTCCAAAGGACCAGCCATCCGCAGGAGATAAGGACCGCAGCACCTCGGTGCTACCAGCCTTTTAAGGTTTCGTAGCTAAAGCGGTATAAAGAAAGGGCTGCCCAGCTCCTGAGCAGCCCCGGCCCTTCGCTCTGCTCCGTTTGGGAGTGCCTGGCCTTAAAATACACTCACCTGCTGTAGGGAGGTCCTGCGAGGGACCCCAAGGAGCCGGGCGAAATTTCAGGGCTTGATATTTTGGCTGAGCTAGGAGCAACTCTAATTTCTCAATCAGATTAGCTGTCGGGGCTCTGGGATTGACCGAAACGCCCTAGGAGGTGCCGACTGCTTTGCAGATCTAAACGAACTCCAGCTGCCCTTCGCCTGCCCGTCTGTCCATCCCAGGTGGGCAGCCTTGTTGCAGGGGAGCCCGTGCCTCGGGTCCTGCCTCGTTTTACCCCCACATCTCCTCGTGCCCGTCCTCCCATTCCACAGCAAAAAACCCCAGCGACTTTAGAGACTAGCCTGAGGTCACGAAATAAATCCGCATGGGCAGGAGCTTGCTCGCCGCCCGGTGTGACGCCGGGTGAAGAGGATGCTCGTACATGGAAGGAGCGAGAGATTAGAAGTGGAAAAAAGCTTTTCCAGCAGCTCCCGTGGGCAGCTTCTTGCTGGTTCTGGAGGAAAACGTGCCCAAGCAAGGCTCGGCGCAGAGCAGGGGGTTACAACCTGCCCACCTCCTTGCCGGTGCTGGGTCCTGCTCTGCATTTCAATGTGCTTCTGCAGAGAAAGCTGCGGCAGAGACACAGCCCTTGATACGAAGTTCAACTATTTTAAGGTGTTTTTTTTTTTTTAAGGGGAGGAAAAGGAAAATCTCTCTTTACGACAGGGAGGTGGAGAAATAGCATTGGGCAGCCTCCACGTGCAGGCAAATGACTCTCTTTTACACAGCAACATACTTCTCTGAAGAAGTACTGTGCTGTTGAACTGAGATTGCCAGTTGTTCCTCCTCCTGACCGAAGCAGGAATATTTGCTGAGGGATTTGATTTCTTTGCTGGGTTTATTTATTAATTCCACGGCCCTGAAGAACCCCCCATTCCCTTAATCTCTCTCTTCTCTTCAGAGCGCTGGTCGAGCAATAGTCTTTAGGAGATAGCGTCACCTCCCAGCTTGTCTCGGCTCGTTTGGATAGCAAGCATGGGTCAAGCCCTGGAGACTGGATACTAACACAAACCATGTGCCAGGTTTTCTGACGTGACAAACTGATTTATGGTTTGACATGGAGCCCAGTCAGGTTTTACGGTTTTAACTCCAAGCCAATGAGAAGTTGGCATCTGAAGGGTTCATCCTAACATAAAAAAGCTCATAACAGCACGTCCTCGGCCCCTGCCAAGCAACATGATTTGACAGCCTGAGTCAAGTCTCTTGGAACAAATGACTTGCACGCATCTCCTTTCGTCCACGCAGAAATGCCCAGCTTCCAAGCACCATGGATGAGGAGCGTGGCCTAGAGACTTAAGTTAGGGAGATAAGACAAATATCCCACACATTTCTGATTAAAATATTGTTCATCCTAGAGCTAGCGGTCTTTTGCCACATGTTCCTTTAGCTACCATGTAAACTGCTCTTTCTCACTTCCCAGAACAATAAACAGTTATGAAAAGCTGTATAAGCAGCAAAAATGTGGTAGTTAGGACTTATGTTTGGACAGCTCTGGAAAGCCTCAAACTTTTCATGTTACACATTTTTCTTGTTTGCATGATTCAAAGGTCCGGTGATGTTGTAGAAACAACCTGGATAAAAGATGGTTGTCCCCAGCTCCAGCCCAGGATGTTCTGGGCACAAATGACATGTTAATCCCCAGGTGTCAGCCCGATTACAGAGCACATTTGGATGTGGTGTAAACATCGAGCAACTGGGGACCAGCTTGGGGTAAAGGTGGCCTCCCAGCACACTTCACCTAACTGCTTGAGAAGGTGGATTACAGATCTGTTAATGCAAACATTACTGCTTTTCTCGCTGAAAAAAAGCAAATGTCCTGTAAAGCTGGTTGCCCCTGCACTGTCCCTCTAAACTGTCCCAGTTTCATTTGGGGTATTGCTTTACTCTTTGATGAGGCTCAGTGGGGAAAGGAGGGCTCCTTGAAAAAGGATGCCATCAGAAGGCTAAAGCATCAGTGACAAGTCAGGCTGCTAACGATGGAGGAGAAGTATTCCTGTGGGTGTTTTCTGGGAGTAGAGACATCTCCGGGCTTCTCAGCTTTATAGCGGCATTGGAATTTAGCCCTTTAAAAAGAGGGGCTGAAGTGCTCTGGCCCAAAGCAGCGGGGGCATGGCAAGCCCTTTTGCCATGGGTCTGCGGCACCGGCGCCAGCCCCGCTGCTCCCATGGCTAAGGCACAGGGAGGAGGCAAAGCAAGAATTTCAGCCAATTCTCTGCTCCAAGGCAACGGGAGGTGCATGTGCTAGAAGGGCTGCTTTCTGTGCTTTCGGAATGGCAAAGGAAATGCTGCAAGTTTTAAGCACAGCACCCTGTGGAAACGAGACCAAGGTCCCGTTACCTCTTCGTTACACTAAGGTTAGGAGTTTTATCACTGATCAGGATCCACCCCGTCATTTTCTGCAAGTCATGGAAGATACCAGACTGTGGGCATCCAAGAAGGATGTAAATCTTCAGGATAGCTTTAAAAAACAAAAATCTCACCAGCTTGCACTGGTACTACCTTTTCTAAAGGAAGAGCTCTACTGACAGATAGTCATGGGAATCTGACCTTGCTGTCCTGACATTTGTGTTCCTGGTAGGTAGCACAGGGACTAAAACCATGTTATGATGTTGTTGAGCCTTTAATCTAATTTGGGGGATTTAGAGGTAGGTTCTGTACATACGATATTGACTGCCAGAGACTTAGCAGCAGAGCCAAAGGGGAAGAGGGAGCCTGTGGAGATTTTGCTGGTAGTCAATATTTTGCAAACACTTTACCCTCAGGCCGTGGCAGTGAGGAAGATGGGATTAAGCTTTTGCTGTTATGAATTGAGGATTCGGCTGTGCTAGCAACCCATCAGCCTGTCTCCTTCTTCTAGCCCTTCGCAGCCACAGGTCACACCAGTACCTTCCAGATAAGACACTTGCACATAAAACCCCAAATCCAGCCACCCCACACCTGGAGGAAAAGCATTTAACAAACACTGACCCCCATGGTCAGCAAACCTGAGGGCACGCAGCCTTTTGCCAGGAGGCACAAGGGGCGTCAGGAGCATTGCACATCTTCAGGCTTTCCCACGCCTGTGAAAATCCTCATGGCAGGCAGCTTTTGGGCTCCGGCACCGGCAGCCTCAGGGATACCAGTGACCTCCAGGCTCCTGAGGATGGAGGAGAACCCGGAGGATCCCAACCCCAGGTCCCTCTCAGAGGGTGGTTGTCCTCTCTGCCACCAGGCTCTGGAGCACAGGCGAGGTGGAGGTGCCTTCACACGAAGCAGCAAAGCACGTGTGATTTCCAAGGGTTTCATCTCTGCCCGGCTTCCCCTCCTGCCCTGTGTTTTGAGCCGAGGTTCCAAGAAGATGTCATGGCCGCAAAGATACGCGCAGGCTGAAACGCTCGCAGCCCTGTGACCTCTGTGTTTTCCATGGGCGCTGTCATCAGCAGTTCACCTCACCTACTTTTTGCCATCCAAAGCTGGCATCTGGCGTAAGCCGGTTATCTGCGTGATTTCTTTGGTGGGTGGAGGTGCCTATCTCCCGCTGCTGAGAGGGAGAGATGACGACTATCTCCTGGAGGAGAGGAGATGACTCACACCAGACAGCCAAATTCTGGTGACTGAAGGTATGAGAAATGCGCCTCGCTCAGCGTGAGATGCCCTTGCTGTGTGTAGTGTGCCACAAAAATGCCTGCGTTGGGCCAGATGTAGGTTAGCCTAGCCCATTTTCTTGCCTCCAGCAATGGCCAGTAGTTCATGCTTGGGAATATATATTCCCCAGAACAGTTTCCTGAATTCGCAGAGGTTTTGGTTTGGGGACTCTCTGAGACAGAAGCAAACTATATTTAATGACCTTAATGGATTTTTTTTTTTTTTTCCTTTTCTTTCCATGAATTTCTCCAGCTGTTTCTGAACCCAAATGCTCAGGGTGTTTGGTCCATCCCATGCCCAGTCTCTGCAGCTTGCACCCCCCAGGCCTGGGGGCTGGCAGAGGCTCAGAGCACAGGCAGGACCATTCTTTCCAGCACAAACAATACCACGTTGGGGTAAATGATGCAGATGAGCCTTAGCCTAAAAATTCAGACACCCAACTCTCCAAAACCTCTGAACCCAAACTCTGCATGGAAAACCTAGGGAGCTTTCCCCTTTCTCCCCCTCTCCATCCCACTCACACTGGAGGATATGAATCCCATCCCCAGGCTGCACTGTTGTCTTTCTGCCCCTACTTAATGGCCCTATATCTGAGGGTTCACCTTGTAAATCTAGTGACACAGCCCTGACAAACGCCCTAAGTAATGAGAGGACTGGATGGTGCCTCTTTTTAGGCAGAGGGATCTCTGGATATATTATCAGAATGCAAATAAAGTTGGAAAAGCAGGAATCATTTCTTCTTCACTTCATTTATCTGCCCAGCAAATGCTACAGCTCACAAAAGGCCACTGCTCTTAGCAGCTGTTTCGTGGCCCCACCTCTGCCCTTTCCCATTTTGGCTGAAATACTCGTTCAGTTCGCTGTAGCTGCTGTTTTTGGATCATGCTAAGACTTCTTCGGTCCAAAACTAATTCTACCCTCGTAATCCACCAAACTAAGTCCTGATAAAGCTAAGCAGGCTTCACTTAACAACAGGCTGAGATATAACTATTTGTGGGTTGCGGTGACAAAGGTATCCAAGTGATTGCCTGAATTCAAAGCAGATGAGAGAAGCAATCCCAGTAACACTGAATTTTGGTGCCCCATCTGCACACTCACCTGCCTGTTTGAATTAATATCTTTACCCCACTGTACCTAAGTCCACCAGTGAGTATGAGTACATGTGCAAAAGAAACTTTCAGGACTCCTTTTAGAAAAGAGGTATTTTCTCATGAGATAACTGTTATCTGAGAGAAGTACAGCGCTGCGACCTCAGCAGCAAGAGTTGGGAATTGCCACTAGCAAAATTAAGCAAGCAAGAGCCCAGTCTGCTTCGCCTGCCCCCAGGTACAAAAGTGCTTGTATAGATAAGGAATTTCAGCCTAAGCAGTTTTATTTTGGCATGCATAAGAGACTAAAGCAGACTTTTGTAACAGAAGCTGTAGATTGCCTTAGGCAGAGGTGTAATCGCCAGCCCACCCATAAGCAATAATAATCCCAGCTCTGACATTAATTCATTGCGTGACCTTGGACATGACACTCACATCCACATTATCAAACCTGGCAAGTGCATGCAAGTCCCACTGAAGGACAGAGGAGCTGCAAGTGCCAAGCACTTTAAAAAAATCAAATTAAGCTCCCTGGGGCTCAGGTTTCCCACTTATAGGGGAAACTATGAGAGAGATCATTGCTGAGAACAAGATCTGAAAAATACACCGAGATCATAAAAAAACCCCAACCCTTAGCAGACTAAGAATTTCCCAGACCTCCACATCCATTAGAAGGATCCTGCTGGCAGGAGCACATTTCCCAGCAAAAATCCCCAAGAGTGGCTGTGATAGCCCTTTCCCTACATCTTCTGCCTCAGGGTTCATGCTGGGTGGGAGGCACATGGTCTCAAGAAGAGGTGCACCCCAAAATTGTCCTGTCCGCACACACTACATCACAGTCAATAGGCTGTTCTTAGGACATATTAAGTAGGACTTCAGTTGTAAAACAAGTATGATATTATACTACCTTCAAAGGCATTTCCCAAAACAGCACAGAAATAGAAACTAGGATAATGCAGCTGGCAGTGGTGATAAATCTAAAATCTTGCATAAAATGTTTAAGCCTTGTATCATCTCTGCACACTGCAGAATAGGACAGTGGCCCCCCCTTTTTGGCATTGCCTGGGTGTAAGCCTGATGGCTCAGGTTAGCCTGCTGAAGGCCATCGTGTGCAACTTGAAGCAAGCCCAGCAATATTAAAAAGTTATGTTTATAAAGAGCAGCTGTTGGTGTTACGGTGTATATCCTTCCCCCGGAGACATAATCAGCTGCGTAACTGGTAACTCAATCTTTGCTAGCGGTTTGTTGCCTTGCTGATAGAAGTGCAGCCCGGGGCTACCATGGACCTTTTAGGCCATTTAGCACAATGTGAAAAATTTCACCATAGAGCCTAGATTAGCCTGGGGACAAGTGCCAAAATTAATGTCAAACCTGACACCTACTTGTTCCCCTCACCCAGATCCTGTACGTGACTATGATGAGCCTCAAACGCTTGTTTTCTCTCTTCGATGAGTCACTGATTTCCCTCTTTTCTCATCCATAACATAAAAAGGCTTCACTTGATTGTATTAATACTTTATCTGTTTCAGTGATGCCTTTTTGTGAGACCTCACAGGGATTTTGCTGGTGGCTGAAAAAAGCTATGAGTATGAAAACTGGCACCCTAATTTTATGGCCAAGTTTGACAGAGAACATGACATTTACCAGGAGGACAGCTCTTTATGGTACCTCAGTTAAATGACAGCGCTACTTCTGTCGTTATCAGAGCTGCTCAGATTTTTCAGAAACAATTCAAAAACAAATAATCAATTCTATGGCCATGCACTAATTTGAAAGTCCTGACAGACATGTTTAGCCATTAAGTTGTCAGAGCGCCGAAACCAAAACCAAGGCATGCTGAAGAAGGAAGCGACACGTCTTTGCTATGTGTGTCTTGTCAGCTGAGACTAGCTAAATTGTTAGTTACACACTGATCAAAATACACAAAGAGCTCTCTGATTTTCAGATTGTTGGGAAAAAATACACAGTGCCTTTTTCATGCTTTAAAAAGATACGCTTACATACAATATAACTGAAGGATAGTGAGATTAGAGTCTTCGCCATGCGAAATCGGCATTCTGTTTTTGCACATGTCCTGACTAAAGAATTTGCTGATCTTTTCCTAATTGCCACCTGTACGCCTCATAAAAACCGCCATCCAATGTAATACTAGACCACCTTAGCATTACCATAATTTTCTTTGCGTTTCTTTCCAAATTGCACCATGTCTTCTTCTCTCTGCTCTTACAGCTGGCATGCTGCATCTCCCCCCTGTTTCTTTTCTGCCCCGGGCACCTGCGGTGCCAGCAGTGTGCTCTGCCAACCTCCCCTCTCCACTCCAGCCACAAAACCCGCAAGCTAATCCTCTCAATCTCTGCCTCCTTAACATCCTTGCCACCACTTCTTTCCCCTCAAGGTTTAGCAGGTGTTTCCTCAAAACATCTGCACTTTTCCCCCTTCGCCGCATCCCCCCCCCCACACATCTCCCCGCTTAACTTTATCTCCCTACGGCGCGTTTTTCCTCTTCGCTTGCAGCCGACAAACGTTCTCGCGCTATTCCTCACCTGTCAAGCCCCGCACCAGCGTGCGCGTCTGGCACCGTTTTGGCAGGGCACGCCAAACCGAGACGAGTTGTTGTTTTACGGCTCCTCTGCCGTGCCGGAGCACGGCCCTGCCTCGCAAACTGGAGTCTTGCGGAAAGCAGTTCAAATCGATAAATCACCCAGACGGGCAAAGGTTATGCCCGGCACCAGCGATAAGGGCAGCTGCTGAGCGTAGCCCAAGCATCTCTTGGAAAACACTTCTGTAGACAAATCTGCCATTGAATTTCTGGGCACAAACGTTAAATGTTCTGGAGGGCACCCTGCCAAGATGGAGATGAGAGGTTCACACCTCGCTTTGATCTGTGATTGCAATAAGCTTGGCTCCCTCTCAGCAGGCAGCAGTGCTTCTTTCTATCTTTTAGGAAGAATGAGCTCTTTCGCAAGAGCCTGTAGAGAAGAAGGCATTTTTCTGCATCCCTGCCTGAGCCGCGGGCATCACCCATGGTTTGCAATTGAGCATGGACCTGAAGAGGTTCAACAGTTGCCAAAACTAAAAAAGTATTAAAAAAAAATGCCTCCTGGCATCAAAGAGTCTAGAACAAAGGGAAAGCAACAAGTAGAAAGAAAGAGAAGTTGTTATCTCTGCCTTGCATGCTGAAATGCTTTTAGGGCATTAAAGTCTGTGCATCATCACAACAAATCCTAAAACAACACCAGAACCCGGACCTGTGGGCTCTCTGGGTCTGATCCTGCTTTGGTCCTGATCTATCCTTGTGTACAGGAAGGGCTCCAGAGACAACTTGGAGCTTCTAGAGATCAAATCTTTAGAAAAACTAATATTGAATTGTATAGAAACACAAGAATTTCATTAATAGAATCTAATAGGTTGAGGGAGGTTATACCTTAAAAAAAAGAAAAATCTGAGTGCTGCAGAAGAGGCGTGAATCCCCATTTACTCTACAGCCAGGTACCAAACCAGCACAGAGGTGTCTGCTTCTCTGCAAAGCTGCAAGATGTTTCCAGGACGGCTTGTGCAGCGTCATGGAAGAACATTGGTAGGAGCTCACCTGGGCACTTAACGAGCTCAGCTGCTCTATTCTTTCCCCTGGTTTATGGCATCCAGACCTGACCCAAAATGATTAAGGACCCAAAGCTGAGCTCTGTGATGGGCCCTTCCCATGAGACCTCTCATTACCCCCAGGGGAGAAACCCCTCACTCCCCAACCCTTGCTGCAGCTTCTTTCCAAGGCTGCCAGCCCAGGAGGAGCTCCTCCGCAGTCATAGTTCCACCAAACGTGATGTAAACTCGCTTCCCTGTCTATAAAAGAGGGTTTCACCACCTCCATTACACATGCTGGCTCGGGGCAGGAGGAGGAGGAAGGTGTGGTAGAGGAGGTGCAGGGGATCCCAGGAACACATCTCCCAAAGTCCCCTTTCTGACCCAGTTGCATTAAAGGACTTAATAGAGGAGCCTTTCAAATGTGTGACCTATGCTGCTATGACGGAAAATGGTTTGCGTCATCTCTCAATGTGACTGTCAGTAACAGAGCATTTCTGCTCCTTTTCAAACACGGTATCATGCTAGCAGCTCAAATTGCTCGGCTTTTTCTTGGTAGCTCGGTAGATTTGAATGCCAGCATCTTATCAAGGACAACCCTCCTGCATAACAGCCGGCAGTGCTTGTGCAAAGCAAAATAACCTGTAGGTCAAAATCGTTCTTCACAGGGGTGAGACCAGGTTAATGTCAAACAACCCAAGATCATTCCTCCTGATGTTAATGTCTACAGCCCTTACAAAAGAAGTAAAGACTTTTGACATCAGCGGCCAGTTGTGAAACTTTGTAAGCGAGGATGGGTACTAGTGTCACATATGAGATCTAAACACAGGGACTGCTTGGTGCAAAGCATTGGCTAACATGGCTCCTGGATTTGGGACAACAGATGGAAAATAAAACTGTGTTAATAGAATATGCAGTATGATAAATGCCTTTTGGTTTTAATGTTTTCCAAAAATCTCTCATCCAGTACATCCATACCTTCAAAGGAAGAAAACGCCCTCACGGGGTATTGCAGGGACATTGTTCATAGCAAGCATGTTCATGCCATTGTCACCCTGAAATAATTTGGTTACCATTAATTCTTGTCTCGATGCACCCAAGATCTAATTAACTACATACATTATCACTGTTTATATGTTTATATCTACTACGATTGTTAGCTTATGCATATATATGAGCTGGTGTTTTGAGTGTATAAAGAATTAATGCAAGGAGGCTTGAATCCTGCTCTGCCTTTGAGGAGAAGCTTTCCTTCCCAGTCAGCATGCATTAAGGTAAGCACCAGGATGGTGAGATTTTTTCCCTGTCTGGGCAGAAGATCCCACCTATCCAGCAGGCACCAACACTTCTCAGGCCAGGTGATGGCATGAATGGCAGAGGTGTGAGGGGG
This sequence comes from Buteo buteo, assembly GCF_964188355.1. NCBI lineage: Eukaryota > Metazoa > Chordata > Aves > Accipitriformes > Accipitridae > Buteo > Buteo buteo. Next base: position 5,059,237 of record NC_134195.1, on the reverse strand, counting down.
ACCTGAAACATCCCAGGGGAGAAAAGAGGTGTGCAAGGACATGCATATCCCTGAATCAACATCCCTTCGATGAAATACATGCTGTGGACCAGGTCTTGCTTAAAGACAAGTTTCCAGCTGAAAGGTATATAAGCATGCTGAGAGCGTTTTAACTGGATAAACCAGAGAACAGTTAGAATAATCTATCTGCAGCTGTAAGTTTTCTTTTATTTCTGCACAGCTGCCTCTAAATAAGGAGATCGTAGTGCTGATCTTTGGATTCCTGAATAAATTCATTCCTTACTTTATCTTCAAGCCTGTCTGGTGGTAGGAGTGATTTAAGGATAACTGGCAAACCACTGTCATTCCATTCCCAGAGAAGCGATGATTCACGTGAAAGGGGTGTTGGACCATTCTTCTAGAAAAAATACAAAGCCAGAGGCAGCCAGATGTTTCTCCCCAAGTTGCATGGGACATTTTGAAAGTTGATAACAAGGCTTGGAAAGGAAGTCGTCTTGGGACAGGGTCTGTCTCTGGGAATCTAGGAAAGTGCCTCAACATGGAGTCTCCAGCAAGTTGGTGGTGCGAGGGGTGGCTGAATCTGGTGAGCTTCGGGATGAAGGTGAGGATGCTCCAGGTTCAGGGGTCCAGCCTGTGGTGAGGCTGAGCATGTATTCCCGATAGGCAAACACACACAATATGCACATCACTGTTCACAGGGATCAGCACAAAGAGGAATCGGTGCCTTTATCAGCACAGCCAGCGCTCACACAAACATGAACGGCACAGACAGCCCCATCCTGTTCCCCCTTTCTGGGGGATCAGGATTGAAGTCCACTACTGGGATATACACACAATGTATGGTCACTTCAGGAGCTGGTCATAGACACCGTGTCTTCCAGTTGGCACCTAGCTCCTGGTCTCTTCCAGCTGCTGGCGCTTGGACCTATGAGCCCCGGAGGTTTGTGATCCCCTTCTGGGTGCTGGTACTCTCAATCCTACTAGTCTGGTCTGAAGTCTGGTAGCACTCGCACAAAATGACTCAGGAGAGAGAGTGCACCCTCAGAGAAGCCAGTTAGAAATAAGATTTAGTGAGAATACAGGATAGATGGTGGGGATGAAGCACAGGACTCAGTCAAGCAAGTCTATACCCAACTGGGCCCTTTTATCTCATTTTCCCCTCTATTTCCTCACGTTTGTTACCCCCCAATTCATCTGGATGGCTCCATTTTTCCACCTCTGGTCCTTCCCATAAGCATCCCTTACTCAGACCCGCACATTCCCACAGTCTCCTGAAAACATCCCATAAGAAATTTCATACAATCTTGTGCCTACCATGCCAAGTCCTGCATCCTGTATCTCCCTTTCCCGTGCATGGCTGTCTGACCCATGTGGCTGTCTCATCATGGGGTGTTTCACACCAGTAATGGTCTAATCCTTCTCCTTTGATGGTTGTAGGGAGTTGCTGGTTCAGTGGGTTTTCACTGCTCAGGTCACTAGGCTGCCTCCATCTGTCATTGATCCTTGTTGGTCATCATTGATCCTTGCTGGTCTTAACTGCTTGCCCTTTAGTCACATAACTTAACACATAGAAACTTAACGTTGCTCTTTGGGTGGCTAGTAAAAGTAAAGGCCAAGCAGAGCTTCACATAGGGAGCCATGCTGTCTTGGCATGCCTGGCTGCACAGAGGATGTCTAAACCACGTAAAAATGCTTCTTTAGCCCAGAGGAATAGCTGGATCTCCAGCTCTCCTTGCATGCGTAAGAAAGTTTCTGCAAGTGATCTTGATGGTTTCCATCTTGGAGCGTCCAACTTGAAATGGGTGAAAGGAGCACAATTTCTAGAGGATTCAGATGCTAATGAAGTTCAGTCCTCTGAAAGCTTCAGCTTCACACAGAACAGTGTCTATCCCCTTCCCTGAAAGCGCAAGTGCCACATTTATCCTCACCATCTCTGCCTCAGATACTCCTGGAACTGAAATAACCCTGGTTGCCATAGTTTAATTAAACTATCAGTTTGAAATGTCTGAGTGTTGTATTGAGATTGTGTGGAAAATATGAGCACAAATAATTGCATTAGCTAGGAGTAATGAGACAGCTTGCAGTGTAAGACTAGAAAGGCCAATGTTCAGTGCGATCCAAGCTGACAAATCCTGAGATTATAGCATTAAGCTGGTCCTATTGTGGACTGCTGAAGAACTGAGACTGTAAATGTGTATTTTAAAATGGGCATCCAAGGGCATGTTCCAGATCTCTTGTTACTCCCTAGTGTGATTGTGTGTATTCCCTTAATATCAACTATTAATATTAGCCCAGCCAGCCCCTGATACTGCTTGAGCAAAGCCATTTGTGAGAGAGAGAGCACAAGAGCTGGACTTACTGTTGGCAACGTCTAGATCACGGAGATGCTTAGAGGCTGACCACAGCTAAGGAGGCTTTGGCCCCTTTTATTTATACTCAGATGGCTTTTTTCTTTACTGACATTATGTTTATTGGCACATCGCTCAGACTGAAGAGCTGTCCCATGGGAAAAAAGAGGAGAACTGTAAGGGAGCATCATGGCAGCTGCACAACTCTCTCCGTCTCTGAAACAGCCACCGGGTTTATCAGTCCCCTGTATCCCAGATGGAGGGCTATGCCTCTGGGCTTTGGACTTCGCTTTAGCAGCAGAGAAACCTGTGACAGGGCTGTAGCGATAGCCTTCTGCTCCGTCCTCCTGGCCACTTCAGCCCTACTGAGGGGTCTCCCCGTTCCCAGCCCCTCCTGGCAATTCCTGCCTGGGCAGGTTTGATTTTCGGAGGGACGCAGCTGTAGGTGGCCATTAGTGGGGAGAAAGCAGTGCCATTATGCTTGCTTATCCCTTATCGACATACTTTGAATAAAAGTCCATGATGCTTGGTGGTTTTATTGACGTACATTAAAAAGAGCCTCTGCCAAGAGATTGGGAAGTTATGGCAGCTAATTAGTAGAAAAGCCATTAAAAGGCATTTGATCTTAAAAGTAGCAAGGTGTGAAAACTGTTTTTGTCTGTAAGGCTGATTGGTTGTGCAATGTCAGTTCCAAGGCCAGATCGTAAAGCAGGGCTGCTTAATGTAATCATTAAAAAGTAAAAATCTTGATTTTCCAACTGTTCTGAAGACGTTATTTTTAGGGTGAGTGTTCCTGTTAAATGTGTCTGTGCTCCTAAACCAAAACGATGTGAAAGGAAACAAATGTGAGATTTTTGTTTCACATCGGCAGCCTGGCTGATAGGGCTTTCACACCAGGAGCCTGCTCTCTGGGATCTCTCAAAAATGGAAATGCAAAGCTTAGTTCAGCCAGAACACAAACCAGAGCATTAAGACCGACTTTGGACCAGGCCCAGACTAAACAAGAACACGGCTCACATCAAACCCCTATCTTTCCCGGAGTTTGCTGACGAGCCCCTGAGATAGTCACAAGGATCGCGATGGGTTTGTCAGCTCTGGACCGCGTTTCTCTGCAGGAATTCCTGCTGCTCTGTTTCAGCTGCCTGCCGGCCCCTGTGGCCAAAAGCCCTGCGGGCTGTTCTCCTTAGAAATCACAACAAAAAGAAGAATGTAACATTAAAAATAATCCAGGCATTAGATTATGAGCTGCTGCGGGGAAGAAAAACCCAACCAAACAACAATAAAAACCCTCAGCAAAACCCAAAACGCCACAATATCCTACTTCTCTCTGCCTGAACTATTTTCCTGGATCTTTCCAGGGGAAAAAGTCAGTTTATCTTTTCCCCCTTCCAGGCTGTTGGGTAGCTTTCAGGCATGATCCAAACTCCACTGAAGTTAATGGAAAGTTTTCAAGGTCTCTGGATCAAGCCCCAAACGCAGGGAGGTAAAAAGTGTGAGTGTCCTGCCTTACCCTCAGGGTGAAAACAGACATGTCCTACAAGTGTCGCATGTTAGTGCTCTGTAAGTAGTTGTCTCCCTTTCCCTGTTTCTCCAGCACACAAACAGGTCACTCTGGTGATAGGGTAGTTGAACCTTTTCTCAGAAAGGAGGACGGGCCTGGCTCCCTTCTAGCAATGAAGTTTCCATTAGCAATGGGGCTGCACATCACAGGAGTGGTCCTTCTCCTGGTCCTTGGCTGCATAATTTCACATGGAGCCCTGTGGAGGTGACTCTGCAACTGTATGACACTTTACCAGGTAACACCATAGGTCTCTGGATAACGCACCATCTGCTTCGGGTCGGGCTGAAAAACTCGATGTGATTTCTGTAAAGAGTCACCAAACCATCCATTTGGCCCAGGCCATCTGTGTTTTAAACTGCCAGCCTTTAAATTTTATTCTCTGATATGAAAACCATCTTAGGTAGCAAATTTTTATTGCCAGCCTAACAGCCGAGACATCGGCTGGTGCCGCAGGCAGATAAACTTCTACAGACTTGAGTGATTACTGATGCAAGCCCTTGTACCAAGGCTATTAAAGAGGCCAGATGAGGATTTGGCCATAAAATTGTCCCACATGCAGACAGACAGAGTGGTAGAGGCTCAGATGACGACAACTGTTTTAAACCCTCTGATTCATTAAACTACTATGAGTTTGACAGGCTCTGCTTCCCAGACCTCACTTTGCAAATAGCTGGGGTGGAGGTGATTTACCAGTGGCTACATAAGCTCTCTTCGGTACAGTTTGTGCCAGGCACAGCTCAGGACAAGGTTTGCCAAAGCCTCTTATCAGGTTCTTTCACAAAGACATTGAACTTTGTAGCAAAAAACACACACTCCCCTCCTCACTGAGCACCATTTCCTAGTGAAAATGAACATCACATAGTTGTAAGGAAAATCCCACATCAAGCCACTACTTGTAGTAGTAGCAGCTTGATTTTTCCAGAAGTGATGCCTCAGGCAAGTTTCAAAATTTAAATTTCTGATACTCTTCGTGTTTCCCCAAAGCTGTTTTTTTCATGAACTTTCTTTTCTAAGCTGTTACAACTTCCTGAGAAATCTGGGGTCTCTGTGGCTTCCTCCAGCTTTCCTCCTCCTGACCATGGGACTCACTGAATACCACAAAGCCACAGAAAAGCAGGGCTGAATCCTCTGCCCCTGGGCAAGATCTGCCACAGACATACCATTTCTTGACAAAATGTTAGCTTCTTCTTAAACACCCATAGCACCTGTGTGATATTCAGCAGCCCTCTTGAAGTGTTTCAGCCTTTTTTTCTCATGCCTGGCTCAAGCCTTCAGCTCAATCCATCAATAAAAACTCCTGAAGTCCGGTGGCTCAGGTATGGGCGCACGTGTCCTGGGTGGGTTAGGTTAGGCAATGCGAACACCCTGCTACTTGCATTTCCATAGCATACCTGACTGATTTGGAATAAAACTCTCCTAAGGATCTTCTCCCAACCCCTATGGTGTGGTAAAGGCCAAAGGAGTGAAGCACATCTGGTCAGCTGTGCTGTAGGTGCTCAGAGAGGGTCATCAGTGGTGGCACCACAGGTGGAGAAATGCAATGATAAGCAAGAAGAGATTTTTTTTTTCCCATGAAAGCTGTCAAAATTCCTCTTCTTTGTACCAGTTATTATGAAAACTGCTCATACACGCACACCACAGCACACAAGAACGTGAGAGTCTGATCTAGAACTCGTCCTCAGTCACCTTACATCTTCCCTCTCCTGCTATCAGAGTCTGGGCTGTTGTGACTTCTTCATGGTACGGCAGAAGATTCATTGTCTTTTCCTCACTACAGTGTTAATGCTGGCCATTTCAGACAAAGTAATTGTGATTTCTTTGTGGATGGGTTAAATACACCTGCGTCATTGTGGCAGAGATGAAAAACAAAATAATTTCCTAAGCAAAGATTTTGCAACCTACTCGCTGGGGTACTATGATTTCCCAACAAGCTGGCAGCATAGGACCACACTGAGATAAATATTTCATAATTTTTGGGTGTCTAAACAATCTTCAGGATAAAAGCATTTTGTCAGCCTGTAGGTATACCCAGACAAGTGAGATACCTGTGGAAATGGTGTTGATCCCTTAGGGAACGGTCTGTTTCTCCATAGTGCTGTGGCACAAAAAGCCTTTGCCCTAAGCAGTGTCCCTGACTTTGTTTAGGATCACTGCTATATACTCAAGGAAAGGCTCTTGGTTTGGATTGTCTGAGGGGTTTTATTTTTTTCCATTCTTATTTCACTGCTTAGACTGTACATGTTTTCATAGCCTACACAGACTTTGCAGTGGTTCTTAAAAATAAGCAGACCCGGGTTTTTTTTCTTTAATATGAAGTCACTTTTAGGGATCCTGCACTGTACAGCACAGTAAACAAGCAGGTAAGGCTGGGGGGCAATGAGCCTTCTGCAGGCAGCCCATCCTGCATTGATTAATTATTGCTGTCATTATTGTTGTTGTTGCTATGGCTATTATTATCAAAACTGCTAACAACAATAATAAATATTGTAGCTGGTTTAGGTTAGCTTCTGTCAGCATCTCTCTTTTTAGTGAAGCAAGGTCCTTGCTGAAACTGCTTCCTGCTGCAAAAGATTATTCTGAACCACTTCTTCCATCACGCTCACAAAAGATACTTTCCAGATACTCTAGCTCACCAGACACTCCTTGGAAATGTCAGATATGTCTTCCGTGAAGAGCTCCTGTTTTTAACAATATATTAATATTTCAAGCAAATACTTGGCAAGTCTTCAGATTTTGCCAGTGGGTCCTAGCATCTTAGGAAAAAAAAGAGATTTATGGACAGTGCTGGTGGAGGGGTGGACATCAGGCATGTAAAAAGCATACCTTGTGGTTTTAGTGACGCATGAAATATAATCACAGATGGTAGTGGGGTGCATTCCAGTCACGGTGACAAAGATAAAAGGCAAGGCGAAGATTTGCATTACTAATTATTTATGGGAGCCTGGTGTTCAACTATGCAATGCTGAAGTGGGTAGATTGCCTTTCAGAAAAGTACTGTAACATGAGCTGTCCCCCCAAATATCCTCTCAGTTATTTTTTCACAGATGAGTAGTGACATGGCAGAAGTCCAACTTGTCGTGCAGGTGTGACTGGAGTGCAGGACACTTGGGGGGTTCTCCTTGTGCTCCCCAGGTAAGTCATGTTTTACCACAAAGCCTCCATGGACCAGGGACACATGTAGCTGCCCAAGAAAGAGGATCTCAGCCATCCTGCTCCATCCAGGATGAAATTCCAGATGGGTACAAGTCCTCTCCTTCCTGCCTTTTCTTTTGGCCTTTTTCTCCTCCCTCTCCCTTCACTCCAGATTACAGTCTGGCCAGTTTTAACGTGTCATCTGCCAGGCACCTTTTAGCTTACTATTATCAAATGGCTTAGACAATTCTTGCCCTGCCTGGTCTTGGCTGTTCACTCTTATCCACAAACTATCTCCCCAGCTAGGCTGAAATAAAGTGGCTTTTTTCAAAATTTTGTCTGTTTTTTTTTTTCTTTCTTTTTTTTTTCATCCAGATTTGTTGCTAGATCTGGCATGAGAGCAGCGGCAGAGCTATGGGAACAGGGAGAGGGGGTGACTGTATAAGAAACCAGGTCCTGCAGCAGGGCTGCCACACGTGGAAAGCATTGCAACGGTCAGCGACGTGACGGGCTGAGGGCAGCCCTTTGCCCACCCCTCTCTGCCAAGTGAGTGTAAAAGCAGTGTTGTCCCTAAATATTTCAAATACAGAGGGAGTCTGCGGCTTCACCTTGAGGTTATTCCCGAGCTGCCAGGCACCTAAGTGGATTTTTTCGTGGTGTATGTTTGGTTGTGCAATGCAGTCATTTTATTTCCTGGGATGTAAAGTCAGATGTACACATACACAGGAGGGAGGGCATGTAGATGCTACAGCTTAAATATTTACATCTGAGGGAGTCACCTCAGGCTCCAGGTACAGCCTGTGGAGCCCAGAGCACTATTCAGCTCACCCAAAAGTATGAGGACATCCTCACTTGGTTAAACAGTGAGCACTGCTAAAACAAAACAAGACAAAACCCCAGCTAGTAGCTGTAAGGACTGGTTCAGAAAAAGAGTTGCTCTGAGTCAACCTTCTGCTGGAAACCAACCCCTGGTGTTCTTCTGAGTTAGCAGAGATTGTCTTCAGAGCTGAATTCAGAGTGGGAGAAGGGCAGGAGAGCCCACCTGTGGTCCACAGATACCTTTTTCAATTTTTTATTTTGCCACTGAATGTTTTCCACACAGCACCCCAGAAATTACACTACCACCTCCTTAAATGAAGCTGATCCATGCACAGGCTGGGCTGGGCTGACACAGGCTTGCAGAAGAAGGTTTTAAAGCAGAGCTGCTTAAAGCATGCTAGTGGATGGCAGGTTATTTACACATCAGAAAACACTCCTGCTGGACACAAGCAACCATAAACACTGACCCTTTACAAGCCTGCTTTCATGCTCAAAGAAACCTGATGCTCAGCCATGTGGAGGAATCATTTCTTTCCTCTCCGTAGCAGAAAGTTCACTGAAATGGAAAGCAGCTCTTACAGCTGAGTGCTCCAACTGGAATTATTAAGTATTTTTCAATAGCTGGCAAAATGATGTATTCACTTTATCAGTTATCATGTAAATACTTTGTACTAAAAGCACTAAACCATCTTTTGCAAGATTAGATTGGATTAGACACATACTATAAAAATTACTCTTAATGAAAATGTTTAGGTCTGAAAGAGGATTTAAATATTATTTTCTATCACTTTAGGGCCTTTGTATAAAGGAGAATCTGGTCCTTTATGTCTAAATGGTTTAAAACATCCAGCTTAAACTGCATTACTCGGGAATTTCCTTGTTGCCATTAATAGCCCACTCTTAATTTGAAGTACAGAGGAAGAACAGCAATCAAAACCTGAATTTCCAGGCATTTTCTAATTCAGACCTATCTCACTTTCCTATATTAAAAGATGTGATTTATACGCTAAGTTAACAGACTCTTAAAAAGACACTAAAAGCAGAGGTTGTAAAGCATATAGTTTACCTGAGCTGCCTCCAGGAGTCCTTCTATATCCCACGCTTGCCTGAGCTGAGCCTTTCAGGCTGAGTTAATCGGGATTTAACGGAAAAACACTGCCACAAGCTTACCACAACGGCAGCCACGGCTCCCTGCAAGGACACCCTCCTTCTGCATCGGCGTCGCGGCTGTCCCTGCAGGCAGCGGTGGCCTCTTTCCCCACGTAAGGCTCACCCAGCCCCAGGCAGGTGCCCTGCTGCTCCCCCGTGGGTTTTCCTTCTGCTGGGGGGGCCTGAGCCCCATCTTTGGGGCAGGAGAAAGCCCTGCCTTTGGGGAGGGCAGATCTCGAAGCCGGGTCTGGGTGGAAGTCAGGTGCATCGCCTGCGGGAGTCCCCGTGCCGTCTTCTTCACCTCGTCTCCCTTGAGCTGGGGTTTTGCGTTGTGCACCCACAGGCGATGGGGGTTTGATAAATAGCAATGTAGCTATGAGATGGACAGACTGCACCAGGGACAGACATTTCCCCACGGAGGCCATTGCTATCACGGGTCTTTTTTTCTCCTCCATCCTCTCTCTGAGATTACGCCTGCATCTTTCCACTGTCGCGGTGGGCAAGAGGTGCCAGGGGTCGGCCCAGAGGGGTGAGGGAGGTGGGAGGAAATGTTTTTGGTTTGCAGGACAAGGAGCCCACTATATTCTTGGTACCTGGATCCATGCCCACCCCACCAATCCTCTGGGATCAGCTCCCAACCCTGGTTTTCAAGCCTGTGACCCCACAGCCCCAGGAAAAGACCTAAACCTGTGCTCAGTTCTGAGAACTGTACACGCTCGTGGCGTGTCTCGGACAGGACGGACATTCGCACACGTTTAAATCTTTTCCTGACCCAGGGGTCTTAAGAACGTGCTCAGAGTTTGTCCCAGGGAAATGGGTCTCGTAATTTGGAAGCTGCTTCCCAGCACAGCTTGGACATTTTCTCTCCTTGAGTTATCGATACTCAGCCTGACGAGGACTCTCAGGTACAAGTTTGGGGTAGTCTGAAAGATGCAATTGGGGGGTTACCACTGAGATGTTCACGTTTGGCCACAGCCTTTTTCCTTTCAGAGCCTTTTTCCTTTTCCTTTTCGTGGCTCTCCATGGCGAGGTGATGTTCCCAGCAGGAGCTCTTCTTCAGCCCAGCTCGGGAGGGCACGATCCTGCCTCCTTGGTCACAGCAGCACCGCCGTGTCTTCCCCTCACCCATGGGCACACATCGTGGTTAAAGGTGATTTAACAACCCTCTGGCCTCTATCGAGGGTTTTAGCCTTTTACTGGGGAATCTTGGCACCCTTCAGTACATTTTATTTTGAAAGAAATTAAACCACTTCCACCTATATGCTTAGGTGATTTTAAAATGTGTTTTTACGTTATCTGAACGGTCAGTTAATACTGTACAAGATTTCATATTCTGGAAAAAAAGTCTGCATTTTTCACCAGCCATTAGCCCTGCAATATCTAGCTCCCTGGAGCTGTGAGACCATTTTATAAGCTCACAGAAAAGTTGCAAACCTGGCTCTTGCCTGCACCCATCTCCTCCGTAACCCCATCAAGGCATGGCAGCGTGCAAGTGGGGAACAAGCATTACGGCTGTGGACGTCCCTGTCGGATCTGGGTGAAGTCCACATGGATGATCACACTGTCCGGTCTGCTAGGCAGAGAGAGAAGACGTAGCAGGATTTTCACCCAAACTCTTGCAAAAAGGCCGATGTTCCCACTTGTTTGTTTGCTAGTAAAACATGGGTTGGCTTGGGAAATTTCAGCTGTGAGGCAGCCCGTATTCAGAGAATTATGTGGGCTCTTTTTTTCAGCTCTCTGTATTTTATTTTTGCTTTTTTTCTTCACTTCACAGAAGTCCATTGGGAATACTGGAGTACCTGAGGGAGGTTTGGAGCTGGTTTTGGGTTGTTTTCATTCCCTTTTGATCTGGAGACATGGTATCCGTATCATCAGTCCAAAACAGTGATCCAAAAAACCCCCAAAGCCTCTGCTCAGGGCTTGCCTTACATACATCTCGCCTTGATCTACTTATTTGCTGTGCACTGTACAGCTCTGCTCCTGCCTGCAAAGGCTTCTCCTTTCCCACGGCTTAAGTTGGGGCATTGGGGTCACCCACCTAGTGTTGATGGCTGAGTCCCTGCCCTTATAAATCTCTCTCCTGTACGAGAGCTAAACCTCTGCTCATGGTTCTCCCCCTCTGGAGAAGCTCATTTTGGTTCCACCACCTTAGGTCTTCTAATAAGGGGTGGCAAAAGAGAGGAGAAAACCTAAGCTGTGGGAGCTGAGCATGGGTCACGATGGTCACAAATGTGATGGGGAAGTGCCTGTTTCAGAAATAGGAGCCAAGCATGTCTAGTAGCCTATAAATAAACAACTTTGGGGCCCAGGCTTTCAGACACATGTATGTGTCACAGAAATGCCTGTTACAACTCTTCAGCACTTTAAAAGTGAAGTTATAGCTACAGGCACATGATGGGGAGCAAGGGCATGAGGAGACCCGAGACGTATAGCAGGTCACATATGGCATTTGTAAATTATGATAGAGCAACTTCACCACCACAGACAAATGAAAGAGCTTGTGGGGGGCTACCTGAGACACAGTCTAACCTGTCAGGCTACATCTGTCTTATTTTGGGCCAACAGGCACTGCCTCTTAAGGTGGCAGCTGTAACCTAGTCTGTCTACAGTAATCTGTCATACTCTCTAGCTGCCTCAGTTGCCCTACCTTCTGCATCCCAAAACGAAGCCTTAAGCACTCCCAGTGACCGTGTGCCTGAGGGATCAATCACTTTCCATGATTATCAAATCAAGAAAAAGGGATGGGTTAAACTGTCATTAAAAAAAAATGCAGTGATGATACAATTGTGGCATTTGTCAGCTCAGTGTGTCTCACGTGGAGATAAGCAGTGCGGGTACAAGGTAGCCTGAAGGTTAGATGGGCTGCCAATGCTTAATTTCTCCAGGGACGTGCTCTAGATGAAGCTGTACTCTACATCACAGTCTTCCCTGCCTCTGTGTAAGAAGCTGGCCGGATTAAGCAAGTACAAGTATGCAGCCTCATGCAAGCATCACACCTTCCCCTTGCATGAGGACATACTGCTAGGGCTTGCTACCTCAAAGGCTTGTATATCTTATTTGTGCAAGCCTAGACATCCCTGTTTGGTATATCTTGACTTCCCCAAAATGAAATCTTTGAGGAGGTTTCCCTGAGGTGATTAATTTGCCTTTTTCCAGTCTCCTAAATCCATTCTATCGCTCACTCACAGGTTCATTTCCCTTCACAAAGCAACATTCACAAGTGGCAAATCTAGCCGATCTTTTCAGTAGGGTGCATGTTTCCATGGATAACTCTCCCCATGACCATGCCACTGTCAGCAAACCCCACTCCACCTCTCCTCTCCCCCAAGCCCCCAAAATGCTCAGCCCCACCACCGCAACACAGAGCACAGCTGGCCCAGCTGGGCTGATACAGCTCTGCCTCAGTCTGTACTGAGAGAACCGAGCCACCTAAAAACACTCTTAAAAAAATAATAATATAACCCAACTGGTTCCCCTGCTTGGTTCAGCGTGTGCTCCCCACAAGCAAACCTAGGAGCGCAAGTGAAGTGGGAACGTGGCATTGGAAATTACTGCCGAAGGTGGGGAGGTTGGCAGAGGATCTTCTCGGTGGAGTGGCCACAAAAAGCCAATCTGTGGTATCCCAGAAAGCCAATCTGTGGTATCCCAGAAAGCTGCTCGCACCATGCAAAGCTCTCATGGTCAGAAGGTTTCGGGCTAAGTCTCTGTGCTTGCAACCATCCACTCCCAAGAGATCAGAATCAAAACCAGTACGGCAGGTTAACGGAGGTGGCCAGTGAATTTCGAGCGTGACTCATATCTGTGGGCTTTTCCCCAAAAAGAGTTTCTTGCCTAGCATATCTCTACCACCACACAGAGCCCGCAGCTTACACCTCAGATCAGCATTATCTGGTGTGGGAAGGTGGCCAAATGACTAAAATAAACAGGAGAGCTCGAGAGAAGCCTCCTGCTACATTTGGGTTGTAACATGATTCTTATTTCACCTTTTTTCTCTTGATAAGAGGGCATGCAATCTGCCTGAGAGACTCAAGAAACAAGAAGAGTTCAGTCTCATGATTAAGGGGAACAAAGTACTGGGAATAATCTGTGTATGGGGAGCAATACTATTTTGAACACAGTTTGAGAGAGTGCTTGTTCAGTTAACAGATAAATCAGTCGGTGGACAAGCCTTCAAATGAAGCTCTGATTTGTTCTTCAGAATAGAGTCAGGAGGTGTGTATGGAGCGAAGAAACCACACACTCCGGTAAAGAATACAGGAGTCTTTCCTCTAAAGTCTTTCCCTCATAATTTTAACTGAGGCACATAACAGGAGACATTTTTTAAATGAATGTAAACCACAGGATCACTACAGAGGGATGGTTATCCTCAGCTTACAACGTGGAGCAGGCTGGTGTTTAACTGTGCGCTGAGATTTTGAGTGCTCCTTTTTGCTTTGTTTTTGCACAGCACCCAGCACAACTGAGCCACTGACTTGGCCACCTCCTGAGTGCTGCAGTAATTAAAAATATTTATTTAATAATAAATGTGGCTATTGCTTTTAAGGGGATTCCAGTTAGCATAGATTATTTCAGCATAGTCTCATATACCATGGAAAAGCTCCTGAAATCAATTTATTTTATGATGAAGAATAATTATGAGACTTATGAATGAACATGAATCCTTGCTTAAAAATTTCCCTGTTAGCCAGGTAAAGGATGCTAACACTCATTTACACCTTCAATATCTCATACTTTCATATATCAGCAGATATAGAGGGCTACCATTAAACCGTGAAATGGCTTTGTGCAAACCAGGGTCTGCCATTCAGGACCTCTGGCATCGGGGGATCGCAATCCCCTTCCATGTCCTGACCAGTTCAGTCCAGGGAAGTGTACCACCTTGAGCCCAGTCTGTTCTTCTGGTTACCACCATGGTCTCTGAACAGCTGGCTATTACTTATTCTCGTGGTTGAGTCCTTTGAAGCCCTCCAAAGGGTCAAGAAGTCAAGACCTTGGGTTGTTAAATGTGAAAGAAATAAAAGGCAAATCCAGAATGGTGAACCTCCTCCCAAAGTGCCTGCAATGCCTTGTGAAAGAGAAGGAGAGCGAAGTGGTCCCGTTTCACTGAGTTCATCCTGGAGACAGGCTCTGCCGTGCTATTCCCCCGTATCTTACGGTGACTCCCTCGGCACGACAGCAGGGGACTTTGGCCCCCGAAATGCCTTCCCGACTACTGCTGCTGACCTTGCGGCTGCTTGTGCAGAGCCGAACTTTGCCGTCCCTCCCCAGGAGCTGAGTTTCCGAGAATGCTCTCTGCTGCCTATCAGCCCTTCTGCGGAGGTGATGAATTGCTGCTGATAGTCCTCTTCAAGTGAGCCAAACAAACCAGGAGGAGCTGTGTAAGGCTTTGACATTGATTAAGGCGCGCAGTGGTTATCCACCATCATGTGTCTGTCATTAGCTATTAATTAACCTAAGTAAAAGATAAACATTGGCTTTAGGAGCCATTCCCAGGCATTAAGAATTTGCTCTTACTGTATATCCATACCCTAGCATCTGCAGAAAGCGAGTTAAGTAGCTCTTAATTTCTCTGGCTATATGTGTCAAACAGTATTTGCTCTTAATGTTGGAGAATGTCATCTTGCTTCTGGCATGGCTGAAATTTTATGCCCTGTTCAATTTTTAGCAACCTGCCTACTGTCAGTCTACACCAATGACGGCAACTAAAGCTGTCTGGGAGTCTGAAAAGGATTTCCAGGAAAACCCTTGGTAGGATGATACAGTGCATTATTCGAGTAGGTGCTGGACAATCTTCTTGGCTCTGAAGCCAAATGCATATTTTTGGCTGGCATGGGGCTTCCCCCACAGCTGCTGCTCCTCACCCCTCTCGCAGCACCCGTGACGGCTCCCGGCGGTCCCCAGGCTGCAGGAACCCATTGGGAACAGGCTGGACACATGGATCCGCTCACTCAGACCTCCGCTAATGTGCCAATGCCTCTGCCCATCCGTCCCAGGAGTTAGAGGGTGGCCGAGTCGTTTTTCCAGGCGAGCCATCACCCACGATCCATCTGCTTCTGTCCAACCATGGAGATGTATCCCGAGTCAGTCCCTAGCAGAAGACCTGGCTTCCTCTGGCTTTTCGCTGATGTGTCAGCGGGCTCCTTTCTGGTACCACTGACCATTACTCTGATGGCTAAAAGTCAAATATCTCTTTTCAGGCCGTGCTGTTCCTCTTCACTGAGACATCAGCATCAAAGGCAGGCAGGGAGGAGAGGGATCTTGGCCCCAGAAGCAGCAACATCTCTTGTTGCCTGCCATTAAGACAGCAGTCTTGGCAAGCGTTAGCTGAGTTTAGTGTGTATTTTTGATATAGGCATCCTTGGAAAATTCCAAATCTGCAAAGTTTGCAGAAAGCATTCTATGGAAAGCAAACAAATATGGCTGCTGATTCAAAGTGATGGTGTGTATTCAATTAAGAACTGCATTTCTCAGGAGCCAAGAGAGGATAGTGCAATTGCCTTAAACCTGAGTAAAACCGAAACAGGATGCAATAAGATCTACTTTTAACTGCATATCATCACAAAACACATCCTAGTGATGCCTCAAAGGAAAATTTCATCTGTGTCTTCCTTATTCTCTACTCTCATGTCCTTTCTGTACTAATTACTAAATGTTCCTGGAAGTCTGAAAAGAAAAATATTAAAGGATAATTTTATTCTTTAGACACACCACTCTTCTCTACTCCTTTGCAATCTCCATGCCTTGTCTAAGCATGTACAGTCAGCTGTTTAATATGTTTACCCAAAATAATATTTAAGCAAAGAAAATGTTTTTAACATTGAACCTAATGGACAACTTCATTTCTATTATCATGGTAGATTCAAGATACCAGATTTTGTAAGACACTAGGTTTTGAAATCTCCAAGCTCTGAAGATCCTTGAGTCCAGCATATGAAACAAGTGGAGCTATAGCTTTCATCTCAAAGGGATTTAGCATAAATAATGTTCAGAGTTGAGTTTTCTCAGACTCTGCCTTCTCACCTCAAAGACAGAGAGGTTTTTTCTATCTTCTTCCACCATGAAAGAAATTCAAGCTGCAACCTAAACTAGCATTATGTCTTTGTGGATCTCTCATCTAAGACTCACCAGATGAAAAGGTGCTCGCCCAAGTCTAGCAAAAGCTCAGCGGTAGCCACGAACCGTTTCGCAGGGCAGGTTCTGCATTAGAAATGAAGGAGTGAACTTTCAGCTTTGGGGATACACCACTGCTAGGGCTCACGCGCCTCCTCTGCCACTTTGCTAATAGTGCCCTGGAAAGGATTTTGAAAATCAGAAGTAGCTTTTGCTGTTTTGCTCAATAAATACACCAGGCTTTGATTTAATGTATCTGTGCCTGTCTCAACCTATGGTATCTAACCACCACTCATCTTCCTAGCTTTACCTAGACACTCCCTCTTAAACAATCCCTTTTTAGAGTGTCTTGCTTTGTGCCAGGCACTTTGTTTGCCATCCGCCTGAGCAGATGGAAATATGCACGCCTCTAACAAACGTGACCTTGTTAGGCTGCTCATCCTTCACGTCTGAGCGCGAGAGAGAAGTAAAACGTTACACCCACCACCTTCCAGAGGGCAAAGAGACTCAAACGGCGTGTGTCTGCCGTGCTGTGAGGTGTCTCCTGGTAATGCTGCCTTGATATGATCAACATTGCAGTTATGGCTTTTCAGCGTCTCGGCGTTGTTATAAAGCGTATGCTCGCCCACGCGTGCGTGCGCCAACGTTTTCTCTCCCTTCACCTCCTGGAAATCGCACCTGGGGGCTAAACGTGTGCGCTGTGGCACAGCGCGTGGTATCAGTAGCTGTCCTTTTGGCAGTCTTTAAAAAGCAGACCTGAGAGAAAAGCACAAAAACAGAAAGGTCGTGTGCGAATGGAAAAAGAGGATAAATGGAGGTTCGTAAATAGTTTCGATCTGTGACTTGATCCTAAAAGAAAGTTCTAAAAAAAATGACTGCAACCGACTTTGCCCAGACCACGTTTTGCTGCAGCGTAAGTGGGATTTGTCTTTATACAATATGCAAGAAAGCTGTAAGTCAAAGGTCTGTGGGTATGACCGAAGAATTGAAACGTGAACCTCTAGAGGCAATTCATCTGACCTCCCCATGATGCTTAATTGCCCTCTGGAGCAGCCTATTCATGCCTAGAAAAAGAGACTAATATAGTCTCAGCCCTTGAGGGCTCCAAGCAGTTGCCCACAGGGAGCTGCCTAGTGCCCCTGGCTATACCCTGGGGTCTCTGAGACACCTGCGTGGGGCAGGAGGGATGAGCAGGAGCTGGAGGTGACCCGTGCTGCCAGGGGTACCCCAGGGCATCACACCGCCCACGAGCCACCTCTGTGACGGCAGCCGAATCAACTCCCTAACCTGCAGCTCCTCGTATCAGGCCTGGTGGATCTTCCCATGAATACCCTAAATAACCACACTCAGCTCATTGCCTAAATAAGAATCAAAAGTGTTCCTGTTATAACTCCGTCAACTCCAGGCGGCCAAGACCCTCCCCTGCGCCTCTGC
This sequence comes from Buteo buteo, assembly GCF_964188355.1. Lineage (NCBI taxonomy): Eukaryota > Metazoa > Chordata > Aves > Accipitriformes > Accipitridae > Buteo > Buteo buteo. Next base: position 5,041,684 of record NC_134195.1, on the reverse strand, counting down.
CAAAATGCGCTCTAGGGCCGAATGCGAGGGGCCAAGGACTCTTCCCGGCGTGAATCACAGCTGAGGGCAACCTTTCAGTGCCTCACAAGTTCCCTTCCCACCTTAAGCATCTCTTTCTTTAGTGGTCGAGCGTCGCAAAGCAGCGGGGGATCCACGGAAAAGGCTGCAGAGACGGGAGGCTGGGGAGTGTCGGCGGTGAGCAGCGGGAGGAAGAGGGTGCAATTCCCTCCTGTCCATCCTAAACCTTCTTTTTCCTCCTCCGCACCTCTGTATAACTTCCAAAGCCCCTTCATCTACTGCTGGCGTTTCTTTCTGAGTTCTGTAGCTGCTGTATACAAGGGAAGGAAGAATATGCAATTAGAATATACTAAGATACCATTAGGGATAAATAGGAATTTTTGTCTCTGTATTCACATAGGATGCAGCTGGCACTACAATCGCTTGAAATGAAATAAATCTAGGCACTTTCAGCACATTTAAGACTGCTGAAGCCTGACAATGGGCAGCAGAATAACTTGGCTTTAATCCTCCACCCGTGGCAGGATCCCACCAATGTAGTGGGATAAGGATCGAGCTACCAAAAACTTGACGTCTGTTTTCCAGACCGGGCAGTGTGGGTGACTGATAGCAGCTCTTAAGAAGTATTAGCTCACTGAGCAGTTGTTAGCCATAGACAAGCAAGGCTTAAAAGACAGACGGCCTAAAAATCAGAAACAAGTTAGCACTTGGGACAACTTAAAAGCAGCTACTGATACCCTATATCTCTCCTTTGTTCGGGGTGGCGAGGAGGCTGCCAGCTAAAATCGTGTTCTTTCCTTTTAGGGTGTAAGTCCCTGCTGTTGGCAAATTGTTTTCATGTTTGGTAAACCGGCCAACGTGTGACCTATTGGTTGCTGACAAGTGAAGAGGGTACTCTTCTATCCTTGGGACAATAATCAAAAAATGATAGGCCAGATTCTCTGCGGTGTTCAGGAGGTGAAAAGGAGCTGGCAAACAGGCAGATGCAAATGGCCAGCCCGAAATGCCTCTCCAGGTCACCCCACCTCTCAGGGAGAGCAAAAAATTGAGAAAAAGCAGGTGGAGATCTGCCCCACGTAGAGTTAAGCTTAGCCCAGGTCACTGTGTCAGTGTAAGCGAGGTGTCTGAACCCACCGCCTGGGTACAGGCTGCTGAGATAACCCCGCTGGCCTCATCCTGGTAGCCCTCATTTTTGGGATCAACCTAGAGCAGGCTGTAGGTCAATCAAATTACCCTGATTGCAGCTTTCTGCCAAGCAGCATTTCTTGGGGCAATTTGTGGAGGCATGGTGCTGTACCCAAGGAGGGGAGAAGAAGATTATCAGCACCGTCTGCGTTACGTTTCGGCAGGAGCGGAAAATGAAGGGGAAGGTTGTTTGGAGATCCTTGACTCCTTCTACGTTGCTCTTGACCCACAAGAAAATTGTGAGCTGCTGTTTTTCCTTCCTTCCCGCTCGGAAATGCCCCTCTGCTCCTGAAAAGGGGATGAGATTTCCATCCTCCTCCTTAGCTGCTCTCCCCATAGGTGAGGGAGGAAAGGCAGCCCCGGAGCAGGAGGTCCAGAGGGGAAAAAAACATCTTTCCTGGCAGGGAAAATGTTGGCAGCATCAATCATTGCCAATGCCAAGTGTTAAGAAAAAGGCAAACAATGAGGCAGATTTCAACAAACGGGAGATTAAAACCAGTGCCTCTGGCTTGTGTTAATGGCCTCCTGGTACTTGAGCTTGTGCTGTAAGAAAAGGTTGGGTATGCGTGGGAAGGGAAGGGTTAGATGTTACTTGTACAGGCTTTTTTTATCGATCACAAGGCCTGAAGGTGTCGTTTTAAAAAAACGAAATCTGAGATTCTTACTCAGTCTCGTGTCTTCAGGATCTGGAGCTTGAAGGAAAAAATCAAATATTTTTTAATCATTGAATGAAATGATAAATGGGCATCACCATCAAAATGCAACATGTACTGGCTGCCTTCTCTTAAAGACATCAGACTTTCTGATGGAAACACGCTACAATAATCCTCTACCACAGCTAAGAACTGGGAGAAGCATGCAGTCTTGCAGCAATAGATTTCTCAGTTTTACATTTTGTGGCTCTGTAGACTCCTGCTTCCTTTGGCCAGATACTGGGAATCACAGACCATCCCTACACAACCGATATACTCTACTCATTGATTAGGTTAGTCCAAAATTTTCCTTCCAAATTATTTTTGGTGAAAACCAACATAACATTTTTCCCCCCCCAATTAAATATTTGCTTTCTGAAATGAATGTTTAATTTATTGAGAAAACAATTTAAATTAATTGAAACCTTGACCCTAGGACCTTAGGAAAGCCATGGTTCAGTGGTTCTCCTCCCTCAGCTTGATTCCTGCCCTCCCTCACCGCTTCCCTGGGGAACGCAATTTCTCAACAGCAGAATTGCAAGTTCTGCTACGGCACCGCTTGCCCAGCGAGCCTGCTGTGTACGGAAAGGACGGGGATGTGAGAGAGCTAATAAACAGCTCTCAACAGTCACTGCAGAGGCATTTCTAAAATACATTTGTTCTTGGTAGAGTTTTGGAGTCTTTTTTTTTTTTTTTTTTTTTTTTTAAATAACAAATGATAACCTAGAGGTTTCTGTTCTTTTTTTCAGAAAATAAAATTTTCCTTGCAAAGCAAGGGGGAAGCATCCTTTTTCTACTCAGCTGGTACAAACTATTTTTGCACCTGTGCCATTTGGCACTAGATGCAGTTATTATTTATCTGTATTCCCATAGTGCCTAGGAGCCCTGACAGAGACCAGAAACTCATACAAACCAGAACATTTCTTTCATGAAGCTGAGGTAACAGATTTTTAGCTGACAAATAGCAAATCCTTACATTTGTTTGACAAAACCCTTAGTACCTTTCAGACCATGATGAGAATTTAAAATACAGACAATGTAAAATAGGGATGTGTTGAGGTTTCTTATCTGTAAGATAATAAATCTGAAAAAATGCCAGAATATGTGCAACATGTACAGAAGATACAACTAGAAGCAGAGACTTTTTAACAATTAAAAACAAGAGCAAGGTCCTACTGCTCTATAGAAATACAAAACGGAAAAGTAGTTGTTTATGGCTTTGTGTTAGATTCAGCATTATCAAATAATGCATAATACAAACCGAAACCCCTCCTTCGTTTGGGGCATTTGGTGTGGATTCTCTGATGTCTAATGAGGAGACCACCTCAACCCTACATGCTTCTAGGGTTTTTTTCTTTAGCTAGCTGCTTATTTTCATGTGTCTTGTAGAAAAAAAAAAAATATATTTGAGAGCACTACCCTTCTAACAAAGTATATGGAAATTATCAAGAGGGTTCATTGGTTGTTGGGTGATCCACACACACTGTCTACACAGTATGACTGGAACAGAAAGACATCTGCAGCAACGTACCTAACAAACTGCTCTCCCTTCAAAGTCTTTCAGAGTTTTGTAGAGTCCAGAAGCCTGAAAACCTTACCTGTCAGGATCCTCTCTATCAAATTAAATAGGAAAAGCATTCGGAATGTAAGTTCCTATTTTTGCATCGTGTTGGCATTTCAAAACTTTCCCCAGAACGAGCTCTAGTGTTTTAAAGCAAGTGCCATGTGGGAGGAGAGAAATAGTGCTGAGCAAGAGCAAGAGCAGCACGGGAAGGCTGTCTGCCAGGTTTTGCCTCGTCATCCTGAAACTCGGTTCTGAGGGAGTTGTGAGTCATTTTCATGGATATAGAAGTTGAAAATTTGTACAAACCCAAGGAGACCTATGGGGTTTTATTTCCAGTTATCTGCTGGCTGTTCAGCTCTGGCTTTTCTTGCCTGCTTCTCCATGCATCCTTGGATTTTTCTCAGCCCTCACCTGCTCAGTAATTTTCTGTTTTATCTAGTTTTGTCACTCAGATGCTGCTGGCAAAACAAGCGTGCTGATGTCCGGAGGAGGAAAGGGAGGGTGGGTAGATCAGGTCATACCTCTGCCAAGTTCATACCCATGCCGTGGTTGACCCTTTAAATTGAGTGGGGGGGTCTCTCTCCACTGGGTGCCCCGACCAGTCCCAGCTGCCCCAGAGGAGTTGGTTATCAGCTGTTGGAGCTGTTATCTCTCTGATAGTGTTCGGGAAAGAGGTGAGGAGGAAAAGGAGGGGAGTCTTCAGGCAGAAGAGAAAATGAGATGGGAGATTTCCCTGTCTTTGGGATTAATGGCCTTCACTGGCAACTGTCAAGTCAAGTCCAAACAGGAATCCTATCTCTCACTTAAGTGTTGAGAGAGAGAGAGAGGAAAGAGAGAGATAATTAATTTGATATGGTTGTTTCTTTGAGTAAGGAAGAGTCAATAGTTCCCGGAGCAGATGCAGATGGGTCAGGCAGCAGCGTGGGCGGTGTTGGTCAAACACTCATCAGCCATCAACAGACCCCAAATCTCTTCCCTGGTCAGACTGCGGCCACAGCGAAAGACACACCTACCCCGAAATTAAGTTCCCTTCTGCCAGTGCAGAAGACACTAGTTCCCAGCCTGCTTGACTTCAGAAAAAGAAGGGCTTGACCCTTCCTTATTGCCCTTTCAGATAATAGCGTAAAGGTCTTCTCTGGTTTTGATAGCTATTAAAAATAAATAAATGAAAAGGTCACATGGACTGTGATTTATGGTAAAACTTTGATCGTTGTGCAGAGCTTCACTGTCATGGGAGTGAATGAGGGAACTGCTCTTGGCCTTTTCTCTTTAAATTCATAAGGGAGAATATGTAGGTTTTTTTCTTTATCTACAGAAGTGATTTAAATTAGTACGCTGGGAAAAAAAACATTCTATATAAAAATAATTTTACTGAACTACTGGATCATATGATTTCTCTTGCTTTTACTGGGTTTTCTTTCAGGTTGCAAAGCATGGTAACTGAACCTTTTTATTTCCTCCAGTTCTACTGATTTATCTTTTCCTTCTTCTTCCACAAAGTTTGTGTAACAGTCAGTCATCTGCACTACCTCAGCTAATTGTATGACAATGCCTTAAGACTTTTGATGAGGGATAAAAAGTATGATTAGGGCTTTCTGCTTAGCTATTTTTGGTGCTTATTTTTATATCTTCTTGAGCAATTAGAGGGAATACACACACAAAGGTCAACATACAGTCCAGAATTAAAGCCACCAGTGAGCAATACATTTAAAGTTTTTCAAATGGTCCATAGGACTGAATTTTAGTCAGCAATTTCACTTAAGAAACGGTAGCTGATTGCAGACTAAGGTCATAAAAATTTCTGCCATACCATGGCTGCTCATTAGCCATTGTGAAATAAAAAGAATTTGATCCACCCACAACATTACCTCAGGTTATCCACTTGGGAAAGGTACCCAGGGAATAAGGCTTCTGTACTACTGATGTAAATTGCCAGAACTACAGCTGCTTTGGAGAAGAGTGTTACAAAACTACTCATAATCAGGGTCCATGTTTGCTGTTATTTAGAGAACAGCTTTCTTTTGGGGGGGGGAGGAAACTATAATGACATATGACCAAAAGTCCAATCATCTTAGTAATCTGCCTCCAAAAGTGGCCAAAAAGAGGTATGTAGAGATGAGTACAAGAACAGGAATCCTCCCCCACGGTATACTCCCAGTATCCAAAAATGACTATCACATTGATCTTAAGAAAGAGAGGTATGGTATGTCTAAGCAATAAATTAAAAAAAAAAAAGTAAGAGGCTACAGTTAGCAAAGTTTAGATGTGCTGTGCTGTAGGCATAGCAGCAAGAATGACAATTTAGCAGGAAACACCGCTTTGATCTGCAACTCTGTGTACTTCTGACTACAAATCATGAGAAGCAAAAAAAAAAAAGAAAAGTCTGTTTGAAGAAGCCTGCTTGGGATTAGGCATTTATAATGTTTCCATAGGCATATGTCTCCTATCTCCCCTTCATCCTATAGCTCATTTCAACCACCAGAAGGCCATACCGGAGTGCCTGCAGGACAGCGAACAGGGAGCATCATCCCTCCGTGCCTGCAGAGAGGCCACTTTCAAGTCAGCAAGAACATCTCCAGGAAAAATATCTTTATTTTTATTACTGTAACCACTGTCCTGTGGCCTCTTTTTTGAAGCTTGTTGCTGAGTCTGTCAACAGCTGTAAACATCCAGATGTCTCTCATCTCAACCGGGAGAGCTTTCTGAACGGTTTTCCTAGCCTGCCCTTCTGCAGTGCATAACTCTGACATGAACCATCTTTTCATGGGATAGAAAGTCGCTTCATGCAATCAGCAGGCCAACTTTTTGTGGATCATTAAGCAGCCCAGCACAGGAGGATTGTTTTGAGGAACATAAGGCAAATGGAGGGTACGCTGATGGACATTTTTACTCTGGCATACCCTAAATCCTGAATGCTTGAATAATTTATGCTTATGCACAGATTCCTTGGTGAGAGGACAAAACAAAATCTGATAATGTTTCTTTTAAGCAAGTCTCAACAAAATCATAGCTCTTGCTTGCCAAATAATGAGGCTGCTGTTTTTCCTTCTTTTTTGAAGGCATTGTATGAATTTTTGTAGTCTTGGGTTATTGCCCTGGGGAATGGCCTATAATTTGAGTGACTGAACATACTGTCTTTGTTTTGACTTTGAACAGGGCTAGTTCTAAATAAATTATGAATAACAAGAAAAATGCAGCAAACAAATACGGAAGCACCCATGTGACCAGCTCAGACAAGACTAGCCTTTTGTATTCAAGCAAACTGTGTGGTGGGCAGCGGATCTGCTCACATTGCAAATGACAATTAAAAATCCTGGTGACGACCGCAAACTTCATGTGCTTATCACGCCGATGGTCTGTGTGCTTCCTTACGCTTTTCATGGCGGGCTTTCCCAGGCAGCAGAGAAACCCCTGCCTGCAGTAGGGAAGTCATACGAGCTCAGACAAGGAAGACACCTGAGGTCTTCATCACCATTGGAGCCACCTACACAGAAGGGCAGGAGGCTCATGAAGGGTAATTCAGGCCACCACAGGGATGTTCCGCTGATGGAGGGGTGAGATGGAGACCAGGGGCTAAGGAAAAACTTCTTCTGGAAGAGAATCAGCAACAGGGTCTCTGGCAGTTAGATGGGCACATGGGTTGCCCATGCCATGAGACAGACTCGTTTTAACCCATTGGCACATCCGGATAATTAGTGGCTTGCCTTCATTTCAAGGCCATTAGTTGGAGGGTCTTGGTCCAACTCCCCCCCATCAGTCATCGGGAGAGAGGCTGCACGGAGAGATGCTCCTCCTGGGCACTGCAGAGCATGTGTGTACCCACAAAGTGTGGTGTGCAGGCTGTGCGTGTCCTCCGGGAAGGGACGGAGACAAAGAGATGGCTCCGTATATGTCCTGGCCACCTTGAGGGAGAGTTTTCTGGCTTCCCTCCTCTGGTTTCGTACCAAGCCTGGCAGCTGCAGACCGAGCAGCTCCAGCAGTCCCCAGGCTGCAGATGCTTCTGGAACCGATGGCTGGTATGAACAAATATTTAGGGGATTAAAAAAACAACTCTGGTATAAAAACAAATATTTCTTTATTAACTTAGGTCAAGGCCTACAAACTTCAAGTTAATAAGAGCTTTATCCCTGTTTTCTGCTTTAGAACCGGTCCAATTAGGGTTCAGTCCTTTTCTGGTTTAAACTGAATCCTATGCTGTAAATCCTAACATGAAGGCGATGTGCTGATGTGTGGGAATGAAGGGATGGGCTAGAAATATAAATACACTGAGGGGAATACAAAAAAAGGGGAAATATAAGGTGAAATGATCATTTAAATGACAAAAAGTAAGCAATAGTTTGGTTCACATAAAGTAGGCAAGAAAAATACTGGAAATATACAATTTTTATCTTTGCTGTATCTCTTTGAAAACTATGAAAGTCTTTGTAGCTGGCTGAAGATCCTGTGGGAAAACATCTACAATTTAGCAGCGTTATCTTCTCAGTCTGTTCCTATGACTTCTGTGTACTGCTGTTGTGACAACAGATCAGTTACAGCTATTCCAGTTTCCAATTGAATTTGGATTAATGGGTCATTTTAAGGTCTTCTTTAAATCAACTGCATGCTCCACATAAATTATATGTGAGTTAGGGCATTTTGGAAGCAAAGAAAATGTTTTCTAAAACCCATACATTGCTATAGTTTTATTTTAGCCTCATTGTGCCTTTGTCCTTTTTCCAATGGAAAATGGAGAAAAATGTAGTGCAGGATACTGTACAAACTTTCTCTGTTTAGCTATATGGTGTTAATATTTCATTCTGCTTCTTCACAGTGTATAAACTTGAAGCTCAGTGAAGTAAATGGGGTAGATGGAATTCACAAACATAGCTGCAAATCCTATTAACAGTTAAACACAGTGGGTCTGAAATGCTCCCTGGTGTGCATGAAATCTACTATGCAAACACAGAATAGTCATTTTGGGTTGAATGACATTTGCAACTTAGAATTAAAAACACTTAGAGAAATTATCATATTTAAGCGAGCCTACCTTTTCCAGAAAGAGCCTGCTAAGTCACTTGAAACTTAATATTTGACAGAGGAGAGAGAAAAACAGCCAAAAATGATTCAAAACAGCCAAGATGTCTTGGTCAAGTGCAAGACTTGGGTTGTGACAACAGACGGAGCTGTTACGTGGCAACTGGAGAGAAGCAGGACTGTGTTTAGCTTCCAGCAGCACTAAAGTAAACAGGTAAGAGCGCGAGGCTGGATGGGGATGTGTATCTGTTTCGCATGGGAAAGTGCTATCCGGGATATTAAACACATTCCTGGTGCATGCTCTTCCAGCCAACACCTGCCTCCCACATCCGCACCCAGGTCTAATTCAGTTGTATAAGCAACCTTATTCTAGCTGCTATAACGCAGTCACCATGTGGGAAGAAATCCAGCCCATTTTTAAAAATTAACTATCAGTCCCAGAGGCTCAGCAGTAGACGCTGCAGTGACATTTAATGGACTTGACTACACGGCTGTGACCTGCACGGTCTTCGTAGGACTGTATCCTCTATTCCATCCTAATGTGTAGAGGTGACTTCTTAATAACACACAGACTTTAAAATCTGATCATCTCTCTCATTTGCTTCACAACAAAGGCCATAGTGCTGTATCTTTCTGGGAAAAAAAGAAGAGAAGAGAAGAGAAGAGAAGAGAAGAGAAGAGAAGAGAAGAGAAGAGAAGAGAAGAGAAGAGAAGAGAAGAGAAGAGAAGAGAAGAGAGAAAAGAAGAGAAAAGAAAAGAAAAGAAAAGAAAAGAAAAGAAAAGAAAAGAAAAGAAAAGAAAAGAAAAGAAAAGAAAAAAAAAGAAAAGGAAAGAAAAGGAAAGAAAAGAAAAGAAAAGAAAAGAAAAGAAAAGAAAAGAAAAGAAAAGAAAAAAGAAAAGAAGAAAAGAAAAAAGAAAAGAAAAAAAAGAAAAGAAGAAAAGAAAAAAGAAAAGAAGAGAAGAAGAAAAGAAAAGTAGTTTCCCCAGAAATATTTGCACTTATTCAGAGACACCTAGTGATGGCAAATACAGTATTTTCCTTTGTAACTTGTTCCAGCAGCTAACAGCCTCACAGCTGAAAATGTCTGTCGCTGTTTCTGGTTTGAATGCACTTGGATTTAACTTTCAGATATTAAGACTCTTTTTCTTCCCCTCACACAGGAAATTACACACAGAAACTCCATCTCCCTTGAGTCTCTTTTTGAAGAATTAACAGATTCTTCCTGTCCCCCAGTACACAGCCATTTTTCCAGCTTTCAATTCATTTTGGCCGCTCTTGGCTGCACTCTCTGCAGCCTTTCAAGCCCCCTTGAAAATGGGGACACCAGAATTACATGCTAGCACCTATGTTGACAACAGAGCTAAATTTACCTCGCTGCTCCTCTGACTATATACCCGGGATCTCGGCTGCCGGCGGTGCCCCGGGTGCCTGTGCTGGTCCTCGTACGCCGTCGCCTCTCAAGCTGCTGGAGGGAGCTGAGATTTTTGAGGATACGGCTCCCCACCCTGCGGGGATGGCCGGGCTCTTTTCCAGCTGCGGTCCTTCGAGGCGCGATCCCCCCTCGGCAGCGGTAGCAAAGCACATTTTTGGCCATGACACCACACCTGACACGGGGTACGGCCAGAAGTGCTCGCGGATGCCCTGGGCTGTGGGTAGATGTTGAAGCCCAGCTTCCCCGAGCGATCGAGGTCGTTCTGCATCACCACTGTGCCTTTCGTCATCATCTACACCTCTTACTAGAAGTAATTTTATGCATGCTTTCCAATTGGAAGTGATGAGCAGAGTTCAACTCTAATACAGATCCCTGTGGAACATGACTAGGAATGACCATTTACGAATACCCACGGACAAACAATTTTTGGTATCTGTCACACAGACAGTTTAGGGTGTTTCACGTGTTGTATTGATAGCACTAGCCCATGTGTCATGCATGGTTTCTTTAAGGAGAATCTAAGAACACTTCTGCTGTCAAGCTCCTTTATCACACAAACTTGTAATTTCATCAAAACAGGAAATCAGATTCTCTTTATGAACATATTGATTTTCCATAAGGCCATGTGGATCAGCACTAATTAAATTCTCTGCCATTGCTCCTTCTTTCATTTTCAAGGCCTTTTATTATTTTCTATTTGTTAATGTCTAGTATCAGGCTCAACAGCCAGAGATAGTCTGCTGCTGAAACAGAATCAGCATGTTCCCACACTTCTGGGATGTGCACGGTGCTCCAAGACCTCTACAAACTTAGCATCAGGATGGGCCATCTTACTTTTTCTGCTACCACTAATACAAATTCCCACTGAATTATCATCTTAAATAGTTTGCCACCTCCTTCTAGCAACTGGCTGATATCACAACAGGTATTTTGCTCCTGGTAAAATTAAAATTTCTCTAAGAGTCTGTGAGCCTGGTAGAAGACAGGCTGTATCCTGAGCAAAGAGGCAGCTAGCACAGCACCAGCAGCGCACAGTGCTGAGGAGAGCTGATAAGGGCAGGCAAATAGCCCCACGTACTTTTCCAGCAGCCAGCCAGGGTACTCGTATTTTCTCTTGTTTTGCTACACAGTATATTTTCTAACTTGTATTAATTGTCTTTATATTCCCTACTTTCACTTTTATATATATACACACACATAGGTTTATATACTCACAGACATATGCTCCCATTTTCATTATTAACAAACATACTTTAGCCAAAGCTCTCTTGATTGCAGAAAAGGCACTTTTTAGCCAGGACTGAGAAAACCTTTGGATATGTCACTTCTGTACCTGTTGATGCATTTTCCCCGTACTGACCTGGCTAAGGCAATGCAAACCCCAGTTTGACACAACGGATTAGCTGTCTGCCATCGCTGCCTTGTTCAGGGGGCACATTCACACAATCCTCCTTTTTTCCTCCCCATTCAATGGGTGCAAGTCCTTAGAATAATTTTTCAGCAGCACTGTGGAATATATTGTTAAGGTAGATCTATTAATGTCTCGACTGTGCAGAGGTCTCTGGAAAAGGAAAAAGATGACTGGCAGCTGATAGGAATGCTGCTTACTTTATGCACAGCAATAATCTAATTAAAAGCATAAATTATTATATACTTGTAGGCCAAACAGGCATACCGTAGAGAGCAAGGGAGAGTGTCTGAGATGGGCTTGCCATTTGGTGAGCGCCCCGTATGAGTGCATGTGTCATTCATTTAATTTAATGTATGATTAACAACTCCTTAACATGATTAGCACTTCTCTAATTGTGATTGACATGAGAAATAGTTCAGCAGCCTTTCCACAAGCACAGATTCATAGATTGCTAAAATGGAAAAGCAAATACATTTGATCATCAGAGATCCAGCATTTTGGAAAGTTCCAGAGGCTCTTCCAGCAATGTACCAGTAAATCTCTAATTACATCTGACACGAGTGGCTTTAACCGTACCCCTGTTTTTTTCAAAGCTGGCATTTAGCTCTGAGATGTTCAACAGGTGGCCTTTAGCTGGACGGTCACCAAGTGCCACTGGTGACAGCAATATTCTGCCCCTGTACATAAAATACAAGGGATGTGACAGAGTCAGGAGACACCACAAAGTACGAGGGAAAAGCATCCAGATAAACTGTGGCCAGTTCTCTTTTTTTTTTCCCCGGTTTCCTTTTTTAAAGATGAGCTTTTCTGACCTTTGCTCTTTTAAAAAGCCTGGGTTTGCTCTCCCATTTGCTCGCCTCGGCCCTTCACCAAGGGCATTTGGAAGGCAAACACCGTGTTCGTTCCACCCCCCGCCGAAAGACTCTGGGTGCTACAAGAAGAATATTTGCTATAGAGTGCCTTTTCTCTCTTGAAAAATAAGCCTTTTGGTGCTCTTAAAATTTACAACTTCCTTTTGGTTTCTGGATGGCTTAGTGGAGGCAACGTAGTCGTGTGACTTTGTATGAGGCCTTGATTTTTTTTTTTGTTTGTTTCTGTAAGATAAATCAAGACTTTACAGGAGCAGGACTGTACTTCACCACCTCTGCTGGGTCGCTTACATCCCTCGGGAGTATTTTACAGAAATTGCCTTGGATCCTCCAGCAGACCAGAAAAGCCGGCAGTGCTTTACGAGCCTGGTGTCTGAGCTTCCAATATTGTACTGGGGAAAGGGGGAAAAGAGGGTGCAGGACAGGATGAAAAAGCCAGGTGTGAACCTTGGCTCTTTAGGCTTGAAAGTCTATTTATTTCAGGCTTGCAAACCAAAAAGTTAGGTTCAGTAACCACAGTGATAATAATATAAAGGAGCATTTATAACTGTGTATTTACACTCCCATGGGTATTGCTTCAGCAGCATAAAAGGCCTTCAGACCATCCCTAGATGGTATTGTCTATTCAGACTAAAACCCTGCCTTACAGCTGTGCTTTTTCTGTGCCATCCAGCCCCAGATGCTTGGCTGAAAGCAGAAGTTATTGGTGAACAAAGTAGAACAGGGGACTGATGATGATGAAAGGAGAAGCAGATCTGCCCTCTTGTGTACAAGGCATCTACTGCATCCTTTTCTAAATCTGAAATTAATTTATTCCTTGAAATAATAAATGTGGAAAATATACCAATGCTTTGAGTGTTTTAACCTTACCATAGAAAGAAGAACAAGAAAAGAAAGCATGAAGTCTGAGGTGACTTATTCTCAGGAATTAGTTTGTAGACCCAAGGGTAACAGACCAACGTGAGTAGCTTGGCCAGGAGAAGCTGCCTCTGAACACTTAGGCTATCAAACTAGAGACTATGAAAATTAAAAAACTCTAAGGAGGATAAATCTAATTGCCAGGGAAACTCAACCAGCTGCAAAATTATTACCCATTAAAAGTAAGCTATTTTTTTTTTATGAGGGAACAAAACAGCTTGAGGTTTTCATTGCACTCATCACAGCAGTAAGGACCGAGAGAGAAGATTTGGGCTGAGGCAAGCATATTTTGCCAGCCTTAATTAAACCAGAGAGGGACACAGGGTAGCTGACTTCACAGGGCTGGTAAGGTCAGACGGAGCTTCTGCATCCTCCTCCTTCCAGCCGTTTTATTCTGAAACTTCACGGCCAGTTCCCTTAGTGCCTCATCTTCCCAAATCCCATGTATTAGACAGGACGCTTTTAAGAAATTATAACCTTGACAGCTTCTCTGGGCACCACGATAAAAATACCAGACCCTCAGCAAATAGAAAATGCAGCACAGGGAGTTTCCAGTGCAAGGCTTGGTCTTGTCCCACCATCGTACTAGCAGGTCAAGCTGCCAGTTTATAACCTGTTGCTCGTTTTCTGCTTGCAAACGATTAACTAATGCCTGTTCAGGGGTGGAGAGAGCCCTGAAGTAGTGCTTGTTCTGGATTAGCCTTCTAGGAACAGGTTTTTTTTCTTTTTTTTCTTTTTTTTTTTTCCTCTTTTCTCCTTTTATTCCTTTTTTTTGGACAATGGTTAAAAAAAAAAAAAAAAAAACAAAACGAAAAAAAAAACCCCAGGGCAGTACTACAGAGGAATCTGTCAGTAGACCACGGATTTACAGCTGAAAAGGCCAATTTGGTGTGAAATCTGGACACAGTTTTTGAACATGGGCCACAGCAAAATGTGTATTTACAATTTACTGCCACTGCTGCAACAACACACTAGGTCTGATGGCATCAGTTTTTCTCTTCTTTACAATGAAAAAGCAATTATACTTCGGGCCTGAGGATACAGTAATATATAACAAAATGAATGAACTCTGTGGCATATAAGAATTCCATCTTCCATAGAAGTGGTAGATGCTGTTTAGGTGCATTTTCCTACAATTTTCACACTCCTGATTCTCTGCAGAGTGTTTTTGTAAGTGTCCCAGTGAGATAAGCAATAGAGCCATCTCACATGAATTAGACTGCTTTCATCTGGAGCAAAATTACACCAGCAACAAGTGTGACCCAGTAGACCATATCTAATTTAACTTCATTATGAAAAAACCCTGATTCCCCTCCTTACCTCAGGACAAACACAAATAAAAAAGTGAAAAAACTAAATTTTCTGCCATTGAAACAAAAACAATTATTATTCTGGTTCCTTCTTCTCCCCTACCCTTTACCCACTTCAGACTGCAGATTTGGAGTCTGCAGTGTTTTTATGCTTGTTTGTGCTTTAAAACTGCGTAGTTAGTCTCTGTCTAACATCTGGGGTTGCAGTTTGAAACGGTGGTGGGGCCAAAACTATTCAAATGCATCTTGAGGCTCTGTTTCACCTTTGTTCTGGCTATAATCCCCATGCTGTGTGACCAGCCTAGGGGCAGTTTAGCAGGCTAAAAAAGGAGTCTGGGCAGACTGGGAGAAAGGCAGATCAGGTGTTTTCTGTTAAGTAGCTCTCATTAAGAGAAAGGCCTAAATAAATATCCCTTACAAGTATTCTTTATCAAAAAATATTCAAACACTTTGCTTTTTGGTGTTGGATACATTATTTCATATTTGTGTGTATATGTGTACATATATATACACACATATACAAACTTCCCAAGTATCTTCCATCCTCCTCCTATTTCTTTCTTTCTTTCTCTCTTTCTCTTTTTCCTTCCTTCCTTTCTTTCTCTCTTTCTTTCTTTCTTCCTTTCTTTCTTCCTTTTTTCTTCCTTCCTTTCTTTCTTTCTTCCTTCCTTTCTTTCTTCCTTTCTTTCTTTCTTTCTCTCTTTCTTTCTTTCTTCCTTTCTTTCTTCCTTCCTTTCTTTCTTTCTTCCTTCCTTTCTTTCTTCCTTTCTTTCTTCCTTCCTTTCTTCCTTCCTTTCTTCCTTCAGTTCTTCCTTCCTTTCTTTCTTCCTTCCTTTCTTCCTTCCTTTCTTCCTTCCTTCCTTCCTTCCTTCCTCTCTTTCTTTCTTTCTTTCTTTCTTTCTTTCTTTCTTTCTTTCCTAAAGGCTGAAACTCATGCACAGGTAAAGGAAAACATCCAACATTCACCTTCTGGTTTCTTCTCCAGACACTTCATGCTGGTGGGTGTGCCTAAAGCAGTCCCCAGAGAGGGAACCCCCTTGAATCCAGGAGAACCGAAAGCACATGGAGATTCCTCCTCACCTTCTGCCATTGGCCATCAGGACTCAAACGGAAGTCAAGACACCCTCAGGAGGTCTTTGGGCCATCACAGCACTGACCACGCTGCTTGATATTTTTGCAGGGATGTCTGGCTCACTTACAGTCATTACACCATGGATGCTTTTAGTGTAACTTTTAACATCTATATTTTAACAATGGGAGAATCTGCAACAGAGTCAGCACATGGCAACATCTGAATGACTAATAGCCAGCAGAGGTTAATGTCCCTTAGCTTCCTCACAGGCCATCAACCCCTAGAGCTGATCATTAATTGCCTGGAATAGCCTATGCCATGGTCATTACTGCTTAATTATTCAGATGAAATGAATAATATCAATTCCAGGACTTCAGTTTTCATAAATGGAGAACTCTGTCTTTTTTTCCCAGACACATTCCACATCCAATCTAACATTATTTTCCTCCCTACTTTAATAAATGATGCTCTGTGCCTGTTAAGCTTTCATAAAGGTAAAGACATTTCTTACATATTAGGTAGCATATAGAACAGACAAATAACCAGCTTATATTCAGTTATTGTCGCATGACTGAACAAATAACCACAGAAATCAATCATGGTAAGTAATAAATGAATGAACTGGAAATTGCAGGAAGAGCCACGTCCAAACTGCAGAGCAGATGCAGCATATGACCTGGTCCTACTTTCTCTTCCCCAGTCAAGGGGACATGGGGCACTCTGAGGAACCCTTTGAGCTCAGACTCCTGAGTTTCCTTTCCTAGAAACCAGAAAGCCGGGGGAAGCTTTGTTTCACTGAGGTGCCAGACTCGTACAGAGTAACCAGCCAAAACCCTCCCTGCTTCAGGCTCCTCGCTTACACGGCAACATATTGCATAAGCCCAGATGACTTTAGGTATGTCTTGATTAGGAAGTCTTGTAGAGGGTCTCAAGCCCATGTATACTTGTTTATGGCCAGGAATCCACTAACCCTACCTCCCCCCCCAGTATTTTCCACGGAAGGAGATGTGTGTGTGCAAGACCGTGGTGAGCTCCAGCTGATCCCTGCTGTGGATGTGGCAGGTACCTGTTATCGCAGATATACCCTCTTCCCTTCCCAGGAGAAAGGTTTACACACAGTCTTTGTGAATTCAAAGCTGAATGCATGTGTACTTGCCGTTAGCACTCAGGAAAGGTATTTAACCTCAAAATTACAGAGGCACAAAGTGCCAAATTCTTCCCACCCCAGCTGAAACTTTGTGCGAGAAATGACACACCAGATCTTCCCTGCATGGATACCTACAAATAGCAATACAGAATTACCTCCTGGGCATGTTTTATATGGTGAAACTCTGTGGCCAGCAGAGTGGAAGAGGTCAAACTTGTCAGTCAGAGCAGTTTCTTTTGCTTTGAAGATCAGTGAATTTGTCAGGTTGTGGAGTCGGGAGAAAAGGGACACCAGAATCCAGCCCACACACGACAGTTCACAGTCAAAAGTTCAGAGAGTTTGGATCCAAGGTGTTCGTACACTTCATCAGAGGTCACTTCCCAGCTATTCATTTTCCTATCCCAATGCACGCCCAGATTCCTGAACCTTGTTCTGACCATGTATAGTTCAGGGTGTCAAAACTATTTGCAACCCGCTTGTCCATTGTAAAGCACCGTTGTTACCATGTTCACGTTCACTCAAAAGCAAAAGCACAGAACAATTCTGTGTGCCTCACATCTGACAGCTCTTTTGCCCGAGGCAGGTTGGCAGACCAGCACCTTGCCATAGGAATTCATCAGTCACTTCTATTATGAACAACATTTTGAGGATGTGCCTCTGTTTCTGTTGGTGTCTGTATGCATAGAAGTCAAGAAATGGTGTGTCTCAGACAGAGTTTGTGTTCAAAGGGTGCTGCTGTGGGGTCTTCTGGGGAGCTGAGCCTCCTGCACACGAGAACGCCTTCTTAGTTTGGGAAAGAAGTGAGTGCTGTCCTGCAGAATTTCACCTTGCACAGATCTGCTTCTCAATATAGCACTTTCTTGCAGGCTCTGCTGGACCGAGTGGGACGTGAGCCTCTCACTTCCAATGCACAGCTAAACGCTGCGTGAGCTCGTCAAGAAAAAGTAAGGACAAGAAAAAGCATTTGCTAGGGAGCGGATGCAATGTGGGCATGGTTGTACTAGTAAATTAAACAGGTCCGGGACATGAGTTTGAATACTCTTCCTCCCTATGTCCATGCAGCTTATCAGCGGCGTTTTCCCTAAACAGGTTTGGTCAGTCAACCAGCAGTTCCCTACACAGAGCCTGGATGCAACTCAGAGGTGAGGATGTGAAGGGACCATCCCAGCAAGAGTCTGGACACGTCCACACTGGGGATTTTTGAAAGGGAGAAGGAGAGGCCGTGGAGGTTAGCTGCCTGGATAGGAATCACGCCCTTCCCCTTGGCTTCCAGGCTGTGGTCACTCACTTTTGCAGTTTGCATTAAGTATAGATAAAGCTTACTGGCCTAAAAATTGTGAGATTTGTATTCCCAGCCCTTCAAGAGATTTGTTGTGTGACATCTGGATCACTGTTGGGTTTGCACTAATTGAGATCCTTGTTTGCAGAAAGTTGTTTTCTATTAGATCAGTGCTCCGGGAGAATCGTGTATTTGTAAATGCACTGAAAATTATAAGAAAAACGCACAAAAAATTAGTTTGCTCTTCAGGTCTTAAAGATGTTAAAAGAAAATCAAGTCTGAAAGTTGTACATATAGCATTTTATCTTACTGGATAATAAAAATAAGTTTCGTGGAGGGGTTCACTAGCAGCCCACCGTGACAGACAAGAATTGGAAGAGGTTGCAGTGAAGATCTTTTCTAGGGAGGGCCCAAAGCTGCAAGAGAGGGGATTTAAGATGCAGCTGCTGTATTTCCCTGCTCCCTCCCTGCTGCCAGAGACACCACAGCTGTAGATAAGCCTCGCCTTTACTCCATATCCCAGTTTCCCACCAGTTACTCAATAAGTTCTGCAGTAACATCAGGAAAGAGTAAATCTTGAAACTCCTCCTTGTTTGCTTTTTCGCCTGTTATTATTTTAAGTACTCTCCAGTGACAGAAATAGAGTCCCTGGTTAAAAGAGTTCACTGACAAAATGAAGAGGCAGTGCAGAAAACGGGGAAATGGATGAAGAGAGAGGAGGAGGAAGAAGAATGTCCTGTGTCCCTTTGGTTACATCCTCTTGACAGCTCTCCTGCATTCATATATAGACATGTCTGTCATGGACACCTTGAAGATCTAGTGTATTATTACTGGTGTATTACTGCACTACTTGTCAGGTCCGTGACAGGCGTGAGCTTTCTGACAGGAGAGGATGAGAATGTAAAAAGCTTTCTCCGGAGGTTATTTCATGCATGGAGAGCTGCAAAAGGGAGGGCAGCAGAATGAGAGTGGGAAATGGGGAGTGAAAGGATGCCAGGAGCTTTATCAGGATAAAGAGAGGGGAAGACCAGAAGATCAAGGACAGGGCTACAGAGGGTCTTCATAGCAAAAGGGAGATGCCTGTATTTTTTAAGCTGTGTAATGGAGGGAAGACAGGGTGGGAAGTTGAGGGGGCAGCCAGGTAGCGCATCCCGTGTGATGGAGGCTAATCCATTCCCAGAAGGGCAACAGCAACTAAGAAATCGTTGTGGTCCAAATGTGTATGTTCCCTCCTTCTTAACAAACGCTGCTGCTGAGAAATCCCACGGACTGTGGGATTCTTAAGATTTGCTTCTTGCAGCTTCACTTACATTTGCAATAATTCTCCACCCTTGTTCACACAGCCGGGTCTCACACAAGTCTGCTCCAAAGACAGAGGTAAAGCCATGAATTTGGAGACGAGGAGGCAGCACCATAGCCTGTCTCCTACTGGAGATGTCTCCTGTCTGATCAGCCAAAAGGCTGCATCTAAAATCACCTAATATGCCATATCAGGATGGGACAGAGGCGTGACACGTCAGGCAGGCACGTGTCACCCGTGCTCAATCGGGCACGCTGCCCTGCAACAGCCCAGTATCCCAGTGTCTCCCATGCCCTGGGACCTCTCATTTCAGACATCTCTCCTAATCCCGTGTTGTCCCTTGCATCAAGTAAAAAGAAATTTGACAGTGCAAAGGAAACGAACAAAAAAACTTTTAGGCTTCCACCTTCCCCACTGAATTAATCATCTCTGGCAGATTTGTGGCTTCCTATGACCCTCGAGTTTTACTGTCTGCTAGCACATCAGGCACCGATTTTCCTCTCTCTTTCCCCTACAGCAAGCATTATGGTGATCTTTCTCAACACTGACAGGGGCAGGGCTTATTTCCAGTAAAAGGGCACCATACTTAGCTGCACAGGGTAAGTGAGGTTAGGGAAATAGGTGCATGGGAATAATAAGAGCACAGAGGGCAGCGGACTTTCAATATGTTTATGCAGTTAAATGTAACAAGTTCAGACACTATCATTTATTTTTTTCCATTGTTCAGTGAAAAAAACCCACCCCTCTGTTTGCACTGTTTTCTCTCTGTGAGCACTTTCCTATTTTTCTTAACCTCTGCGTTGCAGTGGAGCTAGACTGTGTACATGAAGATATACTCCCTGCCCTGGGGAAGATCCGAGATAAGCAAAGAAGTGACATACAAATGGCAAGGGGGAGAGAGCGATCTAATCGACTGGCCGCAAGCTTTGTACATTTAAGATAGGAAAAGCATACAGAGAAGAGGAAAGCTGGTTTCTCCTGGGAGAGGCACGCTGCTCTCCCCCTTCTTTTCTTTGTCCTTGTCTTTTCACCCTCATCTCCCTCGTACCCTTTTTTGTGCTTCCCATGCTGAGATAGTGTGAAACTTGGGGGAGGCATTGCAAGGGCTGTAGCGTGGCCTGTGCACGTGTATTGGCCGGTTAGTTTATTTTCTAATTTAGTTTTCTGCCTG
Source organism: Buteo buteo (assembly GCF_964188355.1). Taxonomy (NCBI): domain Eukaryota; kingdom Metazoa; phylum Chordata; class Aves; order Accipitriformes; family Accipitridae; genus Buteo; species Buteo buteo. The sequence goes on along the minus strand of NC_134195.1, from coordinate 5,021,302 downwards.
TCTCTGTCTCTTCTCATGGCCTTCAGCCCAGCACAGGGACATCGGCTGCTTCTTGCTAAAATTGGCTTCATTCCTCTTGCTGTCTGGTGAATACCGAACACCTGCTGAGGGTCTTTGGGTTTGAGCGTTTTTGTGTGCTTCCCATATTGCACGTAAAGATCGAAATCAGGCTTTTTTCCCCCTCCTCCTCTCCTTTCCTCACCCCTTAAACTCTTTCCAGGTGTCAAATCTGAACTCAGCAATACCAAAGGATTTCCTGCACTTTCATTTCACTGTATTGTTCATCTTTGGGTGGAGTTTTTGAAACTCTCCTCTTTAAGACGTCTTGAATGCTTGAAGTTCAAGGAGGAAGCTGAATGCTTTTGTTTCAGGACAAAATAAGTATTTCATGTTATAAAATGCAAATTCTTTCTCTGGCCCTTCCATCCAGCTGGAAAATGGTTTGGAGGTGTCTGAGCAACTGCAGGGCTTCTTGTCTCTTCCTGCAACTCCCAGTTAGCCATAAGCCAAAAAATGAGACCGAATCCTCCCCGTGGCACAGCGTCGTCATGGCATTGATGGAAGAGCGTGGAAAATGCCATTGCACCCTGCCTGCTCCTCCTCGCTGCCCGTGCGAGGCCGAAGGAGCAGCGGCAGAGCGGCGGCAGTTGGACTCCACGGCATTGCGTGGAAGAGCCTTCACGCTGTCAGCGCTGGGATGGGGCAGGAATGGGCGAGTTTTCTTTGACCAGAGTCTGGCTTCTGATCTCCCAGGCCTCCCCTCTTCAGACCTTGGACTTTTCAGCCTTTGGAAATGCCCCGTCACGGAGGGACTTTTGTTCCTGGGTGGTCTGAGTCGCTGGGTCTGTGGTAACACCCACCGTATGGGTCATGGTCCCACAGGGGACTTCGTATAAGGCTCTGGTTGGTGTTGCAACACATTTGGGCTACCGTGCGATGTACCTGTGGAGCCACGGTGACCGACACTGCTCCTGTGCTTTGCGGGATGCTGTGGTGTGTGCCCAGGAGGAAGGAGGACCTGCCTTCCATCTCGTTGCAGAGCCATGGTCAATATTTTAAACGTACAAAGCCTGTGAATCCCCTGAGGCAAAACTCTGGCAGGTTGGTGGCGCTGTAGAAGATCTCAGAGGTCTGACACGAACGCGGTAAACTTCCTCTACCGTGAATATCTTGGCTTTGGAAGTGCTATGCAGTGGAAAGATGGGCATTTGGCTAGGTGTCTCTGCTCTTCTGATGCTTTTTCATCATCTGATGCCTTTTTTCATCCTCCTTTCTCACAGCCAGTCCTGGGAAGAGCTGTCAGGCCACAGCTGCCCGTTTCACACCTCTCCGAGACATCCAGGACAAGGGCACCGAAGCCATGGACTCATCCCTGGCTGTCACCCAGACCACTTGTGTGCGCTTGGACAAGTTCTCGAATCCTCCAGCACCCCTCCCCACCATCCCACGTTTAACAGAGCTCATTTCTTAGCTCTCCAGGACCTCTCCTCCCCTGCAACCACTGTAGACTCTTCAGTCCGGATCCATCCTCCTTATTTTCAGGCATGTAACTGAAGTGCCTGGTAAATGTCTCCTCCCCATCATCATCTCTGTGCACGGTCACTGGAAGGCCAGAGACAGGCACTTCCAGGTGGGAAGTGGTTTGAGGTGGGTTGTACTGGTCTGGCATGAATCTGGGCTGCAACTCCCCTTCTCTGAGTCCACGGCACCGCGTGTAAAGGTGTGGGGCACGTATGGTACAACAAGTTGCCAAAGTGACTTCAGAATTGGACTGCGTTCAGCCAAATGTCTGAAATGTGGCAGAGACTTTATAACCATCTGTTGAAAGGACTTTGTCTGCTATCTGTAATGAAACTCTCCCCAAATGCAGTTTAATTACTTGGCCTTGCAGCAAATTTTATATTCCCTGACTTCTCAGAGAAAAAAATGTGTGTCTTCCTGTGGCTGCCACTGCGCGGACATCCTTTTTGATACCACATTGCACTAAAAGCAATGTTGCCTTTCTCAAGGCACAGATAATACAAGTTAAAGATTTGTAAAGTAACTTTCGAAAAGGCTGCTTCAAAAACATCCAGCCTCATTAATACAAACCGAGAGCTTCAAAAAGCCATCTTTGCTGACCTAGCTCAGAGAAATGCCAAGATTTAAGCAAAGGAAAAGTCCCAGTGAAGTCGGTGGGCTTAAAACTAAAGACAGACAAGCAGGAGCTACACGTACACAGGGCTAAAAGTAGGCTGATGTGCTTTGGCAGGGTGAAGCCCTGCTGCCAGGCTCACTGCGGTGACCCAATTTCTTTGCAGGACTCTGCAGGGGAAATGCTCACTCCTGCAGTTCGTCCCCTTCCTTCGGTGTCATTAGTTCTGTTCCTCCCACATCAAACTTCACAGGGGAAGGATTTGGATGCACTTCTGGGAAATGACACCTCATTTTTGCTGTACAAAAATTCTAGCAAAAAACCTGCCCTGAGATTTTTCATGCAGCTTGAGGACTGGAAAGGAGATGGAGCCTCGCTTCGTCCCCTTCTCCATCAGGGATCAACCTTAACTGCGACGAGGGCTGGGATAACTGCCCCACGGGGAGGGGGCAGCTTGAGCAGAGGTAAAACTGTCCCTTTTTTTGCCCTCAGGTCAAGCTTGAGACTTAATCCACTGGACATGGAAGACACAACAACCCACCTCCAGAGCCTGGGCAGGAGATGGGAGCAGCAGCCAGGGCTGGTACAAGGGAGGAAAACGGTTTGGTTGTTGCTTTGACCTGATAGCTGTCTGAAGACAAGAGCAGGTTGCAGATATTTTGTCCTGTACCCAGCACTGCCTTTCTTATGCAAATTTGTGTGTGTTACTTGATTTCCATTTTCCACAACTTCCTCCTCAGTAATATGCAGTTAATATTTATATATACTTAGTTAATGCATTTATATGTACACACTTCACTGCGGTTCTGCAGATTAGTTAACCAAAATCTGGCAGGATTCTGCCTGGCCTAGGGATGGGTGTAAACAGGATCATGACTTATCTGGTGCAAAGTGTTCAGGAAATGAGAAATAAATTGAATTTCATAAACGGAGTATTCAATGCTAAAAAAGCGTATAAGTTTAGAGCAGGAGATGCGGTAAAATAAAACACTGTGGAGCAAGGATGCTCCTGGAGAGCAAGCACTTGAGAAGCGGGTAAGTACAGCTCCCTACATCCCCCAGCAAGTCTCTGATGACACTGACAGCGTGACTGCATTCGTTCAATCAACTCAATATCATGTGAGGATGCACTTAAGGGAAATTCAGTGCTTGGTAAAAACCCATCCCCAGCTAAGCTACAGCCTGATTCTTCATAGGAAACAAGGCTGCCTGCTTTTTTTTCATGGTCATTTTTGGTGCAAGTAATGGGTTTGTAGAGCCTCCCTTTTACCACCAGAGGTCATAAGCAAAACATCTCAGCCCCTCAGTCAATCTCCCGGCAGGAGGGAAGTGGAAGAGTCAGCAAAAATATTGCTTCATTCGCGGGAAGTAAAATGCAGGCGATAACGAAAAGGATCCCCAGGAATTGAGAGGGAAGGTGCCAGGGTTAGCAATGCAACCACCAGTCTGCCTGCACCAGAACTGGGAGCTGGGCAGCGGGAAAAGGTGCTGCTCGTCCGCTGCTGGATGTAAACGCAGATTTGTTGATGTTTCTTGCCCTTTTGTATTTGCTTATTCATGAACGCTAATGCAGGAAACTTTCTGTGTTTTGCAAGAGGCGTGCAGAATCTAAAAGCCCTGTTGAAACCTGTGTGAATATTCAAAAAAAGGCACTTGCAGCTTTCCTCGAAATGTGCTTTTGCTATTTGCAGGCACATTTCAGGAATATTAAAAAAGCATCTGAGCATAATCAGCAACCGAGAGAGGGAATTTTCCTGCCCATAAAGCCTGGATCAGCTCATGGACAAGAAACACGAGCACGTGATTTCTCTGACCAGCCATAAGACACGAAAATTGGAAAGGCAGCAGAAAGCTTAGAATGAAAATCGGCTCAAGTATATCCACACTGTAAAACTTTAAACAGTTATTAAAGTCATGGACTGTAAACTGTGTGCACATCGTTTGCAAAAGGAAATGTGCTTTCAGACAAATTATTTATGACAAATAACTTCATCTTCTCTCCCTGCCCCTTTGAGCACAGCTGTAGGCAATATATGTTGGAAAGGAAGGGACTGAAGGTGGCAAATCAAAATTGTAATTTTTTAATTCAGAAAATGTCAAGCCAAGCAACTGTGCTCTGCTGTAAAGCACCATCATGTCCTGGCCAGAGCTCTGTGCGCTCCCAGTTACTGGTGGCCAGGATTAGTTGTCTTCCCATGAGGAGCACACATGAGGAAAGAGAAATGGCATGAGACAGAAGGAATGGTACCGAGGGGCCAGAATTTCCCACCATGTATGGGAAACTCTATAGCACACATACCTTCACCGTAAGTAAAAAGGAGTAATTGTATTCATATTTCAAAAGAACCACCCAGTTGCTGTAAGTCCCACAGTCTGTTTTTACTGAGAGATAAGGCTCTTGAAAAAGATGAGGTTTATTTCTCAAAATTGGTAAAACACATTTCTGAGCAATGACTAAAAATAAGCTCCATCTTGCAGTGAGTTATTACTTACTACTCTGAAAGAGAAGTTTATTACAGAAATCCTGACAGCTCATTAACTACCTTACTAAAGAACGGTTGTGCTGTAATAAAACTCCCATCACTCCACCTTGTCAGCAAAAGAAAAGATAAAATGAAGAGACCGTTTACATATTGTGTTTGATCAACAGTTGCAAACCCAGAAACCCCCTGGTCTTGAGTCGGTGCCATGGTGGGGTGACGGTGGACCCTGGGAAATGCCCCCTCCTGTAGAGAAAGGCCACCAGACCCAGCACAGCAAAATGCATGAATTTATGCAGAAATAATATTTTGTAACTCTCCCATCATACTTATTTTTCTCCTCTACTCTCTCTGCAGCTTGTCATATCTTTCTGTAAAGTGTGGTTATTGGCCCTAGATAGAGTAACACCCTAGTAGGGATCTTATCATTATGGATCAGAGCATGTTAAATACTTCTGGTGTCTTGCACATGACTTTCCTGCCACTAAGTCCAAGAATGGGAGTTGTCTTTTCTGCAGCATCATCACACACACATTTTTAGCTTGTGAATCACAGTAATTACTGAATTATTTTCTACTCTACTGGTGACTTACCCTTAGTTCTCTATTGTGTATTTCCATATTCACATCTTATGACTAAAGGAAGCTTTTTGCATTTCTTTTTACTGAACACCCTGCAGACCTTGGATTGCTTCTCCAGCTTGTCAAAATCATTTGAAATGTTATCCCTGTCCTCCAAAGTACTGTCATCTGTGAATGGCAGAAAAAAAATATGTTTTCTGTTCCATCCCACAAGTTGCTTAACATGACCAAACCTCAGGTAAATCCCAGCTGAACATTATTTGAAATACAAAAAAACCCCAAAACCCCAAACTCTAAGCATACTTTTCCCTCAGTGTATGCATCCACCTACAAGCTAGGTGTCTAAGCTGCTGTTCCAGTGGGTGGAAGCTGGAGAGTTATTCTGTTCATCCTCAGGTGGGCAAAGAGCGTTAAACTGAATTTGTCTTCTGGACTGTACGGTGATGCTCTCAGGGCAGCCATATGGGGCTGGCCGATCTGACACAGGACTTATGGGATGTCCACCCCCACTGTGAAGCAGTAGGGGAAGGTCAGCCAGGAGGCATCTCAGATGCTGCTAGATGCCTTTATGTGGGCAACTGCATTGAGCCTGAGATCTCCTCCCTACAGAGGAAGCTTAGATGGCTAGGTTTTGTGTAGACACCTACCCAGTCAACAAGAGACATTTCTATGCACGAATCTGAGGCTGAATCTTCTCCTTCCTATCTTCATTTTTGCTTAGGGGAATGCCATGTAGAGCAGTGTGAAAAGCCATATGAAAGTCAAAGCAAATCGTATTTGTTGTTATCCCCTAGGCCAATTATTTAGTCAAAGACTGAAATTAGATTGGCTTGATGTGATTCTTCTTGATAACTCCATGATTGCTGGTTTTCAATGACTTTATTATCCTTTAGATGCTTTGGTGATATTTGCTTAATAATTTGTTCTAAGCACCAAAGCCACATTCCCTGAGCTCTAGCTCCTCGGACTCTTCCCCAACTTTTAAAAACCTGTGCCATATTTGCTGTTCCACACTGCTCTAAGAGATCCCATAAGCTCTTGAAGATAATTGTTAGAGCAACAGAAATCGCTTCAGCAAGCTCTGCGAGTTCCCCAGTGTGTGTTTCACTGGGTGTTACCAATTTGAATAATTCTACTTATCTAAATGTTGTTTCGACTCTTCTTTTGAAAGTTCATACTGCATTTCTATTCCCTTATTAAAATAGTGATAAATATCTAGTCCTAATTAACCCCGTTTGGTGATGACCGAGGCTGTTGAATACTGGCCATGGTTGCCCTTCTCCCTTGCGAGCTGCTGGACCCGTGCTTTTCTTTGTCCTCCTCTTGCTTTCCCTGTATTCCTCAATGTCCTCCCTTCCCCTTGCTGTTTGTCACACATTTTACAGCTTGGCCATTCTGAATGCAATATTACATTCTGTGGATGGGAGGACTAGTAGAGAAAGATTGTTTTTCCTTCCTGAGGACCAGATGCTGGATTCAGTTACTATTAATATTATCTGACAACAGTATTGAAAACCAATGATGTCAGGTTTTGGCTTTAGTGTACCAGTGCTATATTGCTGCTTGATTACTTCAGCCGTATGCATGAAATGGTGTATGATTGCTTTTTTGCAGGCTGTGTTGAAATAGTCTTTATGTAACAATGGATGATATAAGGCAAAAATTGAAGGATACGGGCAATACCCCTGGTATAATCATCTTTAGTCTTGCATCTTTGCTTCCAGCATCTGCTTTCAGGTCATTGAGATCATTTTGCTATCGTGTTTTCCCTTGTACTCACCTCAAATAGCAATCTAGACATTAAGAATAGCTATTAAACAAGGTCATGTTGGAAAAATGATTTGGGTTTGGTTGGTTTTTTTTTTAGTTCTGGTCAATTCCAAATGTTTATTCAAATGATAGAATTCCTGGATGCATTGGGAACGTCCAGCAGCAAAGGGCAAACATATTTGCTAACGGCAAGTAGCCCGTCATTCAGCATGGTTGTGATTAAAGCTTAAAATGGTCTTGGATGCAATCCTTTGAACTCCAAATTATGGCTCACATGATAGATGGATGCAGAAAATGTTTACACTTCATTATGCTGTAAGATGATGGATAAGCTCGCAACTGCATTTGATCAGTGAAGTGTAGGAACAGGTCAGATGAAGTAGCAGATGGAGCAGGTTGAGAAATGAGGATAGAAAGTTAATTGTGGCCAAGATTAATTTCCTTTATTTGACTATGTGGGAAAAGGGTTTGAAATTGTTTGGAAGGTGTTTCTAATTTCAGAGGACAATAATAGTATTTAGTACTGCGCATGACTTTAGGCACATAAATTTAATCTATAGATTTCAAAGCACTTCACAAACACAGCTGTTAATCTCCTTGCTCATCTTTGGAAGAGGAGGCACTGACAATTCAGTGAACTGTTGCTTTGCCCCAACTTTTCACACCAGCCCACAGCAGGTCCGATGCAGAGTCCTGCCATCCCCAGTTAGAACATCCTCAGACTCAAACCAGACACAGAAAGTCAGCTCTTCTCTTAATATCATTGGAGAAAATCGTAAATGGGATCTGTTCTTCCCGGAGAATCTTTGTGAGTCCCAAGCGAATGGGCAGGATTGCAACCTGTCCCTGGGAATATTAGTTAATTGGCAGCTTGCGTAGATAGCAGCGCTCTGAGCATGGAGTGTCCCCACAAAGTGATCAGAGAGTGAAATCTGGCTGCATCCAAATGGAGAGACACAGGACGGCCTTTGAGAACACCTTGGTGCTGTGTCAGGATGAGACCCTGGTACCTAACACCTAAATGGGCCTGATGGCACCTTCCAGCCAGGTCCTCAGTCTGGACAGCTGGTTTGTCAGGACCTTGGAACCATACACATATATTTGGCACGCAATTGCCTTTGTGCATCTACTGCGTGCAGAACTTACAGGCATTTGCACCAAAGCACAGTGAAGAAAAAATAAAAATATTTCCCATTAGCTATGTGGAAACTGGATAATTTCTGTGCTTTTTTGCTCAGTTATGTATTGCCGCCTTCTTGCTCTTAAACATTGCAAAGGTTCCCACGCGTCACTGAAGTTCTTCACGCTCTGTTCCATAAGCGCACATGCAATGTCTGGTCATCCCGAGCACAGTTTCCACTCCTCTGTAGCTTGTAATCCTCTATGTCCCTTAGAAATCACTGACTGATTTCTTGCCCATTGAAATCAAAGGCCAAAATCCTGCAGAATTCAGTGAGGCCAATATTTTTCCCTGTGCCTCTGCCATCGTTAAGCAGAAACCATTTGGCTTTAGATACCGGGTGTCTCATCATTCTGAATAAGCTGCCAAAAGAAAGGAAAAAAGAACACTTTTTCAATCATTTTAGTTCTTAGGAAATCTGGAGTCGTACACAGACCTTTCAGTGTTCTCAGTATGTGTCCTGTCAGTTTGTCTCCTCTGAGAGAGTCCAATTATGTATGTGTTGCAGTCATATTATAAAACAGCCATTTCACAAAATAACTGATTTCACAATGTGATTGTAACGTACTAAAAATACCATTTGCAGTATTTACAAATACCGACTGCTAACAGGGGCACTCACGGAGCAGATGGGCATCTCTACAACTAGTGTTTACCAATTTGGGGTACTTCACTGAAGGTTTTTGTAAAGGGGTGGGTAGCTGTGTGCTGATGTTAAGTAGGAGGATGGCTTTTCTTGAGTAACACAGTCAGATGAAGTCCTAATCATGACAATTAAATAGCACATCTCCTGGCACCTAGTAGTGGTGCAAAAGCCAACGATAATATTCATCACATCAAAGTAACTGGAACTAGTGTGGGGCACAGATCCCGCACATGTTACATAGGCCAAATGGCAATGGCAATAGGAATTTTGGCAGAACCGTGGCTCCTGTCATCACACGGCTTTGAAATCTGAAAATCTAAGGCTTGAGTCCAATCATTTGCACTCATGCTCCGAATGGGACGATAAATGAGCAAGTAAATAATGGCATCTTCTCATATGGACCTGACTTTTCTCTGCACACTTTGGGTTCTATGCATTTAAGCAAAAGAAAGTGCAAAAAATATTCAGAGTATTACCATATCTAAGAAGCCCGAATTTTGAGAAATTATTGAAATAAGGTATTGTTATTGTTGTAATAACATCATACAACAACAGTGCTTGCAACACTAATCATATAACAAGATAGTAACCTATATGATGTAATACATATGACGTAACTATATATTACCTTCATCTTCCATGGCACTTTCCACCCAGAGATATCAACATGCCTTGCAAAGAAAAGCAGTATTAGTATTGCTATTATAATTACTATTATCATTAGCCAACAAGAAATGTGCATGTCTGCACAGTGTAGATGAATCCAATCAATGTATGTGTACAGAACAGAAATGCCTATAAATATTCATCTGAAATATTATTTCAATAGCACATTGCATATCAACAAAATGGAAACTATTTTTATAGGGGGTGAGGGGAAACTATTTGCTACCAGTTTATTCACTCAATAGAGATGACTCTGGAGAAAAGGGCAATGACCATGAAACTAGCATTAATTTTCACATATGATTGATCATTTAATTGTAGTAGTCTTTCTTGAAGCTAAATAATCGCTAGTTGATACCGAATTGTACTCAAGATTTACAGGGTAAACACCTGTCACTTTTTAGACATCACACAATAGCCCAAGATATAATTATCAGTTCATCATTAGTATTGTTAAACATATCACATAGACACTGGAAATAAATCCCCAAATACCAAAACCTCAAGCAGCATCCTAATTGAAACAAAACCACCTTCATATCAGGTTATTGAGTAATTTAAAATTAGTATATTTAGCCAGAACTCTTGTTCCACATTTAAAATAGAAGCATGATCCAACGTTTGGGGGTAAACTATTATGCTGCTGTGAAGAAAAACTGTCAAGATAATAAAACATGGGAAGCAACAGAGAGGCGAACTCCAGCAGCGGTATTGATAGACTATGTTATTAATTTTGGATTAGGTGTGAGTGATGTGCTTAACATTTACACTAGAGATCAGGGCGGAAGGGTTCCATCCAATTCTTTTTTATCAAAAAAACGGCCCCCTTTATGACCTCTCTGAAGAGCGATATGTGAACAATTTATAGCTAAATTATATGATGCTGCTAAAGCTCTGGCAAATAACAAAGGGGTTTGGCCATGACAAGTTGCAGCATACAGTGGAGGTATCTTCCTCGTCCAGAGTTTACCACCATTTTTAAAAAAATGGTGGAGAAAAACTTTAGAGAAATGGGGAATATGTCTGAGAGCAGAGCAAGTGATTACCTTGTTCAGCCAAACTCTTGCCCAGAATGCAGTTGGTAACCATCTGCCTCCGTACGATTTGTCGGCGGCTCTGGCTGTGCCTGACCTACATGTGACACTCGGGAGCAGATGTGCATCAGGATACAACAGATGAGAGAACCTCAGCCCCTGCCAAAAGGACTCCACACGTATTGGGAAGGATGAATACCAATAAATCAGCATCAGATGGGATGCATTGTACGGCTTCTTCAGAGTTGAGAAACAGTTGAATTGTTTTATCTATTAAATGAATCAATAAAGGATTTAATAGTATATGTCTTCCCACTGTATTTGTCTTAAGCAGTAACATAACGTTTATGTCCACCCAGGACCTTTTCTTTTCAGGGCATTAGAGACTGAAACACAGGTTTGATGCCTGGAAATCAAGATCCACCAAAATGACATTAATTCCATCCTATTACCTCCCACTTACCTTCTATTCATACTTCATTTAACTTGTATCAGTGACTGACTGAGGCATAATATCAGAGTTCACAGGCTCAGAGTATATATTTAAGATATTTCAGGAAGCTGACAAGGGAGGGGGAGGGGGATACCTGAAAGGATTAAGCACAGATGAGTTGAAGATATTTATGCTGGAAGGAGGGCTCTGAACATACATGGAACCTACGCAACAGCCGAGACAGAAGTGCTGCGCTGTCAACAAGCGTCACGTAGAAATGGAGATAACCGTGTGCTCAGCTGGTATCCCATATCTGCCTGATACGAAGCAGCCTGTAACACTTCATTTAAATTGCAGGAAATGGCATTCTGTGGTAGGCACTTGTCATTTGGAAGAGGTGTTGCATTCGGTTCGCCAAGGAGGGTTCACGGGGAGGAGTTTTTGAGGGGCAGACAGGCTCTCTGGTGTTAAGAAAAACAGTTAGGGCTACGTATGGGTCTGAAACTTCAATTCCACTGTCTTTCCAAGATTAGCTTTACAGTTCTGCAAAGGTCTTCTTAATGTAGTAGGGTCTTCAATTGCTGCAATATCTTTTAATGAAGCCTCATCTACGGATCTGTTTAAAACGGGACAATGCCTCATTAAAAATACTTTGTATAGTGATTTCTTTATACAAAGAATGAAAATAGTTTTCTCATCTAATACCTGGGTGTTCTGCATCATGAGTGAATATATCACAGGCAATTCATAAGCATTTGTATCAGCTGGATACACGATGCAGTTAGCTGCATGATTTTAAATAGGATGCCAGAATTTTTCTTAAAGAAAACAAGTGGGCAAAAAACAGAAGCAAAATTGATGAGAAAATGGAATACATTTGTTTTAATAAGGGTGCATGCATCTTTTCAAAGACAGCTGAATAAATTTAGAGCAGAGGGATTTGTCTCCTTTTTTGTATTATTACCATTATTAATACCAATAGTATTAATTTAGCTCAGTGTTATTTTAATCCCAATATGTTTTCAGAATCAGAGATAAGTCTTTGATGTCCTTGAATGTACATGAAAGCTGTACATTTAGAAATAACATGTTTTCCCTAGTACTGACTTCCCCACTGCATTAATATGCTCTCGCAGATCCCTGCAGCTCCTACTCCCGGTTCAGACTTGCACCTATTGCAGAATTTACTGAGACCCCCAAATCTAAATGCTGTGATCCGAATGGTGACTACTTAGATAAATTATGATATGCATAGTAAGCTGAATTAGGACTCTTTCCCTGGGGCATACACTTTCCAGGGCCATCGGGTTTGTGTGCTCTCACCGTCCTTCCCCAGTGACGTACGGGAACCGAGGAGCGACATTGTTCTCTACGCAAATGTTCAAAGAGCAGAAAAGAGCTTTTCAAACCGTGCTTTTAGGAACACACCTTCTTGATCTCCCCGAGTGCTGGCTGATCATGCGGTTCGGGTTTAGCCTTTTTGCTAATGGATTCTTAATATGCAGCTAATACTTCAGTAACACCACTGGTACCTGCCCACAGTTGGTCAAGTGGTTATCTCCCAGAGCCTTAGCTCATATAAATGGTGAGGCGTGCGGAATTATTGTGTTTCATTCAAAACTCCCAGGCACCTTGCAGCTGAGACAGGGCCTCCCAGCAATATTGTAATCCTGTATTTTTCACGAAAGCTACAAGGCCTTCTAAGTTAACTTGGTATTTAAAGTAAGTAGCAGCAATTTGTAGAACCCAGTAATAAAATCACATCAAAATGACAGCCTTTAAGACAGAGCAAGGAAAAATTGTAATGCTTTCTTCTGCACTAATGATTTGAGAGGTGTAGCTAGACTTTCGGGAATAAGGCTACATAAATTAATTTTTTTGTGTGGTTTTTATTGGCGCAATATTCTTGCAGGTTTTTATTATAGCATTTAAGCATCAAGTTTTCCTTAAAAATCACAAAACAATAGATTAACCTCAGCACTAAACAAAAAAACCCCCTTTTTCCTGGAAGTTTGTTTAGTAGGTTAACTCTCCTCCTGTTTGGAGTAATACACACAGAGAAAGCAGAGCCTTACCCCACCAGAAAAGTTTTGACAGAACTCCAACAACCACTGTCAAACATCAAACTGTCTAGATGGTCTCAGCAAAGTGGGTTGCCCTTGATATTTCATGGAATTAGAGCCAGACACTAATACCTGATCTTTCTGATTCACGGGGTGCAATTCACCTCACCTAAACGTAGGCATCTACAAAGGAGACGTGTCCATCAGAGCTGTTCTCCCAGCTACTTTTTTCTTATCAGCAGAGAGAAATGAGCCCTTCTCCCTTGTGATTCATCTTGTCCTAAGGTAATCATCCAAACCAGATCAGATGACTCACGAACTAGAAATGCATGTTTCCATGAATTAGCCTAGGAAGGGAACCCTCATCTAGCTCAAGTGGAGACATCCACCCGGCAGATGCCTCAGGTTAGGCGAGATGAATGCTATCAAGCGTCTCTCCAGTGTTTCTGTGTCCTTGGTAGAGTAGACAGGAATAATTTGTCATAAAAGAGGAAGTCTGCATTTAAAACAGGATCTTCCCATGTAATAGTTTGCTGCAGGGCCCGATCCTTTCCTTTCTGGAAGGAAGAACTGAAATAGGGCAGCTTCTCCTGCAGTGACAAAACATAAAAGACAGAAGTGGTCTCCGTAAAAATTTAGGGATGCAGTGAAGTTGCACCCCGCTGCTCTAACAAAGGATCCACCTTTCTGTATTCCAGGCAGAAATGAAAGGAAACGATTGCAGCACCATTGAGAGCAAACACCATCCATACCCCTCTCAGCTTATTTGGGGAGGCAGGGGGTGTTGTCAGGGGTTTGTGTTATCTGAGCGAGCAGGAGGAAAAGAAACAACAACAAGACATTTAAAACTGATTGATAAATTCCAGGTGTGTCTTTGAAGAATACTAAAATACTCTATTTCCTTTTGTTTACAGTATATATCCTATTCTAAAATAGATCTGATGGGAAAAACAGAGCATACCTCCATATTTACTGCATTTCTGGAAACGCGTCTGTATTTATTACTGGCATCTGCTGTTGGTGACAGATCTTGAGTAGAATCCAAAAGTCCTGAATAACACTTGGCTTTCTTTATTATGGTAAAAATATTGCTTTTGCAGGCTCACTGCAATTAGCAGAAAGATTGTATTTTGTTCTGCATGCCCTTTACTAGCAGTAATCCAATATTGAATTGCCTCAGAGGGTCTCAGCAATAACTGGGTCAAACTCTCTCATAACTCTTTCCGCTTGACCTGGAAAATTGACACTACCATAGGAGTGCACGGTATATATGTATACTGTCGAAACACCGTCTGTATTTCAATCTTGCATGCAGTTCTCCATTTATTCACCTTCCTTTTATGATTTATTTGAAGTTTGTCCATATCTCAATTTTTTTCCAACCTATTTAGCCTCTAGATAAAGACCACTTAGCTGCTAGCAGAAGCAAAATTCATCTTCACGCAGCATTTATACTGAACATGTTCTAATTAAGTCAGTTAAAGTAGCTATCTGCAATTCAGCATGTCTGAACAGCTCTCCATTCATCAGTGATCTCCTGTAAACATTTAGGACATCTTGACCTTGACTAGCTGTGAGTGTAGGAAACGCAACATGGCTGAGATTCGCGGGCTGCTTCTTGGCAGGAGGGTGGCAGCATTTTAAGCTGCTACTCCATGTTATTCCCGGCCACGAACGTAAAGAGCCAAGAGGAATGTCGGCAGCTCACGGAGACCAGGCTGAGGTCCCACAGCAGGACCAGGGCGCCGGGAGGGGGGAATCTCTTGGGAGGGTCAGAGACGTGGTGCGATGTGATGTAGAGTCTCCATCTAATGCTCACACAGGACACCAGATAAACCATATTTTTCTACCGTGTGAATGAAGCGTATTCCTATTGGATTTTGTGGAAATCCAATATTTTAAAAGCAGACCCAAATTCAACTGACATAATCTTCCCCCACCTGCACCTGTCTTTTTTCTTTTTTAGCCGACTCTCAGAAGCCGGTGTACATACCATCAAGGTTTAATCATTATCACAGTCTGAAAGTCTCACTAATTCTACCTACTACACCCATAAATATTTTCCATTTTGGAAAGTCCGTACATAAAGTTGACATTTTAGCAAATGTTAATAGCTAGGCTTTTGAACCAGCAGAACAGGTTATACTGAAAAACGGGTGGTTTGCATGCATGAAACCATGACAGAGAAGAAAGAATCGCTGCTCATGTTCCCATGTTTTGCCCAAAGTCTAGAGATTAAAGCAATCCCTAGAACATGTGAAATCCAGTTCTTATTCCTGTCATAACCAGAGTGGATGTGAACCTACATTTCTTACCTCCGTGGAGTGGCTAAACACCAGGCTGTGTAATATAAGGATGCTCCTGTCAATGCAACTCCTCTTCATACCTAAGAGGTTATTGGGGTAGGAACTGGTGCCCTGGTATTACACGTCCCAGATGAATGCCCTGACCTCCGCTCCATCCATCTTTCTCTCTTTGTCTGCCTCTGGCTCAATTTATATTTAACCACTGAGCCTTTGTATAAAACAAGCACTACATTCTTTACTTCCTTCCCTGCATTTTGATGCTGTCTGTACTTTGCACTTCATTTCATGAGGGATTAAAATGCTTGAAATAGATTTGATATGTTTTCCTTCAGCCTGAAGTGATAATTGTTATCATTTGCTTCTACCAGAGAAATTTGAAAAAGTTTTAATTTTGGCTCAAGTTTCATAGCTGCCGTTTTTAAAATCTTAATTTCTCTTTGTTCTGTTCGTTATACTATCTGCTGTCAACTGCCTTGAGGTTTGGTAAGGTTTCAGACACTGAATGTCCTTGCCAGTGGAGACTATGTGTAATAATTTAACAGCATTTTCAGTGTTCAAAGTCAGGGGAGTTTGAGCTGTTAAGCCTGCTGGTTGTAGTTGCACAAAGTCCTGCTCCGCAGTATAAAATGCTCATAATTTCCAATCTATTAAAGCAGTCTCTCTGCATTCTGCTTTTATTCCCTGATGTTAAAAAAAGTGCTAATTAAGCAAAATGAGTACAACTCCAGTTTTATTTAAGGGAATTTTGCTTAAATTTATCAAAACCTCCCCCAGACAAAAGCTTTGGAGGTGACATAAATTAAGATCAATTTTAACTCTCGAGGAAAGGATAGAGATATAATCAGGAGCTTAATATGACCTAAATATTTTTGGCATTCATGTAGAGATAGCAGATAGGCTTCCGGTATGTCATCCCTCTAGCAAAAGACAGTTGAAGACAGGTGGATTTTATAATCCTATCCTTACTCCACTCCATGAAAGCTAAGGATCACAGTGAACAAAACATATTTTTCACGCAGAGAAATCACAGTAAGATACTTCCTCTAGCAGCATGCTTTCCCTCTCCTCAATTGGCTAAGGATACATCTCCCCCTGAAGGGATGAAGTTAGGAAACAATGGGGATCCAGAGAGAGGTAGCAGCTTCAGGCTCTTCTACAAAGAAGTCCTGATGAACATCCTGTGCTTAGCCTATTTTTATCCCCATTGTGCTCAAAAATTTCATAAAAGCCCCTATTAAACTTCAGCATAAGAGCAGCTATAGGCAGGAAATGAAGGTTTGATGACATTAGGCTAAAGTTAAGGCCAGCCTTGTGAGGTGTGGTGACCTG
Organism: Buteo buteo; assembly: GCF_964188355.1. Lineage (NCBI taxonomy): Eukaryota > Metazoa > Chordata > Aves > Accipitriformes > Accipitridae > Buteo > Buteo buteo. The sequence goes on along the minus strand of NC_134195.1, from coordinate 5,004,680 downwards.
GGATGAAAAGTGAGCCTTATATGCATTCATAAAATAAACACGCATACATATGAAGCAAAAAAAAAACCCTCACTGACGATTATTTGCATAAGGGGTTTTTTTTTTTCCTAACAGAAAGAAGTGATGTGATTATGCTTTTGATCTCACTGACAAGTAAAGGCTTTGGATAGCAGTAAAAAAATAAAAAAACCCAGAAGATGAAGGCCTGGATGAGGATGACATGGTGCTACCGAGAAGCCTGTTGCTGGTGAAGGTGGTATTTTCTGCTGCCCAGGTGGCTGAGACCACATCCAGGGCACGACCAGCTGGCTACGAGGGAATCAATGTCCCAGCGTACATGTCAGGGTCTCTTGCCGTCTGAGAAGCCCTGGGGACCCCCAGTATCCCCAGTTGGTGCTCCAGAAGAGCACAGCTCTTCAACAGCCCGGTGCGATATCACCCTGCCCCACATCTTCTAGCCATCCGCATGCTTCCAACAGTATTAGACACTTGTATTTAGTAATAGACTTCTAGAGAGGCCGAGACTGCCAGGGTACCTGCACGTAGCCAGCCACCTACATGGACACCCCAAAATGTAGGGGGTCTTCACCACGGGTCCAAACCCACACCAACCCTTAAGCAATTTTGATGAAGCTAACAAAGAACAGCAAGATGTTAAGGAAGCTAATACTGATTATAAATTAAAAGGAATCCTATTTGACAACTAAATCCTATTAAAGTAAGCAGATGGATTACAAACAGCATGGCTGATAATGAAATAGGCATGTGGAAAATGTTCTGTAGGCCAAAACCAAGCGAACAGAGAACAAGTCTTAATGCAGGATGAGTGTTAAGGCTTATTAACAGTTTGGTTCAGTTATTGTGGTGGCTGGGACTGCACAGGATCGTACTGGAGAAATGACACGGCAGACAAAGCGACTAGTCCTTGTATATGCCTTATTTGCTTTGCAACGGCAGAAGCCTGACCATTAGTCACCAAATGTAGGATTCATCAAACGTCCGTACTGCAGACGCCTGTATGTGGTCTTGTCACCCTGTGTTACAAACCGACACGTCAAGGCCACAAGTCCCCTCCCTGGTTTTAGGTATTCCCCTCGTTTTAGGTATTCCCCTCCGGGTGGGAAGGAAGAGGCAGCGGCATCCCACCCAGCGCTACCTGCATGCCGCTCAACTCGCTGCCCTCTTATGCCGGCAAACACCAAATCCAACAGGACTGTAAAAATGCAGCTGGAGAATTCGCCCTTTATGCTAAAAACAGGGATCTCGCAAAACGTTGAGGTTATTGCCCGCGTATTTTGGGCTCCTGGCTCTCAAGATCTCCCCACGGTAGGTAAGTAGATCTGCTGAAATGTTCACCGAACCTGCACTGATCCGACGAGCCCAGGCACACAGCTGTGGTTTGGTGTGGTACCACCACCATCGTATTTCACGTTGCTGGGAGGGAGAGCATCCTCAGCGCAGCGCGGTGCCCCATCCCGTGCTGAGGACCCGAACTTGTACCACCGCCCTGGGCTGTGCGGTGCGGTGTGGACGCACCGGTTTGCTCGGTGGCACCGTGCTCTCGCAAGCTTTACAGACACCATCTGCCACCAACCGTGCCCCACCACCGAGTAAAAACCAAATGCCACCTCCAAGCCATCGGGAAAAAAAAAAAAAAAGCAAACTCAAAGCCCAGCAACCTGACAGTTTTACATCCCCACTTCAGAGCGTGCAGCAGTAGACGAAAGGCAGGCTCAGCAACTGGTATTAAAGCAAAGGGACACTTGCTGTGCTGTGGGAAAGGAAGACAGATGGGATGTCTCACTGTGAAAGTGCCTTGCTATGACAGCGCACAGCCATGTCACCGAGACAGCCCCAGATATCAGATGCTGAGGAGGAGGAGTTACAGCCAGCGAAAGGGAAGTTACTTAGCGCGCTAGAAGATATTCGTTATATTGTTTTCTCACTCTGTATGCACAGAAAGCAATGTTATGGGAGAAATTAATTCTTGCAGATTATCTACTTTCCAAACCAACAGAGATTCAACAAAGACTGAAATAAATCCATAATGTGTGTACTATCTATCTACGTTCCAAATCAATATTAGAGATGGGCTACCAGTGTGAAAAGCCAGAGATCCAGGCCAGAGATGCATGCAGTATTACGGGGATGGAGAGAAATCTATATGCTCAGTGTATTTATCTACATTCTAAGCCAATATTAAAGCTAGTTTACTCATGTGAAAAATAAGTGCTACATAGTTCCGAGGGGGAGAACACATCAATAGCTGTACTGTGGAGACGTGTGCTAAATAACAAAGATCGCCTTCATGCCATGCCTATCTAGTGCATCTGTATTGTGCAGAGAAATTCTACAGTCCCCCCAAATCCCCAAGTTAAGCAGTCTTTTTTGAAAGCAGGCTATTTATGCCTTCGGTTAGTTTTCTTCCACACTTCATCAGGCGCTGCTAAAAGTTACTCCCTCGGCGTTCTTTCTCCACCTTGGTGTTTTCTACAGCTCGACGGGGTCGAGCAGGGCTGATGTGTCTCCGCAGGGACCAGCCCTTCCCTCCGTCGCTGCCTCGTTTCCTTCCCCCGTGACCGGCAGCGGCTTCCTCTCCACACTTCACCGCTTTGCCCTGCTTTCTCCCCATTTTACTCGTAACCCTCGAGCTTGACAGTTTTGCAGCACACGGAAAGGAGGTGGAGTCCGACCCACCGCATCCCATTCTCTGGGATTTGGCGGTTTAACAGCAATACCCACTTCTTTTGCCAGCAGTCACGGCAGCACAGGGTAGGCATAGAAGGAAAAAAAGGTCTTCTCCTTACACGAGGCTTGCGTGGTCCCAGGTTTCCCTGTGGCCGACCCTTGTACCCCTCACACACACACACGGCGTTTTATTCTCTGCTCGCACAAAGGCTGCCTCCTGCGAGCGCCAGGCTTGCACAAGCTGCCCTGCCCTGCTGTTCTCCTTTATCCCTCCTCTGCCTTTGCAGGCATTTTTTATTTTTTTTCTTTTAGCTTATCAACACCAGGAGGGGCTGGCTGAGCTAAGCCCTCACTCTTTTCTATGTCTGTGGTCTCACACCCATCAACACCTGTCTCTTTCATAAATTAATCCAAAATCAATCAATAACTCCATCAAATAAGCCACGTCCCTTGCTTTGCACACACATTTGTCTTGCTCTGAGTAATATCCCAACAATGAGTCACCAGCTGTTTAGCCTAATTTTGGGAACTCTACAGTAGACCAGCCTGTTCTGGAACTCACCGTTTATCTTCTGTGTGAACAAAAGAGCCATTTCTTTAGAAAAGGAAAATGCCCCAATGCCCCACTCAACATATTCAGGTGCCGATGAATAATTATCCCCAAATAAGGCCCCTCCTTATCAAAATAATGTTTAATGTGAGCATTTGAGGACTGCTTACAAGAGTACCTTGCAATCTTTTGAAATATCAGTAAAGCACAGCAAATCTGTAAGGGAAAGGCATATTCAAGGAGCCCTGGGAACACTCTATGTAAATTTTGTTGCATATCTGATCTGGGCTTAGTCCTGAACTTGAACTTGATAAAACTGGCACTTGCTAAAGATTCAGCTATGGCTCACCCCTCTTTGCCTCTAAAAAAGTTCTCCTGCATATATGCAAATGAAGCTAATCAAACCCCACTGTCTGCACGGCTCCTCTAAATCCTTTTTACAACGAATTTCTTCCTGAGGGGACTGTCAGATCTGTTGGCTGGTAACGTTGCAGCTGTGAAGCCAGGAAAACTGATTTCAAAGTTCCAGGAGAACAGACTCTTTGTTTTAAGTGTGGGAGATGCGGTGATTTTCGTCAAGAGCTGTATATAACAGGCAGGTAGCAGTTCGTGTTTTCTGCCACAGACACTGCAGGTAATGACGGAGAGAAGCGTGGTTTTGGCGAGTGCCAGACTCGTGCATTACACTATTGGAAATGTGGTGGCGAAGAAAACATGCACCATTTACACGTGGGCAACATCTTTTTGTTCCAAGTATGTTTTCTGGTATCTACCTTATACGACCACGTATTTCCGAAGACAGCTTGTTTTCAGTTTCTTTTAGAAAGCGTGTGATGGCTTCGTGCGCTGGACTCAGATCTGAGCTCAGGTTCTCATACTCGATGCTCCTGTGGCTTTGGGTGCGCCTGATCCTACAAGGTGCTCAGCGTTGTGCAAGGTCCAGGTCCCAGTCCACCGAAGCTCTTAAACGTATGATTAATTTTTAGTCCCTTTGACTTCAGTGACTAAACTGCTTAGCTGGATTCACTCCTAGGCACTTAATCTTCCTACTTGAATTTCAACATTAGCAAAATGAGGATAATTCTTTCTTTAATATAGAAGGATACAGCGAGCATTAATTAGTTAATATATGTGGAGTGCTTTGGAGATATAAAGGCTATCTAGATGTTAATTTATGCAGATAGTGGAAGAAGTAGGGGGAAATAATTGCTGTCTCTCACCTGTGCAGGGTTTCAGAACAGCATTCATTCCCTCACCCGCTGAAGAACAGAAACTAAGCGCTGAGACAAGCCCACGCTTAGGAGACACTCGGAGCACGCTTATCAGATTTAACACACTTTCCCATTTAAGGGAATGCAATCAGCTCTGTATTTGCATTTCCCTTGCAAATGAGCTTCGCTGACTCCTTACAGTTGGCTTTGCACTAGCTGCTTCTCATGTCTCAGTGCCGTGGTAGCAAACTGCCTCAGCACTGTAGCATGCTTTCATCTACCGTGTATCTATATTTAATTATGAACCTGGCAAGGAGACTCCGGCGCTGGTGATTGTTTTGAGACGCTGAATTTGGGCTATGCGAGATCTTGTTTTGGCCAAGTGCTTATCTTGGATCTATAGATAAATAAATACAGCACATAAAAGGGACTGGTTTATCTCACTTCATTTTAAGTCATTCGCGCAAGATTTGTGCTCTAACAAGTACTGTAAAGTGGCTTTGGCGGAGATGCCCTTGCCGTTGGCTCGGGAGCCCTGTGAATAGTATTGTTATCTCTCCAAAACTGGAAAGCCACGGCAGCCCCTAGATCCCTTTCCCACCTGACAGAAGTAATAAACCTCTGTAAACCGTAGGGCCGGGCCTCTCCTCTTATCAGTCGGAGAAGAGCTGAATAGTAGAGTCTGGAGTTTCCCTTGGGTCATGCTCCTGCTCCCGGGATTTCTGCCCGGCGTTTCAAGCCCACCCTCTCTGGCCGTGCTGGTTGTTCTTCCACTGAGAAACTCTTTCCCCAGCTGAAAACGGAGAGTGAATGTCAATGCAAGGCTTTATACTCAGCTTTTCACCCGCCTGCAGACCTAAGGAAAGTAGTAAGAGACATAAGCAGGGCTAAATAAAGAGTAAGAGAAATAAGACGCTGGGTAAATCCCTTGGAGATCACAATCTCGAGACGCTGTTTCTAATCTGGATGGAGGTAAGCCTGAGAGTACCTGCTGCTTGTCAGCTGGGAAATTATTTGAAATGTGAGGTTGGGGGGCCAGCTCTGCCCCATCCATTGGGTGGGATCCCATCGCTGGGCAGGGGCGAGCGGTGATGGGCACGGGGGGGTCCTGGCACTTAGGGGAAGCCCACAGGTACCACAGGCACCAGAGGGGTCTGGCTGGGGGGGCACAGGCTACAGCGAGACCCCTTCATACATCTCTAGGCAATGTGACAGCTCTACTGCGTTGCAAAGATGATTATAAAATTCACCTTAAATAAAGCTGCTACTGTCTGGAAAATCTTGCTGATATGTCAGAACAATAGCGTATAAAATCTCAACGACAACCATATGTACCCATACGCTCTAATTTACATCTTTTCTTTCCCTAATGAAACACCATCAAGTTTTATTGCCAGTAAGCTTGTTGATAATGGAAAACAAACACGGTTTTCTAATTTTTGTCTTCCTTGTTTACCAATGCACGTTAGGTTCTGAATTAACTTCTATTTGTTCCTAAGGTGCCAGCTATCCAAAATTACATCGCTAATGCAGAGAATGTATTAATCTTCTGACCGATACGTTGTGACTTTATGGAAATTTGCATCTTGCCAGGAAGAAGGCTATCACCGGTGAGGTAATTGGCACGCAGTTCATGGAGATAACAGCCACATGTCAGGGATTACTGCTTACAGCAGAATTTCACCTGCGGACGGCTCTGCTGACTGTTAGCAAAATCAGGTTTATAGTCCCTGAGCATAGGACTTTGTTCAAATATTTAAATGCAGCAGAGAGAGCTCACAACTTTAAAAACATTATGTAAAAATCCATATAGTAACACCATAGGAACCTGCCAGTTCGTGTTTGCATTACAGCAAACCCATTACACTGTTACAATAAGCCAATCTTTCTTGAAATTTACTACTGGCTCATCAGAAGCAAAACATTTCAGCTTTTTTTAATTATTTTTTTTTAACACAGAAGCTTTCAAAAACTCAGTTGTGTATTTTGTGTTATGGTGTCACCCATAGGCTCTGCTTGAGGTTGCTGGATACAGTACAAACAGAAACAAATCAAATCCAGAAACAATCAAACCCAAACAGAGAGAAATCAGAAATCGGAGGCGGTCTGCACCTCGCAGAGTTTACAGTCTCGGCAGGTGAGGCGGGCAGCGGAGAAAGAGGGAGAGGGAGTAGCGCTGGAGAAGGGGGATCCATGCAGTAAGGGAGAACAGAGAGATGAAGTGACTTTGGCCAAGGTTACACGAGAAGCCTGAGCAGAGCCGCAAAATGAGGCCAGAGCTCCCGAGACCCTCAACCACAAGGCAATCCTTCCCACCCCGTGCATCTTCTCTCTCTCTTTCTCTTTCTCTTCCTCTCTTTTTAAGGCAGAAAACGTTTCGGCTGAACATCTGCAGTTCCCCAAATTCCTTCTGTTGTTTCCCATTCTGGGATTTGGAAGCCAAACAACCCCCTCTTTATCTGGGCTCGCCCTCACGTAGTCTGCCTGTGTTCGACAGGTTTGTTTCCAGGCGCTGTCCTGATGATAATCATCACAGTGAGCTTTTCAAAGCAGGCGTGAGACAGTGACAATTTGCTTGGCTCAGTTTCTCTGCCTGAGCTAGTAAACAAATATTATCATTGCAGATGTGAGTCGGAACCGGGTAGTCTCCCGTTATGTAGCATGCAAGTCCCCACCAAGCAGAGTCATGCCTTTTGCGGGTTTCTTCATGGTTTCTAAAATCCAATTTAAATGTCCATCACTGGGACAGGTGACTGGGAAAAGCAGCCGGTACTTTGGGCGGTGGGAGAAACGCACCGTCCAGCATGGGAGGAATATTCCCAGCTCTGCTCACCCCTGGGGTCTCGCTCTGGACCGTGACCCACAGCCCGGGTAGCAGAGCGAAGACATCCAGTTCTGGTTGCCAAGCCGAGCAGTGCCCGCGTTGTGGTGTAAACGAAGGCGGCACAGCTGCCGCAGCTGGGGAGCTTGAAACTGGGACCAGCTGGGTGAGACTGGAGAGGTCTAGAGCTGGCTGGGAGCAAGCCTGTGCTATCAGCCGATGCACAGCGGCGATATCGGAGCAAGGTGTCATCCAACCCAAACCATCTCGCAGATGGCTTCTAGGCTTAGCTAAGCAGTTGGGAGGAAGCAACAGGGTAAGGTAATTACAGTGATTCTGGGATCAAAGCTGCGTTGCACCACTGAGACATACCAGCCTGTAGCCCGGAGAGCTCCAGCATGGCATGGCATGCATTGGATAGAGCAATCTCTGTCTTGCAGAAATGCATATGTATGCACGTATGTAGATGCTGTTATGGAGCAAAGCCTTGCAAGTACCATACAGGCAGCCAACGCAGCTCTGGATCCCAAGCCGTGCAGGTGGTGCGGTCATGTTGCAACATTCGCTTTTGGGATAATTAAAGGCACCAAACGTTTCGGCAACTTGCAAGTGACTGCAGAGGAAGGCTTTAGGATGGATGTTACTCATCTATTCTAAATGCTAAGGGTTGTGGAGGATCAGCTCAACTAGAAAAGCAAGGTGTTCCCAAGCGGGGGGGAAAAAGGCATTCTGAATAGGGCTAGATAATATACGAGAGCAGAAAAAAATATGTTTACATGAATTAACAACCTAAAATCATGTTGAGGAGGGAGGTAGGAAAAAGAGTGTACTTCTGAATGCCACATCAGCAAACCTCTTTGAGGAGTGTTGTGTGCAGGTTCATTATTGATATTTGCAGCAGAGATGCTGAAGGATGTCAAAGCAAGGACACCAATTGATCCAAGATTGAAAACCAGCGGAAATGAGGACTAGGAGAGAGACCACAGTGCTTGGCTCCAATGATTTTTGGATTTCATCCTCTGCCAGCTAATCGTTGAGGGGGTTCAGCGACATTTTGGCCAGCCTGCGTAAGTTCTTATGGCTGGAAAAGGTACCTCATGGGGAAGGCATTCAGTATTGCCAATAAAAGATTTGGGATGGTGCTGTTGAACAAACTCAGCCTGAAAGTAGAATGTAATTTTTTTAGGAGTGTGGACATTACTTTGTCTTGTCGTAGTGTAAATGTGTCGTTAATAAAGATATCTCGGTTTAGTAAACATGATGACTTGGATCCCACTTTGTCCATAACACTCTTGATAAAAAGCTGAAATCACTGGGGCCTCAAGCCATCAAAAGAAGTCCTTGCACAAAATGACAGTCAACAAGGGGAGGAAGGCAATATGACCATGACTTGAACAAGGTTGTTCGCACCCCCTCGGTGCATAGACTGAGCGTCCGCAGCTCTGCACACAAACAGCGATTCTAACGAAATCTCACACTTCAGAAATTCACAGGGAGCCCCACTAGACAGCAGTTAATTAATGCATTACTGTCAGCATTACTATCATTTTGACTTCCCCTGAAACATAAGAAGTTGACTTGCTAGATCATGGCCGTAGGATGTGTAACGAGACCGGTGAGCCAGACACACACGCAATTTCTGGGTGCACTCAGAGCGAACCAGCGGCCGTAACTCTGCAGCCTGTTCTACAGGGCTGGCACACCCCGCCAAACTTTCAGTATCGCTCTTCTACAAATGAGCTGTACCCAACTTCGCAAACACCTGCTCTGCACAGAAGGGATTATTTTGATACCAAATTTCAAGCTTCAAAAGTCAGGAAGTGTCTACACAAACAGGTGCGGATGAGTGCGTTTGCTTTGCATATTCTCAAATGCAGGTGGAAGAGGAGCGCACCTGCCTACACCCAGTTGGGCTACGTATTCTTAGATGTGTTCAAACCATTGCCTTTCTCCTTTCCCCTCCAAAGAAGGCTGAGCAAACCACATGGTCAATGCAAGGGAAGGGGTTTGCTCAGTTTATTTACTATTTCGCCCTCTTTTACCTCAAAAAAATCAAAATAACTGGTTTTATATCTTTTTCCTAAAGCCTCCCCAAACCCAAAATTCATTTTCGGATTAATTTTCATGCCTTGAAGGGAATGTAGCTGCAGGTGTTTGTTACATGTGCGAAAACGGGAAGTTGTCTGGCAATTTTTTGGCAGCCTTCACTTTTTTGTTGTAAAACAGAGTAAATACTGAGACAGCTGGTGCACTGCGGGGAATCTGTGGCTGACAAAACTTCGGTGTAAGAAGGCTGATTAAGTGATACTCGCAGTACTTCTCATCTTGACGGTGGCTGAAGCACAGCAGCAGGCTCAGCTGGAGTGGGAGCCTCCCATCGGTGGGGACAGAGCAGCCCTTTCTGGACCAGTTATTGTCCTGTATCGCACCAGTAACCTAGCTGGGGGACCGTGAGAGGGACTATTTGGTTTCCTTGGTCAGATAAACTTGCAGGGAAATGATGGTCATTTTCAATTATCCATGTGGGCTGCAGTATCATATGCTAACTAGACTTAGCCTATCTTTCAGGCAAAGAAACTTCATGTTAATGCTTAAAAGGCGAGACAGCCTCTATTAACAAACCCCAGTGCCCGAGAGGAAAGATGGATACAGGCAAGAGAGCGTCGCATTTCAGACGAGTGCAATAGATTGTGCTTTCTAGCAGCCTGCAGCTTTGGAGCAGGCTGTATTTTGGGGTCTTTACTTCAGACTACCCATAAATATGAAAGACTAAAAAGCATGACCTGCCTTAGGTAGCAGGTACGATGACAAGCGGTGAAAAGCCCGAGGGCGAGGCGTGATTTGGCTCCTGCGTTGCTTTTCCTCTGTCATTTCTCCAAAGCAAGGGCAGGGTACTGAAGTGCGATTCTTAGTGAACTCTGCTGGGACACAGAACTCGGTGCACAAAAGTCTGAGTTCTATGAGGGCGGCAGCCTCCTTGGCTTGAAAAGTTCGGTTTTGAAATGAGAACATGGCTCGAATGAGAGAAGCAGAATCTAATCCACAGAAAATATGTTTGTTGCCTTCTCACTCTCTTTCTGACCACCTAAAAGCAGACCGGGTTATGTCACCTCCTCTCTCCGCGAGCCATCACTGCAAGGGGCCAGATGGGCTCTTCTTGAACCAAAGCAGTACTCAGCCTCAGCAAAACGTGCAGAGTTTACGCTGCCTCTTTGAGTGCTGGAAAGTTTCATACACACCCAAAAGGTACAAAAAGTATAAAATCAGTCAAATTTCATTATGAAAGGGATTATTAATTTTGCGGACTATGGTTGAAAACTTTCCAGACTAATGTAATATCTCCTCCTTGCCAAATTCATAAATGTGTAAGAGCAGTGACTTAGAAATAAATTAGTCTATTCAGCAAGACTGCAATCTACTGTGCTTCCAATTCGTAAAGGTAGGGAAAACACAGAAACCTTGTGAAAAACCACCGCCTAACAAAACTATGACCAGAGAAATGCTCGTGTAAATGTGAAACAAAGCTGAGATCCTGGAGCCAGAAACTGGAGGACAAATATGGAGCTATTACCAGGCACCGGCTGCCCATCTGCACCTTCACACCACTTCTGGAATCACAGCAGAGCCCTTGGGGATTAAACCAACAAATAGGGCTACGTGCTTGTGAGCTCAGCTGGCATTTTAGAGTACCTCTGCAAGCTTGCTTCCGACCCAAACTCCTAGACACTGGATGCTAAAGCCTGTCACATTAAATATGTCTCTGGATGTTCTGTCCACAACATGACCCGAAGCATTTTCTTTGGAGAGGCTGATACATTTCAACTAGATGCTGCGGTGCTAACTGCCATGCTTGATTGAATAACTTGTCTCCACTATTAAAATGCAGAAAGAACTTAAGACAAGCATTTAGAAGCTTTGTCATTAAATAGTTTTCTTGTCAATTGATCTATCTTGTAGGGGGAAGATAACTACTAGATCCATCAATTGCCAGTGAAAAACTCGGAACAGGTCTTAATCAGTTAAGCGGGCAAGTATTGCTTGACAGCTCCCTTCGGGACGCGGCTCATTCGGGGCCTGACTATTCAGCAGGATTAGCAACTTCAAGCGGCGGAAAGTTGACCTTAAACGAAGGTGAGCTCACGTCTGCGAGGTGTCAGTGGAGCAGCACGGCGCGAAGGAGCAGCACAAACCTCTCTCTGCTCCCCTGCTGAGGACTGCAAGACCTTTTTCTTTTTCTTTTTTTTTTTTTTTTTCCTCTCCCCCAAGAGTCTCGCACAGCTTTTAAGAGGCTTAATTGTTTCCGAAGCCTCAGCCTTTTCTCTTTCTGTTGATTTTCTATTGTCACGCATTCCGTGACTTGTGCTGTTCAGCTCAAACCCCAGTAGCTCTCGCGGCTCCCTGGGTGCCGTGCCTTCGGCGAGCAGCGGCGCGTGTGGTTGCGGGGGGGGCCCGCGGAGATGGAGTCGGGCGCCGACAGCTCACTGAGTCGAAATGACTCTTCTTAGTGATGAATGACCAAAAATGCCCATCCACGGAGCGCGAGGGGAACGCCGGCTTACCTACAGCCGTGTCACACAGGGGCATCTCATCCAGTCTCTGCCGTCCCCACTCCTGGTATGAATTTTAAGTATTCACTGTATACTGGTTTTTCCAGAGCCCCCAGGCGTTACACATGTCCCAGGGCACCTCTGTGCGGCCCAAACCTGGCGTGGCCGTCACAGCCACATCCCTGCTCCTTGGGGAGCTGTTTCCATCTCCTTCAGCTTCAGAAATGGCTTCTCCTGACCTTTTCTAATGGTTGCTGCTAGCGGTTCTGCTCACAACCCCTCCCCGTGTCACAACCCACGAAGCCTTGTGTCTTGGGAAAGAGGAAAATATCTTTCACTCATTTTACATATAAAACTCCCTAAAAGTTTCTCTGTCTCTTCACTACTATGTACCAAAAAATTGGTTTGTGCAGAACGTGCTCTGAAAAAGTCAGGTGCTGAGCAGGACTCTTTCACACACAAATTACTCGCAGCAATATTGCCAAGCCCTCACTTCACACACCTTGCCAGATTTGTTTTGCTTCTGCTCCGTGAAAGTAAAGTAACTCTCTCCTGCTCCCTGAGCTATGTCCCAAGTGCTCTCGATACACCATGAGACTAATTATTACACTTAAAAATAAGGTGGCAGTCAGTCAGATACTGTACGTCAGGTAGAAAATCCTGTTGAGATTCAGCCACTGCATGGGAACATAGCAAAAATTAAAATGTTCCCACTTTTTCAAAGCTATGAACTAATGTGGAAACTCAGATGAAGATCATGCCTATTTAGAGATGTTAAAGACTCATAAATTGTATTTGTCACCCCCACAATCAGTATGAGTTTCAATTAAGTAGAACTGAAACACCCAAGTATTTATTTCAATTACAGATAGGTGGATTCATAGGGTTTACATGTCCAGTTTTATTTTTCTTATGTTCTTCACAGATTCATTCTCCAGAATAACAGAAGCTGCAGAAAGAAGTATTCACAGCGGGTGTGCTCCAGTAAATTTGAAATTCTGATGGCCATAAATATAAGCGGATCTTTTGGATAATAAATTTTCTGTGTCCTAAATTAAAACTAGATTGGTGACAAAAGTTCAGTCGTCTCTCACTTAATGATGTTGTCACCAATACCAAGGGATGTGCTTGGCCGCTAATTACAACATCGAGTTTACGAGGAGTCTGCGTGGAGCTGAGAAATACAATGTTCACTCTACAGACTGAATCACTGTTGGCCGTCCCATTGCGTTTACAGAAACTGATGCCAATAAACTAAGCAGAAATGCAGAACACTTTACCGCAATCGTCCCTTTAATTTATCATAACAGAATTGCAACAAATCACCTTTCAGCCAGGGTGGCACGTTTTAATGTGTTTTTTCCTACTGCCCAGCGTGGCGTGGCTGTGCTCCCAGAGCGGGGCTCCCTTGATAGTACCTGCAAGGCAACAGCGGCTGCCAGGGGCTGCATGGCAAGGGAAAGCTCAGCTTCCTCGCACACCCCACACCTGGGGCACTGCTGGGGGGCTCCTTCCCACCCCCCCGGGGCCGGGCAGCCTCTGCCCAGCACAGAAAATTTTGCTGCTCCTCTGCCGAGGACTGTGCTTTTCGGAAAACCTTTTTTTTTTCAGGGTTCTCAGAGCTTTCCTGAGTGTAGGATTTATATATATATATTTATTTATATGTATTTTTTAAATTTTTTTTCTTTTTTGTTACTTTTTAAAATTTATTTTTTTTAATAGAGAATGAAAGCAATCCATGGGCAGGCGCTCTGCAGGATGCGATTGCATCCGCTGCCCAGGTTTTGGGGTTGGCTGGTCCAGGAGCCCAGCCACTGGACCCCATGGGAGAGAAGAGGTGGCCAGGCTGGGCTCTCTGGGGCTGGTGCCCCAGCTTCTGCCGTCCTGGGGTTCGGATGTGGACGAAGGGTGGCTTGCAGCCTTTTCACCCACGGGAAGGGAGATGTCCCCGGGGGAGATACCCGCTGCCGAAAACCACGTCAGCCCTCGGACCCATCTCCCAGGAGCTGCAGATCCTGGCTGTTGGCAGCAAAGGACCCCCAGGGAGGCTTAGTCGCAGAACTAGAAACGTTCCTGCTCCTCATTCAATGTAAAATAATTGCTTGAATCCACGTGAGGAAATCCTCTCCCCGGAGCAGCTTTGGGGATATGACAGAAGGCCTGCTCCACTTCTGCCAAAGATAAAGCAATTTATCCTCCTTTTTTGCTATTTCTTGCAGCAGAAAGCCCTGAATTTCTTCCAAGACATGACAGAGATGTATATTAGGACATGATGAGGAAAGAAATTGGCTGGGGTGGTTTGGGTTTTTTGGGGGGGGGGGCACCACAAGGCTTTTTCTAGCTGAGGAGTTGTGTCAGCGATTTCAGTGACTTTATCCCCACTCTGCCGTTGTTGATGTTGTTGGTGCTGTAAATCTGCCCGTAAGGCGCTGCTTTTAGAAGCGGCAGGTAAAGCAGAAATTTGTCCTTTGTATTTCGAGTGAACTGGAGACAGAAATTAGATAAGCTGGCTCCCCAGCTCTGTCCGACAGGCAGGAATCTGCTTCGCTGGTCTCCTCCCCTGTCAAAAGTTTTGGGGTTAGGGTGGTATTTATATACCACATATATATGTGGATATATAGATAAAGGCACATATGAAAATATGGATATATAGATACACGTGTGTGTATACATATATATATATGCATGTATATTTATGTGAGACAGAGGTTTCAGATGTAGGACACTGTACCTGTAATTAGCATAGACTCCTTTGGTAAAAACAATCGTACACATTATAATCTCTATTACAGAGAGACTGACCGAAAGTACATTTTATTTTTTTCCCCTCTTTAACTTCTTCCTTGTTTTATTTTTGTATTTTCTTCTTTCTTTTCCTCCCTTATTTTTTCCCCTTCCTGTTTAAATGTACTGGATAATAAATAGAGACTAAAAATGCCTTTGCAGCAATGGTTTTGTGAGATACATGTAGGGAGGACACAAATCTGTTGAATGTTTGTACGTAACGGAGAGGCACCTGTACATGTACTCTGTGTCTCTCACCAGCAATGTTCATCCCATGTCTCTACAGCTTAATATACATAAGCTGTGCTTACATGACATGTTATGGCAGCATGGTATGTAAGCACATACAGAAACATGCAGTTGAAAAGAATGCTGAAAGTAATGTAAATATTTATTAGTGTATTTAAAATGAACGCATATAACTCACCACAAGCATGTTTTCACATAGGTACATGTGTTTTATTTCTGTATGTATCAGGCAGCCTTCCTATGAGCACACGTGTGTGGGAGGAAAGGATATGATTATGGATTTGCATAACATCCTGCATGCATGTAGACTGAAACTGAAAACATGGCGGGAATTATACAATCTATTTTTAAAGTCTGCATTACTGCAAATGTTGCTTCATCAAGCTCTTATCATAGCTGATTAATTATGTAGAATGAATGATGATGAGTTCTCGCTTTATCTTCCATCTCTGCACTGTAGAAGAAATTAAAGCAGGCTGTTTTGGGACACGCACAAAGAGGCGTTTAGGCAGACAGTGGAGTGAGTACCACAATCTTATTTTTTTATCCTTTGGACATCCTACAGATACCAGTATCTCTCCTCATGCATGAGATTATTGATCTCCATGGCAGTAATGAAAGATGAAAAGGTCAGTTTTTAAATGTGAACAGTAGGGACCACTCTCTATAACAAAGGCTAGCGTAGGAAATGTGCACCCTTGTCTTTTGCAAAGATCTTAGTTATATTAACAATATCGATCTACCGTGGGAAGATCTTGTTTTCCTATCTTTTCATCTTCATACCGCTTCTGTCCAGCGTTTCCAGAACAAACCCGCTATTAGTTTTGATAGCTCCCCACCTCTTAATTTTCTGTTTTTCCAGCACGTGAGGAACTCACACATCCAACCGCCCGAAGCACGGTCCCTGGCCATGCTGGAGGTGCTTGCTTTCCTCCGCGGCTCCCGTGGAGCTGATGGAGTTGGGTGCAATCAGATGAGGAAAGGGGCAGCAGGTTATGGGGAGTTAGATTATTTTTATTAGGAACAAAGAATGGGTGTGCGGTGAGAGCCTGGCGGAGAGGGAATCTCAGCAATCCCAGCACCAGAGCTTGGGAATACAGGGGCTGGGGACCAGCCCACCCTGACATCCACGGTACGGCAATTACAGCTACTGCAAATATCAAGGCACTTCTAAGATATAGATACAGCTGCATCATGATTGAGGCAGTAGAGTGCCTCAGTGTTGGCAGCTATTTTAACTTTCCCGGGAACTTCCTAGTAGCGGTATTAAAAGCTCACTTTTGGAGTTAATCTGCCACATAAAAATTCCTTACCTCCCTCCCTCCCTCCCTCCCTCCCTTCCTTCCTTTCCTTCCTTTCCTTCCTTCCTTCCTTCCTCCCCTCCATCATCCCTCCTGCCCTCCCTCTCTTTGTCTCTCTCTCTCTTTCTCTCTCCTCCTCTCCTTTCTATCTCTCTTTCCCTCTCTGATGCAGTGAAAACTGCAAAAGGATGCCCCACAAGCTGAAAGGACTGAAACACAAACAAAACCTAACTTCCTTCCATGTTTTCTTAATCTCCCATGTTCCTTTTTTTTTTTTTTTTTTTTTAACAGCATCACACAGTTGTAGACAGGAAGGTTGATCTGCAATTTCTGATTTTTTGGGGTTTGGCACAGCTGGAATTCTGTCAAGGAAGATGTTAGTCTGGAGTTATTTCTCTTCAGCAAGGGGGAAATTAGGCATGTGAGAGTAATAGGAAAGTTTGATGCTGGTACTCACTGTGATTCAAGTTCAAGTAAGCAAAGCCCCAAAAGGCGCTGTACAGGAGACTGCTGCTGATAACCAGAAGTTTTGGATTAAATATTTAGTACAGGAGGTAAGAGGTGTGGAAGAAAATTTGGAAGGTGTTAAGAAAACTAGTCACTATGATGCAATGGCGTACGTCAACAAACAAAACAACCAACATGAGTTTCTAAGAAAGCTGGAAAACTCTAAAAGAAACCACGGTTGCCACATATCTGTCCACAGTTCCATTCCAAAAGAGAAAACGAAATGGAGGAGGAAGCAGGCAGTGTGCCTTTAGAAAGCCTGCTTGTCAGGCTCCGCTCAAGCCCCCGGGAAAAGATAAAACTAGCAAGAAAACACAAGTGAAGGGTAGCCAAAGGGACATCAGATACGAGGAGAGCTGTGCTAAAGAGGAAGCAGACCCCCTTTTAAAGAGGGAAGTGAAATGAATTGTTACAAAATGGGAATGATGCAGAACTATTTTTAAACTTTTTTTTTTTAAAAGAAAGAATATTTAAGATGGAGTGCTGGCAATTAGGAAGTATCGACAACGCTTTAGCTGTTGATAAAAAAGCATGCGAGAAAATATTTGGTAAATTAACTGCCCTGACTAAGTTAATCCATAATATTGAAGGGATTATTATTGAATTGCACATTATTTCTTATGTCTCAGAGAAACGGAAAAATACATTAAGACGGGGGAAATAATACAGGGGAAGACTCAGCTTGCTGATTTAAGACACCCATAAACAGGGAGGCGTCTACACATGGCGGAGGTATCCAATGTCCCATTATGATCGGTGGCAATTTGGGGCTTCATTCAGTTGGCCTGATGGCCCCAGGGGACAGCAGACATGCACTGGGGACTGACAGATATCTCACAGGAACCATCAGGAACACACGTCCCTCTGGAGCAAAGGGCTGGAGGCCAGGCAGGACAGGACAGGCTTTGGGCATCTCAAAATGCACCAGGCACCTGCGGTTAAACGGCCGAATCCGGAGCTGGGAACGGGAGGTAGCTCCAAATTAAGGCTCCAAATGCCCATCTCCGCACATAAGCTAGATGTTAAAGTTCCTTCTATATTCCCCCAGTGGAAAAATGATTCGGTATAGGTATTGGCATCTAAACATCGCGTCCAAAGGTCACATCGGATAATCTTAGTATGGGCACCTACGGCACCCAGAGCACAAGGCGCAGCAGAGAAATTCAGCCCAGCGCCGGGCTGCGCGGGAGGCGAGGGTCCTCCTCCCGGCTACCTTCATTATCCTGGTCTAATTTCAGACATCTCCTTTAGAGTGGTTTACGACGGAGCAAGCTACCCCCTCCACAGCTGATGAAGAGAGACAGGCACGGAGCTGCAACCCCTCTCGCTCCAAAGCAGACCTCTAAAATAGGAGGGATTCCCTTTCTCAAGTGCTTGGTGCTCCTGCAGAGAGTGATTTTTCTCAGCATTTACAGCGACGAAGCCAGCTTTCTGCTGGTGCACGCAAAAGAAAAGCAGCTCTTTTTTTTTTTTTTTTTTTCTCCAGGGTCTGGAAGTGATTTCTCCTGAAGAAACGCTAGGAGGGCTAATTAAATATGGCAAAATGAGAGAAGAACTGTAACGCGCTCCAGTTTCCTCCCTGGCGTGTTGGCATGGTGAGCAGACCTCGGCTCCTTTCCCTGCAAAGCCGTGTCTCCCCCACGTCCAGCTCACCCTCAGACTCGGGGTCCCGTGGGGAGAAGCACCCACACCCCACGGGGTGCAGCGTGGGTCCCCGGCGAGGATGTGACACCCAGGGCAAGACTCGCCACCCTGAGTCACAGCACCGGGGACCGGGCTGAGGAAATGAGTCAACCGCTTGTCTTCGTCCTCCGTGGCCCGTGTGGGACTCGTTCGGCAGAGGTAGCTTTGTTTAAAAACAAATGCCGCGTCGCCCTGCGAGTGCATCGTCCCTTCAAACCACAGCACAGCAGCCCTGGCTTGTGGCTTTCTCCGTTTGCTGTCTTCCTGGGGTGGAATAAATCTCAGCTCCTTCTGGGTGAGGGTCGCGGGAAGCGTGCCCACACCAACGTGGTCAGATTGGCCGGCGAGCTGGGAAAATGCTGGGTGATTTTTCAGAGGGGGAGTGGAGAATACTCGCCGCTGACAGTTCTGTGCCCTGATGAAATACAGCATCGCACCTCTCCCACTCCCGCCGCCGCGGAGGGCAAATAAAATGCCGAGGAGAGGGAGGGGATTCCTCCAAGAGATATACCTTGTGCAACTGGAAAAGATTCAATTTGCAGAGATTAAGGTGAATATTAGAGCAGAAATTCCATATGGATGACGTCTATGAAATTACAGAGAGGAATTTGGAAAAGTGCTTCTTAAGCACTGAGGAGAACAACAGTGCATTGTGAGGCACAGGATCCCCCATAGGTAATACCTGTATTACAGTGATATAGTGTTCACACTATAGTTTAACATGAGTCACAGCACTGACTGATGCATAAATACCATATGATTTTATATAGACTATATATGCACCTTGTTTATGACTCTATTTTCATCTGTCCCTATAATGCAAGTTTAAAACTTCTCTGAGCTACTCCCTAGGAGTTATGTATGGTACCTGGTAAAACCCTTATGAAGCTTAACTTAACCAGTGCTCGAGGAATGTGCTAATTACATTTTTTTGCATTAGCGAGTAAGTAAAATTCAGGAGTACCTCTTTACAGTAAGCATAACTTTATTTTCAAGTGTTTTTGGAATACAATGCAGTGCTTGTAAATGTAACTTGGGAATTCCGGTAGTTATCTGACAAGCGACACAGACTGGGGTTAAGAATGTGACCATCCACTATGAATAGTTCCCACTTACAGCTTCAGTACATATATTTATAGAACTACTTATTTTAGGCTTAATGTATTTAGTGGTGGGGTAACTGGAATTTTTTCTTCCTGGACCCACTTTCCTTTTAAAAAGGAGCATGGACTGCTGTCTGCTTGGAGTCTGACAGAAGACTATATTTAACATTTATCTTATTTACACCTAAAAATGAGGAAACAGCGAGTTTGGTATCTATACATCTAAGTATTTGCATGTCCATTTCCTAGCTGAACATTCAATCACAGCAGTTGCACAAACAAATTAGGCACACAGCTATACAAACCCAGTTGAAAAAATTGGGCCATGCGTGGGTGTGTGCATCTAAATATTTTACAAGGTGAAAAATCACCCTGGAGTATTTTAGGTTAGAGATAGATAAATTATATGTCCATCCAAATTTTCCTGTAAGCAAAGATTCAAAGATGAATATGCATAAAATCTTTCAATTATTGTCAGGTCCGCAGGCGTTCCGGGTGTCCTTCCTGCAGGGCTGTGCTAGGCAGAGCTCCGCGCTCTCGCAGTTCGGTTCTGTGACACAAAAGAAGCAATAACGTTACTGCCGGAGCCTGCGTTACCTAAAAATATTTCTAATAAACTGTTTCATTCCTGCGGTATAGCACATGCTAACGTGCCTGGACCCCAGCGACGCGGGGCTCCCTGCGGGGATGCAGTCCGGAGCCTTGACTCTATATCTCAAACCCAAAAAGTATCGGGCTCCTGGGAGCGGGCAGCAACATCTCCTCCACCCCATCGTCTCCATCCCAGCACGGCCGGGCTCGAGGACGCAGCTCCAGCAAGGAGTCACAAGTTGCTGCCTTTCCCTCCTGAAGTCACTCCGCCGAACCATTTTTTTTTTCCCGAATCCAGGGCTTTCTTTTTTAGGTTTGTTGTTGTAATTACAGAAACCGAGCTACAGACCCGTGAAGCGGAATGTCAGAGGCGAGCCTATGGCTAAGCCACGAGCAGAATTTGTGGACTTGGGAAGAGGCGCTGGCTCAGACCGAAGGACATCGTTTGTTTTCCAGCTGCAGACAGGTAGCTTAGTCTTGTTGTCCGAGAGTGCTCCCAGAATTTCCCAGGTGACTAACGTTCCCTCCTGGCATTAAAGGCTTCCCTGCTATGCTCAGTCCTACGACGAGGCTCGTATCTCGTACCCACTTAAGATAATTATTGCTCGTATTGAAACACTCCCTTTTAATTAACGGAAGGGCTGATGATCTCATGTGTTTATCTGTTAGTAGTTTTGTTACTTTTTAATAACTAGAGGCCTAGAATGATGCAAACCCGCCGCATCAAACGACGGCGGCTGTCTGTCACCTCAGATGGTAGAGAGGCTGGCGGTTTGGGGAAAGGCACTGGGGTTTGGGGAAAGGCACCGGCATTTGGGGAAAGGCACCGGCGTTTGGGGAAAGGCACCGGCGTTTGGGGAAAGGCACTGGGGTTTGGGGAAAGGCACTGGGGTTTGGGCTCACGTTCTTCCAGGCGGTGGACGGTGTACACGGCCAGCTAACAACCGCTCTGAGAGGTCCAGCAAGTCTCTTCAAAGTGGAAGAGGAAAAAGCAAACCAGCAACAATAAAGTAGCAGCCTTCTACATGAGGCGCCTACAAGTGGGTAGTCCTCATTCCTAAAATTCTGGCAGATTACCACAGATATTCTTGCAGCTGGCTTGCTTTGTCAAAAGCTATGAATTTCTCTTCTTCAGTGGAGATCTTTCATCTGCTGACTTGAAGAAGCATCCCAGAAACATCTTTCCATTTCAGTTTCTGCTCATTTTTACCAGGATGGGGATGCCAGAGAGGGGAGAGGAAGGAAAAGATAAGGCAAACGCCTCTGCCCCACCAGCCCCGGGGTGCTGAGGGCTGGTGTCCGTGGGGCTGCGGGGCCGTATGGGATGGGCGCTGCGGAGGATGCTCAGCTCGCTTTTGGGCGTGGGAGGAATGCGGACCATCCGGAGAAGATCCCTGCATGTACAGATTTCAGAAAGTATGTTTTCTTCATCAGTAAACAAACAATGAGTCATTGGCTGTCGCATGGGAGAAAATGAGATGACAAAGAATGTATAAGTAAATAAATTAGTTCCCTTTAGCCATGGCAACAACTCAGTGTTTCCATCCAAATGTTTTATTCCAATTCATCTTTCTTCCTTTATTTTTTAACACTGTTGCCCTTGTACTTTGGGGAAACAAAGCTCTAACAGGGTTCACTTGAAAAGATATATTTTCAAAATGCAGTTCTTGTGTTAAACGGCATTTGAAGAGGCAGTCTTTATTTTCTGACATTTATGTCCAGGGATGGAGCTACGGGGGAAGGAATGGAGCTGTAACCCACTCTGTCCTGATGGTGCTGCAGGTCTTGCGTGTGGCATTTATCACTCGACCTGCGAAAGGAGCTTTTACTGTACAGATGTCTCTTGCTCAGCCCCCTGCCCCAAATGTGGGTGCGTTACGCTTTATCTGTTTTACAGATGCCATCCATAAGAAGAGCTTTGGAGGTTTGCTGACCCCTGTCGCCAAGCATTGATGGCAGAATATTGCGGTCCAAAGAACTATATCTCTCCGGGGATATCTCTATTTAAAAACATGCTTCTGGTCCAATTCTTTCCATTGCATCTGCATTTTAGAGCAGTCAATGCAAAATTTTTTGTTTTCCCCAGATCCTGCAGAGGTGGAAATCTTGCTTAAGAGCTGTGTTTCAATCCTTAGTTTAAGTTCTGTTATTTCAAAGGCCATGTTTTGCTAAGAGTAAATAGTCTAAAAATTATACAATATGTTTTAAAACTGTATATTTATTACAGCTCCTATAACCTCAGTCCATGCCAAAAGAGTGCTCTCCAAAGTAGGGGAAGTTGGAAATTGTTGGAATCACATCTTGATTTAAATGCCTCAACACAGTCCTCATCTATAGGCTGCCACGAGTGGATGTTACCTTTTTCACCAAGATGGGAAAACGACTTCAGGGAGCATTCCTGAGAAATGAATTATTTAAATATTACCTTAATTTTCCCCAAAGCTATTTTCCCTTTGGTTTTGTCCCTTATTATGTGAGAGGGAAGGAATTTAGGTAGATGGCACAAGCACCTTTTCTGGTACACGCTTCAATGTTTGCAACAGAGGAAATAATTACTTCTTTTAAAATAATATCAAAAAGCATTTTCCCCCTGACTGCAACTGTTTCTATATCTGAGTGATGTTGTTGCATATATCTGCTCCAACTGTAAAATTCACTTAGGCTATTCCAAGCTATGAAGGTGATGGCATTTTCTTGGTCAGGAGGACTGCAGAAGTATGCACGCAGCCAACATCAGCAATATAAATCTCTTCATACTGTATAACTGAATCAGTTTGATTTGGTTTGAATGTTTAGGTCAGTGGACCAAAAATGTACTTTGACCTTTTGTTCCGCTGTATTTCCTGTATCTCCAATGACAGCATTTTATTGAGAATATTGTCTTTAATCACCCAGCGGAGATGATGGGTGAGGGGAGGAGAGGGAGAAAAGCAGGGTGGAAGGGGCTTTCGCCCCTGTAGGCACCATCAGCTGCTGCAGGGTTTGCAAATGCAGCAGGTAGCCAGCCCGGAGCCATCTCTTCCCTGCCCTTTAGACAAGGACTCTTCTTATTCCCGGTCTTGCAAAGATCTTTAGGCTGCAATAAATTGAAACTGCCCCGTCAAATTCTCAATGCTCTGAAAAGTCGGAGGCAATGTTAGTAAAGATTTAAAATAGGGGACATCACAGATTATTCATGCAGGCAGCTTGAAAGGCTGTGGGATTTGTTCCAGTATGGCAGAGAACTTTTTCATTATCGGTGGTAGCAATAATCATAAGCTGAGGTCTGTGGTTCAGTTTATGGTGGTCTTAATTTATGATGGAAGACTTTATTTTAAACAATAAAAGTGAGGGGATAGCAAAATTCTGTTAAAGGTAATTAACTCCAGGGATGCAGGACTGAAGGCTGCTCTGAAGAGTGAAAAAAAAAAATAAAATCTATATGGGTGATGGATTTTATCCTCTTTCTTCCCAGCAGGTTAACTTTAAGGTATCTTTTTTAATTGACACTCTTGATGAAACAATTTAAATACTACAAAACTATATTTAGTTCTTGTTATTGTTGATGTCAAGGACATTTCTACATGAAATCTGAACAAGAACAGGTCAGGCGGAGCAACGTGTGGGTGAAAGCACTTCCTCTACACAAAGTATAGTAAGACAGACTGTAAACAAGTACTGATTCATGGTCTTGCCTTTCTTTGAATGAAAGGAGCAAATTTGGTTCTAAATTCTCCATCTTCAGTTCTGAGTGAAGAACTGATTCTCTGATGCTGGACTGAATAAATCACAGTTCATGCTCTGCTATTTGTTTTTTCCTTCTATTTAGGTGGGGTTTTTCTTTCAAGGATGGAAAGTAGACCTTTATGAGAGTCTCATGGAGAAAAAATAAATTAATTCCTTTCAAGGCAATCCATCTGATTTCAGCTGTTCATTTAACAGAGAGAAAAGAGATTAAAAGCAAACTCTCCAAAGGCTGGCTCTGATAGAGCAAGAGGGTAAGACTTTACCCATCACCACCTGTCGAGAGCTGATGCTATTAGTCCCTGTGCTGCTGTCTAACATATATGTAGGGTTAGTGGTTAAGGGATGGATTTCTTCATTCATTAGATTATAGGTAAGGTAAGAAATTGAGGGCTGGGTTTATTTTTTTGAATACTTTTGAGACATCCGAAGCACTTGAAGGAAAAGAATTTTAATTCTTACTTTATGAATGTAAAAATATTTATTTTCTTGTTGAGACAGTGGGTGGGAGCAGTGGAATCAGGAGCTTTCTGTTGAATTTTGTCTCTGATAATGAAATGCTTTTTGATCAAAGGCAAGTCTCCTAATTGCTGCATGCTGTGATTTCTTTGTCCTAAATGTAGCTGTATATAAAGTATACCTGCCTCCTGGGATACTCTGGCAATGAATAGAACTGTCTATATCGAAAGTACTACATAGTGCAACTATAGCTGATATTTAGGTTGATACCTTAAAGCCTAAGTGTCTGGAACACTTTTCTTATTAGCTCCTTATTTTCTTTTCTGCTTCTATGTGGCCTGTCCAGGCAGAATCAATTAAGTAGTTACAAGGAAAGAGGCAGAGGTGTTTATGGTCAGGTCACCAAAAAGTCCAAAGATCTTTTTCTTTACAAATTTAAAATAGTTTGCAGTCGGGGTGGGGGGGGAGGTTGGGTTTGGGGGTTTTTTTTTGCTTTGGTTTATTTATTTTATTTTTTTTTAAGACTCCGGTATTTTCAAACATTTGGATGGGTTTTGTGGTTCCCAACTGTTGCCTAGCTCAAGATGGTATATAAGATGTAAATGTACCAGCTATTTTCTGAGATTCTTGGGCAATCACAACATAGGCAAAGGTTACCATCAGAACCACACTGGAAATGTAAAAACTCGTGCACTCCAGAGTATTTATTTAGGTAAGGAAAGTTTATGCAGCTTATGAAAGAATTACTTTGTGAGGAAATTCAATTTTGGTAGCTTTTTTATCTCATTTCCTCAGTTCCCCTGTCATCCCCTGAGCTTGACCCTTTCTTTAGAAGCCCAGGGCAAGCAGGGAGAAATGTATTGAATTTAATGGCTGGCTTGGGAAAGTTTTCCCCAAAGGACCATTTGTCCATTGTAACTGGCTATCTGCAGCATTTATTTTATTTTGTTTTACTGGCTGTAAGGACATGAGTACTTACATTTACTCTCTTTCTCAAAATATTGTGGTTTGGCTGAGTGGTTTAGACTAAACTGAAGAGCTGTATCAGTACTAGAGAGGATGGTTTATTTTGGTCTTTTTACCTGGCTGTTTTCAAACTCCCTCTGAGCATCGGGCTGTGCGTGGGAGCGATGCCGCGGCGGGAGGTGCTTTCCCCACCTTCTCCGCTCCGTTGTAGAGGGAAATTTGGAGATAGGAGCAAGGCCAGGGACCCCTGCGCGGAGGGCTCGGCGTGTTGGGGAAAGGCAGATTTCACGGGGACTCACCGCCGCGTCCCTGGCAAGCGCTGCAAGATTTAGCTGTAGGCAAGGCAGGGTCGACCACGCCGCATTAATTGCGCCGTTCAGACCGAGCCAGAGGACGGAGTGTTGGCGAAGTCAACCGGGGCTGTCCTCGCAGCCATCCTGACCCCTGCCGCGGTGCGGAGGACCCGCGCAAGCCCCTTCACCCCCGAGGAGCCCACGCCGTTTCAGCCCCGATGCCCGGCTGCAGAAGGGCGCAACTACTTTTCACCAGCATCATGGACAAAATGGTTTTTCAGAGGGATGGTCAAGACCCCTGAGCTGGTTGGCTTCCATCTCCAGACGCCTGCTCGCCCACGGACAGCCGGGAGCCAGCCAGGTAGCAGGGCTCAGCACCCAAAGAAACCTGTTCGCAGTCCGGCTGTAACAAGTCCGGCAGCCTATTGCTTGCTCATTCCCTGGGAAAAAAAGACATTTAAGAGCCCAGCAAAGCAGCCCGAGCTCGCTCCGGTCACGCGCGGAGACGATTTGGATTACCACACTCCAGCTGCACAGGCAGCCCAAGCGTCCTGGCCTGGTGCAAATGCAGTGGATTTTGCCTATTGATCTATTTTTTTCCCCCTCCAAGATGACTTTCATATGAGGAGACAGTTCAGAAATTAATTCATGCTGCACTAGTATTATTATTGCTCCCATGCTGCTATGGATATAGATGGTATTTTACAGGAAATCGTGAAGAAAAGACTATTGCTTTGCATCGGGCTGTAATTTAAAGTTATCCAGACAAGATGACCCATGCTCGTACCCTCATCTCTACAGCGCTGCAGCGGTACAGCACCAGTCTAGCCCAGCTAATGTTCTGATCTAAGTTTTCAACACATACATGTCTATTCTAAATCAATAGGTTTAACATTTTAGACCCGGTTCATCATCCCAATATCTGAACTGGTGAGCACTTAAACCTGAAGCAAAATTTCCCTGTGTATGAATAAGAGATGCAGGCTTCCAGTATATACTCAGTGTAGAGATGCCTTCTCTTTTTACCTGCCTGGGCAGTATGAGATGTATCTGTAGTTCGTGGTTCTGTTTTATAGAATGTTTATTTTATTGCCTCAGACTTAATGAAAATGAAGAACTCCGTAATCATGTTTGATTAGTCCAAATGGCACGACTGCATCATTTGTAATGGGAGGCAAAATACTTAAAAACATGCCAAAGTAAATTGCTTCTTGCATACATATTTAAGTCTCTCCTAGAGAACATCCCCCTTGAACTCTTTCCTGTATTGGACATACTGATTACGCTGTTCATTTAGCAAGCAGTAAATGAATGGAAGGGTTATTAAAATACACAAGAATTTGGATCGGAATACACCCACTTCCTCGAAAAATGAAAACTGGGAAGAGCACGTAGGAATAACAGCAAACACATAAACTTAGGAGGAGCAGTTCAGTCAGGAGCCGAAGGCGGAGGCGATGCTCCTGCGCCTGGCAGCGGCCGCAGGGCAGGACAAGCCAGGGCTTCTGCTCTCTGGGGCCGGGAGTGTTACTGGGAGCAAAGGGAGCCGGGTGGAAGGGGTAGGGTTACTGCGTGCTGCCTCTCCCTACCAGAATTAGGGTCATCCACGTTCCACTGATTTATTTGCGGGAGAGGAGTTAGGGGAATTCATTTGCTAATCCTACACTCAGCCTCCCTCTTCCCTGGCTGCAGTCTTCCAATAATTTCCCGATATAGACTCTACCTCCCTCTCTGCAGCTGTTTGTTATTTGCTA
Organism: Buteo buteo; assembly: GCF_964188355.1. Taxonomy (NCBI): domain Eukaryota; kingdom Metazoa; phylum Chordata; class Aves; order Accipitriformes; family Accipitridae; genus Buteo; species Buteo buteo. Next base: position 4,977,450 of record NC_134195.1, on the reverse strand, counting down.
TTTTAATAACAAAATGCTGTTGCCTAAGGCTGATGCTTGGAGACTTTTGTTTCTTCATCAAATCCACTTCCACCTAAAGTACGTAAAGGATTTGTTCCTAGTACACGAAAATCTGTAAAATAAGGCACTCGTACTAGATTTTTTTCTTGTCTAAATATATCTATCAATTTAATCTGAAGAAATTATACACCTGCTCAAACAGTAAACCAAATGTTCAAGAAAATTAGGGAGAATCGGAAGACTGATTCTCCAATCACTCATAAATCATGAACGTATACTTCACTTTTGAGTAGCCATGAAATAGTTTGCAGGAATCATTTTTAGGTGGCTAAGGATGGCTCACCGCACTCCTGCAGTTGTTCAGCAGGGACAACGTGGGGGCAGTGGCTCTACGTGACATCGCTTCGGCTTCCTGATTGTATGGCTGCAACTTAATGAGCTGCTCAGGGCTTGACCCAATGAAAGGTTTAAGTGACTAACAAAAGACTTATGTATTATTAAGACGCCTATGCTCAATGTCACAAATCCATACCTTCCTGTTTGACTTCACAAGTCTCTAAACACCGCCAGCTCTGCGCCTGCATGTGCCTGGGACCGGCCCTGATGCTCTTGTCATGTCTGGGCTTGATCGTAACCCAAAAATACAGCGCTCGTTTGCCTTGAGGGCCTGCCACAGTGGGCTTGGCACACCACCGCAGGATGGATCCACCACGGGAGGTAGCAGTGGTTACGGAGCAGCTTTCACTACAAATACCCTCCACCTTTGCTGTTGAAGGTAAAGGCAAGATTTATGGGGCCGGAGAAAGGGTGTGTGGTGTCACTGCTTAATAAGTCAGGCACTCACGTGGAAAGGAGGGAGTCAGTAAAATCCACAGATCTCCATCAGCAAAGCAAGTTCAGGATCCCTCCGTCCTGGCCCGAGGAGCAGGGGTGGGATCTCTAAGGGGTCCTCGTGCACCACGTCTCCCGGTGCCGGGCTGCAGGCGCACCCTGCAGAAGGTGCCGGCTGAGGGTGTTGTTATTCTGACTCCTTTGCCCCAAGGGTTTGGTTTCACAAGTCCTGGGGAGTCAAATAACCGCTTTGTGACCCCAAAGGTGGAGGTCCTACCCATCTCTCACGCCTTGCCACCGCACGGTCCCACTCTGTATCTCACGGTGACACTGTCACTCATGCGTTGGCTTTGTACTTGAACCACATCAGTTCAACAGCCCGGAAGAAAAACAACCAACAGCAAGACCTACATAGCTTTGTGCCACTCTAGTGAGTCAGAGGGGAGGTTCCAGTCGGGGCCAGAGCTGGTGTAAGCAGGACGCAGGATTGGGAAAGGAGGAGAGGGACGCGCAGCCTCCCCTCTTTGTCCTGAGCCGAGCATTTCGGTGGCTGCGTCCACAGGCTCCGTGTGTGCTCTCCATGGAGCACCGAGCCCAGCTTGTACTCCTGCTTGCACGTGATGAACACCTCTGCCGGTGAAAATATTAGCAAAGATCTGAGGAATGAAGATCGGTATAACTTCATCAAAAGGTTAATCAGTATGAACATAGGTGGCTGTCCAAATAGTTACATACAGCCTAAACGGCGGCTGCTGGGGATATGTTCATACTAGATACATGCTCTCCTAGCTTTGAATAAACGTTTTCTCCCAGAGCATAAACATTTATGATTTAATCTAGGAATTAGCCTTAGGGAAACCGCAAATGTCTAGAGTAATATTTACATTTGTTTCAGATAATCAATTGCTGTTGGTCAGCAAATAATTAATCTGAATTAAAGAGGACTCAGGCGACACAGGTCAAACACACACGCTTCTGCACTGCTGCAGGAAAAGAACTAAGACCAAATATAGCTCCAAATGGGACAGGTTGCTTCTTGGCATTAGCTCAGCTGATGTATGTAGGCAGCAAAGACTGAGCAGACTTATAGCTTATCAAGACCCTTCTGCCCATCCGGCTCTTCAGAAGGCAAGGAGCTGCCAGGTGAGGGCAATAAGCAGATCATAATTTGACCCAGAGATACATAAAAACAGTACAGCATTCATCTAACTGGGAAAAATTCATCGGCAGATATATTCCCCAAACTGCTTTATTCAGTTTATGCAGAAAGTTACCTTTAATTCCGTGATTCTGCATGCCCTCAAGTCTATTCTTCCAGTATTTAACCAGCACTGATAAAAGACATAAGCAGGAAGCGCCTGGGAAATTGCAAGTGAAAAGTCAAGTGGATTTGCTATAGGTCTTAATCTTAAATTATAGCAAAAAAAGACATACAGGCCCATTTGAGAGAGAAATCCTTTTCTCGATATGTTTCTATATTAAAAAGAAAGAAAAAGAGAAAGAGAATGAAAAAGAGAGAGGAAAAGGAAAAAGAAAAAGTATTTTGAGAGTTAATTCTTCAGCCATTTTCCTCTCTTTCTGAGTTGGCACTCCATGACATTTCCATTATGTGCTGTCTCTGGTGTATTGCTATCAAAGCGTACAGAATTTTTCCATTGAGTAGAAAATTGGCAAGGCTTTCTTGTTTACAACTGCAAAGGTAACAACTCTGATAAAGTAATGCACATAATTATGTCACTTTTAGCCAAATTGTGGGAAAAATAACTTTCCATTCCGTTAGCCTGGCTGGTGCACCTGAATGCATTTTTCTTAAAACCAACACTGATGTTGCTTATTAGCAGCATCCCTGCTCGGAGATGGCTGCACTCAGTGACTTCCTGGCTTCACAGCAAATCATAAAATTAAAAGGATTCTCCCTGCAAGTGTAGTTTAAGGATTTTCACAGTAATTGGTTCTCTCAATAGGCTCAGCTTTGGCAGAAGAGTGCGAGATTGACTTTCTTGTTATCCCACAGGTTACAGGCAGCAAGTGAAGCTCTGGGCTAGAAGAGGACTGGGCGGTTGCACCCATCTCAGCAGATTCTGCTGCAGTCCTTTTGGGCTCCGCTGTGTGCTGCTGCTTCTTACCAACCACCCTTGGAAGACCAAGTCAGGTCTAAGACTGAAATATAAATGGGTAGATGCTGCATTGCTGTAGCGATCATGCCATCCCCATTATAAAGATCCACAGGCAAAGCAGTGTAGTGCAAGCCCACTTAAGAAAAAAACGCTGAATGCAGTTAAAAGTAGACCTAGGCTATTTAGAAGCACTTAAAAAACACAGGACTACTATTCTTTCAGTGCTTTCCCTTTGTGGATCTCAAAGCACTTTATGAACATTCATCGAGCCTCACCACCGCCCTGTGAGGTGTTATAACATCGCTCCTTTCCCAAGGGTGGGTAATGTGATTTCTGGGCGCCCACATGGAGATATGTGAAAATTTCAGAGATACCAAACACGCAGAACTGCCAGCCACTGGTATGCATAACTCATGACCCCAAATAAGCACTATTAAAAGCGCGATGGCAGGCTTATTTTTATTTACCTCCTAGTAAAAAAGAGCTTAGGAGCACACATTTTCAAGTGTGCCTCCACAGCTTTGAGAGCAAGAAACTTTTTATTTGCTTGCTTTTTTTGCCTAAAGAAAGCTGAGAGTAGATGACCTAACTAAAGATGCGATCCAGGCAGTTCAGTCTGTAAGTAAAACAAAGTACACACCATATTGGATGACTCACAGTGAAATTGCAAGAGCAGATGAAATCAGTGAGAGCCATGAGCTTTTCCGTAAACAATTTCAAAGTTACAGACACCAAAGCACAAGGCAGCGCAGTGTTAGGCCCCCGTTAGGGGAGGTGACCATTAAAACGCATGGCACCGTGATGCGATATGTCACACTGGGCAAAGAACAGCGTGGGGACGAGCACAAAGCCCAGTTTGCAACATCTTTAGACCTATGTGAACAATAACATCTGGACCTAAAGGCACAATTCATTCCCTCTAGCTTGAATACTTCCCAGGAATTCCCCTCCCGGGGTTATTTCGGTGGAGAGGGCCCAGTGACTAGGAGGTTTAGGACAGGAATGGGGAGAATGCAACCACTCCCCGTTATCGTTTTTCCCACCCACCCTCCCACGGCGTGGAGCTTTTCTCCCGCCCCGATGCTTTTGCGGGAGCTCCGAAGGCAGCAGCTGGCAAGGGGAAGCGAGCCAGCTACAGCTGTACTGGTGGGGGATTGATTTAAGGGCGGCTGGAGAGGCGACGGACCTCGAGCCTTGGCCCTCTGCAGGATTCCCTGCGGTCTGCTGGCGAACTTCTATGGTCAATGAACCTGTTCTGTGGGGTGCGGGCAGAGGAAACGGTCTTTTTCCTGATTGATCTGCGAAAGGACCTACCATTATCAACACAAAGTAAATGAGCTGCAATTAAGGTTGCTTACACTATTTGCCCTGTCAGCTAAGGACCTCACCCACCGGATTTAAAATCCCAGGAGAGCGGCAGGGTGCTGCGGTGGTGAGCTCTGCAGAAAACCCTCCAGGAGCCAAGGAGGAAAACACCGTGTAAAAGTTTGTAAGAATTAACTCGTTTCACGTACGTTTAAACATCAATGTGTAGGTAATTTCAAACCTAGAATAGACCTGGTCGTTAGTATGAGGTCGAATAACTCCGTGGGTTGGACCACTGCGTTTTCGTACAGCAGCCGCGCAGCACGAGGCCGCCCGCTCGCCGTGCCTCCTGCCTGACGGCAGAGCGCGCGTTCACAGCTACGGCGAGCAAGCTCCACTCGAGAGAGGCTTGGCATTCAAAGAGCTGCGATATTTTAAACTGGGGATTTGGGGAACTATGCGGACCCCTCATCCGGAATAGCCGATTTCTTGCCAAGAGTAGAAATTGCTCCTACTTTTGGCAGATGGCACTGACTCAGATGCTCGTCCAGAGTCCCCTGCTTCATATGCCCATGTATGTTGGCAGACTACAGATAAACGTTCCTTGACTTACGTCATAATGACAAAGGTATTTGGCTAATGAGTGTCAAAACTACAAATAGAACGGATCTACCCAAAATTTATTTAAAACAAAATAGCACCTGATATTTTTCAGCTGAGTGCTGGATTTTTCAGCTAAGTCAGAACTGACTTCACTGCTCTGAGTCATAACACTAAAATATACCACCTGTATACGATGCCCTCCATGCTTTACATCTACAAATTAGCCCTCCATCATCCCAGTGAACTATTACTATAATCATATAAAAAATGGGAACGCTAAACTGCCAAAGCTTTACCAACTAAGCTAACGCTATATAGCGCTTGGGTGACAGTGACAGATAGAAAACAAAGGCTGGGAACACTGATTTCCGAATTATTTTTCTTGTCTCTAGACAATACTTGTACGTAATAGAGATCAGCTAAAAGAATGGTAGTGGAGCAGATCTGAGGTTAGATATGCTCAGCCATTTGTTATCGCCAGGTTGCTGTCTTTGCAATAGCTGCTTAAAAAGGGATTGCTCCAAAGCTGAACCCCCCTCCCCCCCGTAACTGTATTTTGCAACCTGGTTATTTTTTTTCCAGCTCTTTTGTCACAACTAAAAAGTAAGATTGCTCCTTAAAATAATTAACTCTATAGAGCATGAGTTCTGTTTAAAATACAATCAATATTGAAAATAAGTTTTACTTTATCTTGATTTCAGTTAACAAACTCTATTTAGAATTTTGTATAGTTATTTTTTTTCCAGCTCTGATTTAACAATTGTTTCCAGATTCTTTTATGTAGTATTTGTATTTGACCAGTGATTTTTATATTGCTGTCTAGTGTTCAGTTTTTCTATTATGTATAATCATTCAGCAATTTCAATTATAACTGATGGAGTCACAGAACAATTTCTCTTTCAATCATGTTACTTCTTCATACTATTTTTCTTTCAGCTAATTCTAATTTTAATTAGTTAGAGCAGCAATTGATTATACTGATGTACTACTCAATTAATTCCACAGTGGTGACTGAGGTTATTTGCTGAGTGACAGCAAAATACCAGAGTACACCGTATTTTACAATAATTATGTACCAGTTCTACTGGAAACAGTGGTCCATCATCTTGTATATCCAAATTCTGATTTTAAAGCCACACCTATTTACATATTTTTTAACCTATTTCCCATTAGAAAACAAGGACAGCTTCACTTGTTAAGTGTAGAGATCATAAGCTCTGTAATGTTAAGAAGGAATTTTAAAAACTGACCATACAAAACATCTTAAGTTTTTCATCAGAAGCAGGTGGAGTCTTGGTTTGTTATTGTAAATCCATTGTGTTTTACTCCCTATTATTGTAGGTCATGTAGATGTAGGGAAAATCATCTAGTGATCACTCTACTGTTACAGTCTTTTTTGTCTTTTAATTCCAGATTGAAAGGCAAAATACAGACTACACTTTCGTATTTTCTGAACCAGACAAAGCAGATTTGGCCATGACCCATGTAGATTGTAGATGATGTTTGTTCTGTGTGGATTGTACATCTGTGTAGACTGTAGACTAAAACCTTGTGTACTGATTGCAACAGTCTGCCTTCCCTATTCAAATATGAAATGTTGCATGAAGGTAAACCTCATGCCAGCATATAATAGCAAAAAACTACTTACAGCATCTGACCTAATTCAGAATCGCTAACCTCAAACATTCAAAAACTCAGTCAGGACACCAATCATGAAACTAATGTCAAATTCTGATTTAAAAGCACATTGATTTTTCTTTTATCTACAGGTTTCTAAGTTCACAGGGATCAGGCTTCCAGCCTTTCCCTGGCAGTCATGAAGGATGAAAACATCGTTTGAAGGTTGAGCTTCTCACATAGCCTTATGCTTCTTGGAATCAGTGCTCTGAGAGATAACAAATATTTTGTGCAACAATGACAATGCTATAATAATTAGCAATACGGTTTTCAAAGGCAGGGCCTACAATTAGTCATCAGTTATTAGAAAGGAAATGGAAAGGCTAATAAGGAGCATTCGTTTCCTTCTCTGTAGTCAACTACAGTATTGTTAGCTTGTGAAACTCTGACACCAGCTAGAGCTCTTAAGGGTGAAGTCGCCTCTTGCCTATGAAGTTGGTAATTTAAGGCTGTAGACACATAGTGCAGAGCTGAGTAGGAATATAAACCCAAGTCAGCCTCACATTACAGGATTGTTGCATTGCCTTCACTCACAACCTGCAGCTGCTTTTCCAACCTCTTGGCCCAAATCGGTGCCACCGACCCCCTGCTCCGTTTGCACATGGGGTTGGGTTGACAGGGTCCACCACGTAACTATGGATCTGCAGCAAGTCTCTTTGCCCACCTCCCCAGGCCGTGGCTGCCATGCCAAGCTGAGATGGACCAGAGAAGAAGTCCTGTCCATGCACGCAGATGCTGCAAGATTGCGGCTGGTGGGTCCCCAAGGAAGCTGCCATGGAGCTTAACCAGGTTGAGGGCTCACTGGGTTGAGCTTCCCTCCATCAGTAGAGATAAACAACCCCATACACTTGAAAAATGCTCCTTCCAAGCAAAGAAAACACCGGTCCCTGGGCTTATGCAATCCGTAAATCGGTCATGCAGCCTACTGGATCTCCAAGTAAGAGAAAACTTCCTCTGTTTCTCTTCTGTTGCCTCCCCCTGCATGTTTTTCCCCATCAGAGGGGAGTATCAGCTTGCAGCCCTGAGCAAAGTCCAGTGTGGGGAACTAGATTTTGCCAACATAACCTACCCCGGCAGCGGGATGCTCTATCCTGTGCCGCTTGCTCTGAACTCTTGCACGGCCCTGCGGCGTGTCAGGGTGTTGTGCTCCTCCCTTGAGACATCTGTACCCCATGGCTGGAAGATGCGATGTCCAGGTCTCTGCGGCGTGCAGAACGGCCAGCTCTGGGCAGGATTGGGTACGTAAATGCAAAATGGAGACTACGCTGCAGAGCCAAGGCATTTAGCAGCAATATTTTGAATTTCAAAACTGTATGAAAGATCAGTTTTAACCTTTGAATAGAGTTCAAAAGATGTCCCTCAGCACACTTTCACTTTTAAATAAACAGGAGAATCAAGGGCCCTGACATTTCCAAAGCCCAAAACACCAGTTTGTTTTCCTTACATAAATACTTTGAATCTTAGCAACTGTCTACAAAAGATAACGATAGAATTTGTCATAATAAAATGCGATCTGCTGATAGATTTAGCTTGCAGTTTTACAGCACCTTTGGGTAGCTTTGGTCCATTGAAGAGAAGACTTTGGATGTATTTTGAGCTCTAAGGACACGTTCTTCCCCCTCAACATTTTTCGTAAATGTCATTGAAGATGCAGCAGCCATGCAGCAAGTGAGAAAAGCAGCTGCGTTACCGTCAGGCTGAATTAGAATCATTGTGCAAATATACTTAAGTGACTCAGCAGTAACTAATTGAGTATTTGGGATCTGTTCTCCCCTGGTAGCGGTCATGTAATTCCCCTTCATCTACATGGGAACCGAGCATATGCTTTAAGCAGAAACTAGATGATGTGTAGTGATGGAAGCCCTTTAAGGAGGGGTTTTTGTTTTTTTTTTTTAGAGAAAAGACACTGACACTACTTTCAACATTTTAAAATTAACTGAATAGAAAGCTGGGAAGTTTTCTGAAAGGTGTTATTAAAATTAACATCTTTTTCAGATTAGAGAGAATTAAAAATCACGTTTTTTTTTCCAGAATACCCAGTGTTTCTTCACCTCTCCATCTGTTAGTGACACAGTATTACAACCCCAGGCGTATAAATGGAGTTTATTACAATATCAAGGCCTTTAAAAGGCAGTTTTGAAAAGCAGTAGTAGTGATTTTTAAAACAGGTTAATTCACATTTAGGTGTATTTTCTCCCCCATGGACTAACACAGGGTGACCAAACATCTTTGCTGTCACCTCTGAACTGGACAACACCGTTTTCCAGATTTTAAAAAAACTTTCCAGTCCCTCCTTCTCACATCCCCTCTAAAATATCTCCCAGTGGCCTACAGGAGTGGGTATTAGCTCGTACTCTAGACAGAGCAACTGGTGAGAAAACCTGATGCACCTGGAAAAAGGATCAGGTATTTGCACAGAAGGTGGATGGAGTCCCACCTGGGAGGTGGCAGTTGTCTCCTCGCCACAACAGGGTGCAAATACATTAGCGTGGTTTGGATCTGCATGGCTGGGATCCGTGGCGGAGATTACGGTCGCGTGCCCATCCCGAGGAAGCCACCTCTCTGCCGGGCGGGTGGTAAAGCACAAGCAGCATAGCATAGGGGACAGAAAATGGGTAGTCATAAAAAAAAGAAAGGTGAAGAAAAATGAAGAAATATAAGCCGTAAGACACAATATGATTTTTTAGCCTCTTGTGCAAGATATGAATGTCAGGATGAATTGACTGCCATGACGTAATCGCGAAACAGGTCGGTCACACAACCTTCGGGTTCGTTGTTTGCCTGTAACCATGTTCGAAGCAGCAGCATGAGGCAGGATGTTTCTTTGCCAAAGATGAAGGGGAATCTTTCTATTGCTTAACCATTTTTTCTTTTATTTTTACTATACGGTTACAGCCTTAGGCTGGGAGAAATATTCATGCTCTTCTCTCCTGCGTATATATTTTCTAAGGACTGCAATGCTGTTATGCATATGCAAAAGTGCATGCTTTGCATATTTACTTTCTTTATACAAAATAGTGTGCCCGCCACATCATGTACTGCTTTCACTTCTGTGCAGATTCCCTCAAATTTAACATCTTCTCATATTTAGAATGTAATTCTCACTCAAATCACAAGCAGCCAGCTCTTCTTAGTAACATTTATTCCAGAGATAACAGCTAATTACGACATTTAAAAAAGCGTACATTAATATTTCAGTAGGCTCAACATTTTGAAATATACTCAGGGCAACAACGTGGGTTTTTTTGCTGGTGAAACATAAGGATCCGTTCAGCAGACAGGCAGTTAAAACACCCTTCAACATACTCTTGCAAATCCTTTCTACAGTGTCTTCCGTTCATCTTAAGCCACAGTTTGGAAAAAACAGCTTTAATGGATCATTTCTTAATGTAATTAGATATATTTAACAACGGTATGCTTCAGAGTCCTTAAATTAGTCCTTTGCCTGAAGACAATGTATTCATCCAAATCCCTCCCTAAAACATTCTTCTTCTGTAAATCCTATTAGCATTAATCTGCTAAAGCTAGGTGTACTTTATAATTTTTTTTTTCCAGATACCTGGAAAGCTTTTAGATCTACTGCTCACTCGACGTCTTATGGTGCCGAACAATTTCGGAGGTCTAATTTAGCCTGGAAACCTTGCAGGGTCACGTCACCTTCCCCTGGACATCCTCAACTCAACGGCAGTGTAGGGGAAACAACGAAGCGGCAGGTTTCTGTAGGACGGCATTAGCAAGGGTGTGATAAGAAGGGACAAACCTGAGACTGAAACCTAACTGTGTATTATAAATGCAAAAGAGAGCAGGGATAATTCACCTCTCCTTTATCGCTCCCGTGGTGCATTTTGTTCCAGGAACAACAGAGACTTCTATCCGAAAGTCCTTGGATGACCGATCCCATTTAAATTCAGCCTAACTCTCTGCAGGCTGGAGTGAGGCCTGACCGCCTGGTGAGGCGGAGGCGGCAGGGACCCCAAATATTTTCCAGCTCTCAAAAAGCAGGGTCAGATTATTGTTTCAAAAGGAAGATTAACGCCTCCCTGAATCGAAGTCAAATGCGTGCATGAAAAGCCTGGAAAGGAAAGGGGCTTTCCGTTCCTCCCTGAGGTGCATGCAAAGTCTTTCTTGGAAGAAAGCAGTGGCTGCATTTTCCTTTCAGGTTTATCTCACAGCCACGTGAAAGGCGCTTGGGGCTTCCCAAACCATCAATTAAACGCTGCAAGAATTAGTAAAAGTTAACAAAGGGGAGTTATTTGAGGATTTCTAAACTATTTTAAGTAGGAGCATGGAACGATCTCCAAGCCCGCATTTTTCAATCATTACATTTAAAGAGTTGAAACTCTTTGTCCAAAGTTCTCCCTGCTGCTTTTTAGCAGAGGAAACAACACAGCGGGGCTGCCGACTTTATTTCGGATTTGGGAAGGGTGGTGTTGCGTAGCCTTGCCTCCCGAGGCGGGAAACGCGTCCTGAGGAGAGCCAGAACCAGCAGGGGAAAGGCGCCAGCCTCCCCTCTTTGGAAGCCGCCATGTTGGGAAGGGTTAACGGGTTTAGAACCTTTCAGAGCGGCTTCCCCCCCCCCTCCCCGCAGCACCGCTTTTTACTCTGAACTCCCCGGGATACTCGAGGGACGATGATCTTTCCTGACAGCCCAGGGACAGTTCCCCCCCCCGCTGAAGGACTGTGCCCCGGGACCGTGACTGACCGCGGCCGGTGGCCAGGCCGCCACCTCGGCCCTTCCCCGGTCTCCGTGTGTGGGGGGGCTTCTGCCCGCCGCCTTCCACCACCCGTGGGGAAACCCGTCTTCCACCACTCGTGGGGCGGCCCGGACCAGCCCGGTACGCGTGGACAGGCTTTTCTTTTGTAAGATAAAGGGCGGTTCGGGGTGATTTGCGCGCTACGGTGCCTTTTCGTGAGGGAACGACACCTGGGCAGGTACGTTACCGCGCCCCACTTGGTAACAATTACCGCCTCAACGCGGTTAATATGCGGGGCGCTGAGGCTGAAACTTCGCCTCGGGGTGGAAGAGGAGAAGAGGAGAAGAGGAGAAGGGGAGAAGGGGAGAAGGGAAGAAGAGAGACGGAGGGAGAGCGGGGCCGGTCCGCTCCCGCCCCGACCCCGTCCGCCACTGTGGGGCTGGGGCCACCGCCGCCCCGCGCGCCCCGGCGTGACGTCACGGGCGGCGGCCAATGGGCGGCGGAGGCGCCCTGATGCCATGACTGGAAGTTCCCCGGCGGCGGCGGCTCCGTCCCCGTCCCCCGTCTCCTCTCCCCGCTCCGGGGCTCCTTCCACCGGCCCCCAAGTGCTCGCCCTCCCTTCCCCGGTTCTTTAAGCCTTCGGTAGTACTTTCCCCGGGCGCTTCCGCTCCCGGTGGGGGAAGCTTTACCGGGAGAACCGGGGCTTGAGGGGGACGGGCGGCGGTGTGTGGGGGTGTGTGTCAGTCAGTCAGTCAGGGCGCTCCCCCGGTCCCGGCCCGCAGAGGGGAAGGAGCCGCCCGGCCCGGCCCAGCCCGGCTCGTCTCGTCTCGGCCTTCCTGCGCTGGGGCGGAGGGTGAACGTCGGTTCTCCTCAGCGGGGAGAAGAGAAGGGGGAGTCCGGGGAGCTCCTCCCGCGCGATCCCGGCAGCGGCAGCGGCAGGAAGGGCAGGGCGGGGGCGGGGGGGGGGCGGGCGGTTGGCGGGGGAGGGGCTGCCGCCGCCGCCGCCGCCGGGCGCAGCAGGGCTGAGGGGAGGCAGGGAGAGGAGCCGGAGCTGAGG